>NC_056727.1:895981900-896344400 GCF_019279795.1 Protopterus annectens | reverse complement strand
TTACACTCTTTATCTGAAGCAGAGGTATGATATGACCCTGTTAAGATTAGGTGAAAAAAGATTATTCATTTTCGGATTACGCTCTTTATCTGAAGCAGAGGTATGGTATGACCGCTCTTTATCTGAAGCAGAGGTATGGTATGACCCTGTTAAGATTAGGTGAAAAAAGATTATTCATTTTTGGATTACGCTCTTTATCTGAAGCAGAGGTATGGTATGACCCTGTTAAGATGAAGCTGGTAGTCACTGAATGAGTGTGAGAAGGGTGAGCACTAGAGACCATCAACCCAGAGGGATCCATTTCTGTGCTTACCTTAGAATTTAAGGAAAGCTGATGTTTCTCATCTTCAGGGATAGTTTTTTTCTTTCAGGGAGTTTTATAAATGCTGGCAGAACACCAAATATTATAACTCAACCTGTTTGCACAAGAATTTTGTGGAAAGCCAAAAATAATAGCAAAATAAAGGTGTCAAATCTGGAACATTTTTAAAATGTCACTGTAGTTCACAGGCACTTTTTTTGGACAATATGAAGTATGAAACTCTGATGTCTGAGTTTGAGTGTCTGCAGTCTGGAATGATTTACCAGCAGGTCAAACATTTTTTAAGGGACAGACAAAAAGTATGAGGGGAAAATCAGTGATGTCCCATGAAATCCAGGACAGTGACAGGTATGAATTACTCCTTAGTGAGTTAAATAAAGCTTACACCTACTGTTTGACAACTGCTAAACAACAGTCACTGATCTGGTGTGGCAATACCAGTGTTACACAATGCATTGCTGTTTGCTGAATTCAATGCAAAATTTGTATTTATGTCTCTGTGTGTGTGTGTGTGTGTGTGTGTGTGTGTGTGTGTGTGTGTGTGTGTGTGTGTGTGTGTGTGTTGCACTGTAAGAGTAACAAGCTGGCTATAATTTATTTTAGTTTCTAACACAAGAACTGTCAGCATTATTGTTATGCTTGCGGGGGGGTCTTTGTTTGCAGTATATTTCAGAGCACCAAGCTGGCTATATTTTCTTTCACTTACAGTTATAAACACAGTTACAAACACATACCTTATATATGATAGGTGGCTATCTTTTATGGTTTTGCAGGAAGAGGATGTGTGTGAAATCAACTGTTCATTGCCACTGTGGCACAATGAGTAGCACTGCCATTTCACAGTGATTTACTCTGTTTGAGTTCTTGGCTATGTTTTTTTTCTATGTGGAGTCTGCATACCTTTCCTGTCTTTGTGCACATCTACCTATCCATGTGCCCTGGTTAGTTCCACCATCTCAAAAACAAGCAGTAGGTAAATTAGAATGCTTCCACTTTCCATGAAAGTGAATGTGCTGTGCCAGGCACATACTTAACTCTTCTGGGTAGCAGTAAAACATGCAGTTAACAGGTAATTACATTTCAAAACTAAGGCATAAAATACAGTTCATCAGGGAACATTCAGACATTTTGAGCTTCTGTGAGTCAGTTGTACTCCAGACTGCATAAATGGATATTGGCATGGACTTAGTGGTGGCCTGTGCTCTCAGTCTCACTCATTCTAAAACCAGCCCTGCTCAGATGTGTGTATCAAGGGTTGTGTGGGGGCTGGGGATGACAAGGTCATTACTACTTTAATTTTCATCAGAATCAAGTCTTAGAGGTGTGTAAAGGAGGTTATTAAAGATTATTTTGGGACTGTGATCAGTGTTGTCATTGTTTCTTTTACTTTTCCTCACAGAGCTTGGACGTTTACAAAGAAGGTTAGTATAGTTTGTGTATGGACAGTGTACTGTTTAGGAACAACAAAGTGGAGTACATTACTGTAATCGTTTTTTTCACTTTACTCACAACCACATGTGAGGCATGTATACAGTGTCTGCCTTTGTGGGGGTGGGATAAGGTGTGAAGAGACATGTATGACCACAATCACTTGAAATACATGACTGTGGCCACCTGAATCTTTGCTTTCATCCCAATCTAGCACAAGAGGGATGCACAGAGATTGACTGCATTTTTTGTGGGGTTAGGAAGGCAGGCAGTATTCCCAGATTTGATTTGTGTATCCTCACAATAATTGTCTTGTTAGCTTATTGTGAGCCTCTAATTTGTCATCTACATTAAGCATTGGGCACAACTTATGACTTTCTTGAAACCCTGATGTTTTTAATTAAGGCTAACCATTGGATTAAAAGGTTAAGAAAATGTTTTAAAATGCATCCCATACATCTATAGCCCTATGGCTTCTGAGGGCCCTGGCTTAACTGAGTTATTTCCTAAATGGATATTACTGTCCTACCTTAGTCAGGAAAGGTGTACTGCAATGATGCAAGGAAAATTCTTCCCTTAAGTATAATTTCTGTTCAAGCCATCACTGAATGCAAAGGTTGTATAAAAAGGGGAAAAAACTTCAATGTGTATAAAAAGCATGGTTTCTTGAAAAAGCAGATGAGTAAGGCAAAATGTGAGAAACAGAAGGAAAAATTAATGTGTATGGTGTGGGGAACCTTAGGATGGAAGGGAAACAGAGGGGATGACTGGATGATGAGTATTTGTGTGTGTGTGTGTGGGGGGGGGGGGGTGAAACAGTAGGCAGTGCCTAGGGCACCATCTCACCCAAGTCCATTCCTGTACATAGACTTGTTGTAATCTATCATCACTGGAAGTAATATCAGTAACTGTGAAAGTCCTTCTTTGAGATGGGTAAACATAGAGTAGTACACAGGTATGTGTTAATGTAAAAGCATTGTAGCTACAGTTCAGTCTATGCAAACTACTGCTAGCAGCATGAACTGAAAGTTTCCTGAGGAGTGGTGGTACTTAAACTGGAAGTGTCCTGGGGCCCCCCAACTTGACATTTTTTGGAGCCCCCAAAATGCAAGCACCGGCCCTGTTCTGTTGAATGTTTTAGAGTTTAAATATATCTTATAAATGTGCTACTGCCTGCAATAAAAATAAATAAATAACTAAGTAAATAATTAAGCATAGTACAGATACTAGCCATACCAGAATCCATGTTTTGGATTCTAGTATGCATTATTTATGGTTTATAATTGTTCTTCAGTGAGTGCATCCCTCTTCTGTTTGAAGTACAGGCATTGTATTTTAAGTCAGTTTTTTCATCTTCTCTCATATCACAATCACCACAATGATTAGTTATTTACCTTGAAGGTGTATTCTGGGTTAACGTTGCTATCTCATTTAGATAGGAGGCTACTTTATCTAGATCCTGTTGTGCATGCTAGCAGAATTGTTTCTAGTTGTTTTGCAACATATGGCTGTTGTCCAGGTATGTTATATTTCATTCCCTTAGTTACTGCTTATTTACATGTTAGGTTTACCTGTTTATATTTTTTCCAGACATTGTAATATCCCATGTTGTTATTCCCCACTGTATTGTCTTAAAAGGAAGATGCGTCTATTCCATCCCGTATACAGCCTTTCTATAATATTAGTCTTCTGTTAATGAGATCTTTCCCTGTATAGTCCTTTTCTAATATTTGTTGTTAGTATCACTATCATCATATTATGTTTTACATTTTTAGTAACTTTCATGTATTAGTTTTGTTTGTGAACAGACCCTTCATCTTGTTTCTTCTTGGCACATTCTATGGAGACCCATTTTTTGAACTGTGTGATAATCTCAGTTTTGCATGCTACACTACATGAATTGATTCAGTTTCGAGCCATGCTTGAGCATAGGAGATAGGTGCCAGGCACAATATTGCTGAAGTGAGTTTGAGCTTACTTGTACTCATTACTGGTTTGTCAAACAGTCTTATGTCACCAAGTTTTATTTAGCATAGTTAACCAAGTTTATTGAATTTTACATGTCTTAGACCATGCTCAAGCTTTTGTCTTGGGACCTTCGAAATATTCAACATGAAGTAATTTTTACACCTGATTTTCTGCTTCTGATGTTCCTGTTTGTGTTAACATACAATTTGTCCTAGCAGATTCATCTTAAAATATGAGTTGAACTTAAGACATAAAGCTAATATATTATTGTTTATTGCACTATGTGCTTTAATAAAGTTGTATATGGCAACTCAGTAGAATAATGTTTCTGGACCAGTTGCTTCTTTTCTTTCTTTCTTTCTTTTTTTCCCTACACACCAATAAATAAATAAACAAGCAAATGGATAGATTAATAAGTAAAGAGAATTCTGATTACTTTGTATGACAGAACTTTGTTACTGAATAATATGTGTCAGAATACAACCTACCACAACTTTTATCCTTAGTATCTTTCAGTGTATTGTATGAATTCACTGAGTCAGAGGCTACGACAACAGGTAGCATACACTACATTCAGTTATGGAACAAATCATTAAATCACAGTACAGCTGTGTGATTAGCCCACAGAGGGTACACAAAAATACCGAGAGCAGTAATGGCCAAGTTTAAAAAAGAAAAAAAAAATTCATTTCCAGTGTAATTTATGTAAGCAACTCGCACATGAAGCAGTAGCAATCGTAGAATATTCAGTTACATAGTATAAAATTCTGAAGAGAACTGTAGCAGAATGGAAAGACAGCCATCTTAAAAATATGGAAGTTCAGTACTGACAGCAAGGTTAAAGATACCTAGTAAAGAAAGCTGGTGAAGGTGGCTCCTTTAAGATTGTTATACGTATGACAGCACTACGCCCCTGACCTGGGGATGTCTGTTGTCTTGCTTAGATCATCTGCAAGGCCAGTAGGTGTGGTCTCCCCTGCTTCCAGTCTTTGTACTTGGTGCTTTATAGGTACAGGAAATTTTTAATTTCCTTCATGCACCTGCTTAGGGTTCTGCCCTGGGCTTTAAAATAAGCCATTCTCTCAGTCGACAGTCAAGAATCAAAACGGTAGCAATTCTCTGAATGTAAGACTGACAGGGTGTTAAAAATGTGCCCACGGCATAACTATAGGCAGCTCAGATAGCTGCAAGATAGCACATTGCTGCATGAAGGTTGGCCGTACACATGCATGAGTCAGAAGTATGCACATGCTCACTGCTGGTAATGCTCAGCCATGCATGTGAGAAATGTTCTGATGACAGAGTTGTGCACATGTGGGCAGTACTGTGATTCATACGTTTTTTTTTCACTAAAAAGCCTCATAAATCAGCTGAAACATCAGATATATTGCCATTCTCTTTACCAACATCTATCATATTTCTGTAAAGATTGTTGTAAAGCCAAAGTAAAATCAACAAATATATTGAAAGTGGAATTACAGCAGTTTAAAGGTGAATGAATATATTCAGAACATTTACTGAAAGAGAAGCTTGGGTAAAAAGTGAAAGATACATGTGATTAGTATTATTTCAGGTGTCATTCATTCATTAGTGTGAACCTGTATACCATAGAATGTTGCTATTATGCATGTTAATGTCCTAGGCAACTGGCAATAGAACTACATATGACCAATGGGCACTGACACAACTATTGTGAGTTAAACATTGCTGGTAATACCTATGCCATGGGCACTGGACATATCTAAGTGTACCAGGTTGAAGTGCCATGGCAACAAGGTTTCAAAGTGGGAAATGTCAAAAGTAGCAGCTACTCTGAGCATTTTTATCAATTGCAAAGTGACTGGAAACAGCTATGCTTGCCTTTTTATAACCTCTGTATTCACCTTCACTTGTGTAACATTCAATGACTCTGAACTGCAAATGCTGGCAAAAGCACTCTATTAACATATCATCACAGCAATTGCATACTTTTTCTCATTTAAATGTCATTATGCACTCCATTACACAAGACTGTTCCTGTGAGTTCTGGAGGCTTGCACACGTGCACAGCATTGCAATGAATCACACTGTGTTTGAGTGTCTTTAACTTGCATAGGTATATGCTGTGCTTATGTGTAACTAACTATGAATACCACTCCCTTGCCTCCCCCTTCACTTAGCATGTAATCACAGTCACAGCCTTATCATAGAACTTTCTTCACAAACCTTGGAGAAATGCTCCCCGAGCACCTTACTAATGGTTGTTCCTCAAACACAAGCTAATTTTCCAACAATGTGCACCAGGGTCATTCACACAGATCAATGCACTCAAATAAAACTTGTTTCTGCCACCAGGATATTCCTATCAAATTGCAGACTTTATAGGTTCATAGGATCTAAATGTTTTTTTACAAGGGCTATCTCTGCATCCCCTTAATAATTATTAGCCTTCTGATTAGCAAACATTTGTCTTATTCTGTTTAGGAACAAGTGCAACAGTAGCTTATTGTCACAGTACAGGAAAGTGTTTTAGGTGTCAAGCAACCACAGAAACAGTAACCAACAGCAAGTACCTTTTGGGGGAAAGCATTCTTTAAAGAAAATGGTAGGATAAGTATGGAAAGTTAAGGGTAAAATGGACAGTAGTGCTACAAAGCAGGAATATGCAGATGTGCAAATGACATTCCAGAAGAAGGTGGATGCTGTAGAATGGTATTTTCCTACAAATCCTGTGGTAAAAAAAGGAACAATCTGAAATAACCTGATCTCTCCCAGCTGGGTATTGTGGCCACTTTCCAGCTTAATCCTTGTGGAGTCAGTTTTAGGCCTTCCTTTTACCTAAAAGATATCAACCCCTGCCTGGAGAAAATGTACATACTTAACAGAATGTTACAATGCTGCCTGTATGCAAAAAAGTAAAGAACATACTCCTCACTTACAACATCAGAGAATAAATTCTCTCAGGATAAATTCTCCAAACTACCACAGCAGAACTACAATGCCCAGACCAGAGCTTCTTAGTTCTGGAACTACAACTGTGTGAATCCCCCCCCCCCCCCACACACACACACACACTTGACACATTTCTACCTCCTACAGCCCAGTATAATGTGCATCTGTGGAAAAAAACTCAATGTTCATGCTTGTTCCTCAACCACGTCACCTAATTTTTTTCCAGTTCCACCCTCTAGCCTTATCTACAATTTTATTTTATAATCTGCTTCTCACATAAACTGGAAACATATTTATATTACCCTGTTTTTTAAATCTATAGCAGAGCAGTGTAACCACATTAATATCAACTACCTGACATCTGAGCTACAAATACTGTAAACATCTGTATGACCATATTATTTTAAATCACCACCAGAAGGAATAAGCCAGTGTCCACAAAAGTATAATTGAGCATTTGCGTTTTTAATAAAAACTTCTTCAGAATAACATACATAAGGTAGCTGACCCTCTTTTTATACACTCCCATAAAACCTTTTTCTCCAATTACTTACAAATAATTGATTAATAAATTAATGATATCACAAGAACAATTAAATCTAAAAGACACATGGTTGCATGAATACAAAATACAAAACAACATAATATATATATATATACCACGTAAATACAACACTAACAATAACCACAAATTACATCATGTGTGTGTAAAAAAATATATTCATGATTGTATATAACCTTCTGCTTTAATCTTAATATAGAACTAATAGAAATGTTGCTGTTTAAACCTGGTTCTTGTGTTGCATTGGTCCTCAGCTGCCACCTGAGTTCCTTATAATGTGTTGACATTGCATACAAAATCCACATTTAAACATGCCTTCATTCCACAATACCCCTCATGTGACCTCTCTATCATGTTTTCAAAGTTGTGTCTTTTTTTGTATACTATATTGGGCACCTTTCCCACTGTATCTGTATATTCCTCATTAATTTTAAACACATTCCAATTGTGTTGTATAATTTGTCTGATGTCTGTGAACTGCTTGTTGTATTTAAAAATTGCAGCTTTGTTAAAGGTTTTGGGCTCTGTGCACCTAGCACTTGGATGAGCAATTTCCGTACCCTTACCTAACAGTGGAAAAAATTGTCCATTGTCCCTCTTGTTGACTACTTCTTGTAGTATTTTTTCTACAAATTCTGAGGGATAACCCCTCTTTACTAACATATCAGTAAGGATATTGATTTGATCTAGAAATTCCCAATAGTTTGATATCATCCTGGGGCACTGATGTTTGTAACAATAGATGTAAAAGATTTGTTTTCAGTAATTCCACATAATATTGGCATCGAATGGTTTTATTCATTTCTTTGCCAACACACCAATTTTATATATGACCGTATTCTTACAATCAGAAGTTTGATGGAATTAATTCTGGAAACCAGTATTATAGTTTTTGAAGAGCAGTTATTTAAACAGTGTAAGGGAGTAGCTTTGGGGGCTATATGTGCTCCTATTTTTGCCAACATTGTTTTAGCATTTTGGGAAGTGGAATATATATTCACTAGTCCCTTTGCAAAATATTGGAGCTACTATGGCCGCTATTTAGATGATATAATAATTCTATGGAACAACAGTGAAGACACACTTAAACAATTCTTGGCATTTATTGATGAAAGTACAGACTTCCTAGAATTTTCACACATTATTTCACATGATAAAATAGACTATCTAGACATTAATATAAGTAAAAATAACTTGGGCAAATGTTTTGAGATGACCATATTTAGAAAACCTACATATTCTAACACATTACTGCATTTTGATAGTTTTCACCCTGTACATCAAAAGAAGGCCTTAGTAAAAGGACAAGGGGTAAGATTAGCCAGGATGATATCAAACTATTGGGAATTTCTAAATTTGTATACAAGAAAAAATACTCCTGTAACAGTAAGGCAGTTGTTTAGCAAAGTGTTTTCAATGCCCTAATTTTTACATAGGAAAGACGATTAATGCACTTAGAAGCAGAATATATCAACATTATTATGATATCAAAAAACAAGACATCAAGAATGTCTTGGCTTTGCACATTAAAAATAATGAAGGACATTATTTTAAGTTTTCCATTTTAGAGCAAGTTTCATTAGGTGAAAGAGGTGGACCTCTCAATGACTACCTGGAGGCTAAGGAACTCAGGTGGCAGCTGAGGACCAATGCAACACAAGAACCAGGTTTAAACAGCAACATTTCTATTAGTTCTATAAAAGCAGAAGGTTATATACAATCATGAATATATATTTTTTTACACACACATGATGTAATTTGTGATTATTTTTAGTGTTGTATTTATGTGGTATATATATATATATATATATATATATATATATATATATATATATATATATATATATATATATATATATGTTTTGTATTTTGTATTCATGCAACCATGTGTCTTTTAGATTTAATTGTTCTTGTGATGTCATTAATTTATTAATCAATTATTTGTAAGTAATTGGAGAAAAAGGTTTTATGGGAGTGTATAAAAAAAGGGTCAGCTACCTTATGTATGTTATTCTGAAGAAGTTTTTATTAAAAAGGAAAGCGCTCAATTATACTTTTGTGGACACTGGTTTATTCCTTCTGGTGGTGATTTAAAGTTTTTTGAGGTTTTATGACCATATTATATTAAGCTCAATTACATTCTAGTGTGTATAGCTTTTATTATATAATGCTGTTATTTTTTAAAACTATTCTCAACTGTTTTCCTGTTTTTTCTTAGATGCGATTATCTGTACTTTCCTGGGCTTAGCCTGAACTTGGTCAACTGCAATCAGAGTTCTACCCAGATAAATATAAGGAACCTAACACAAATAAATAAATACAAAAATCAACCATATGAATTATTTAAATGAACTGCACATTACACCTTGGAATCAATCCTACAAATTAAGTGTAACAGATTGCAAAGGCAGTGCACAGAGTTAAGTAATAGCAATAAACGTATAGGTCAAAAAGGACCATGGAAACTACACTTACTAAATTTGTGTTTTACAAAGCTGAGAAGCTAAAAGAAGACTAACTGCATCTCTCAGGCTATAGGGGAAAGAATTTCATGCTTCTGGTCCTAATTAGAAACTACAGTTGTGTAAATAGACTTGCAAATGTTCGAATAAATAAATACTTCAGTAGCCTAAACTATATGGGATACATCCTGCCAAGGATCGTAAGTCAGGCCACCATCCAAAGCTCTTGGGTGCACTCCATGTGCCTGCACATCTAAGAAAGCATAAAGACCTGCCAGTATACAAGAAGTATGACCACCAAAATTCAGAGTTTTCTAAGCCTCTCAGGAAATGGAGACTTCAGCCCAAACTTACAGAAGGCTGTAGGTTCTATTCCCACACCAAGTAGATTGATTGCTGACACTGCAGTGCAGCTTAGGGAGGGGGGGGGCATTGCACTCCTGAGTATGTCATCCTTTGGATGAGATGCCTAGTAACTTTGAGCCAGTTGCTGGTTTGCCAGCCATTCCCTATTGTAGTGTCAGCGGTACAACAGGTAGCACACTTGCCTTTCGTGCAGAAGGCTGTGTGTTCTATTCTAACACCAGGAGATGGATTACTAACAAGTGCAGTGCAGTAAAAGGGTGATACTCAATTCCTGACTATGTCATCCTTTAAACAGATGTTAAACTGAGGTGCCATCTGCCCGAGTTGATGATAGTTCAGTTTAGATGCAAAAGATCTTCTCCTAAGTCACAGGCATATACTAAAGCTATTCTAGCCTGTGGACATTGATAAGTGAGAAATGAATGGGTAGGCTGAAAAATGCTTCAGGGCCATTAGCCTTGTAACCTTCTATGATCCAAGCTATGTGCTTGGAAATAAGGAAAAGAGGAACCCTACCCTAAGGGGTTGTAAAAGAATATACTGCCATAACAAAACAACCCACTAAAGATTTGCAAAAATGAGGCAGGAAGGAAGGTGTTAATACAGTAACATTGTATAGAAATTAGAAAGTTTCTGAAGAAAAACTTAGTACACACTACTGTAGAAACCAAAAAGATGTTTTTTCAAGTGTTTCAGACTGATTGCTTGTACAAAGGCTTTTAATTAACGAAACGTTACATTCCATGTGGCATACTACAAACTCGCTGTAGTACTGTACACATGACTACTACAAGTGTTCATGTGCTAGAAGCTTGTGACAAACCTGCTCACTGCCAGTTGCTCTAATTGGCAAGTGCCTTAATTCCTACTAGCCCAGAGCTAGTGAATAACCTATCCATCCTGATACCAGAACCTACCGAACTGCATAGCCTTACTATCCATCCCATTCATAACCCTAACAATAGCACTCCCTTCCCTAGCCTTAAAGTCCCAGATCACTCCCTAAACCTAAAACTCTTCTCCAACTCACTAAACCTAATGCCCTCAGTTGCTTTGTAAAATTAACTCTCTTCCTTCTCCCTAAACCAAAAGTTCCCAATCATTCCCTAACCCTAAAACTTCCCTCACACTCCCTAAACCTAAAAACTCCCTCACTGCTCCATAAACCTGAAGTCCCCAATAGTTCCCTAATCCTAAATTCCCCTCCTGCTCCTTAAATCTAAAGCTCTCCCCTCCCTAAATGTAAATCTGCTCCTGATCACTGCATGAAACCTTAACCTGCACTTCTACCCTATCTTACCCCTCCCTACGGCTGCCACACTAATCTTGCCCGAACATAGTTACTGTGTTTGGGCAAGCTATGGCAGCTCAGCTATCTTCCCATGGCTACCACACCATACCTGAACATGTAGTTGAGATCAAACATAAGTAACCAGCCATGTGAGCTTCAAAACACATGAGTTTCTTGCTGTAAGAAAGTGATATTTGAATTCTTGAGACTTGGATGCTTGCATTAGACTCAATGTGCACAGATAACTTTCACAGATGCTTTTCACTTTCTGAAAAATGTTTCACTGAACAACCGACTGTAGGAATAACACATACAAAAAAACCCCCATCAAAATGCTTCAGTGAATTAGTAAATGGCATTGATGATAAGCCCCTACTTTAATGGTTACAGGATCTATCTTTACTTTAAACTATTTGTTTATTGGACTGCTTTTATTAATTGTGATGCATCGTTTTCTTTATTAGTTTTTCTTCTGTTTTTGAGAGGGGACTGTAATTTGTTACACAATACCTAACCAGACAAGCAAAGCAACTGTTAAACATAAAGCCATGGCCAAACCCAAATTTGTATCATCTTTATTTTCTATCATTTTTCATGATAGAAGGATGATCATTTATTAGATACCAACCATTTTGAGCTGTAGTGTGAATTAGAACCCTAAGGATCTGTTATTTGACCAGTAGCATACAAGTGCTTGTACAGCTGCATTATGTATTACTCCAATGAACAGCAAGCAGTTCTATTACACAACTTTAACTACCTAGTATAACTTGACTAGAAGAATGGCTTTCTGCTAATTTTTTTTTTCATTTTATATTTTTGAATCTAAAGTATTTCCCCCAACGACAATTTCATATCTTTCTTTCACTTTCAGTTGTATTGCAGAGGAACTGTTTTACATTGAACATATTAAGAAGTATGTACTCTTGTAATAAAACAAAGCAAAACAACTGACCAGGTAACCCATTTGCTAGAAAAACAATGGGCATTACAGGAAGCAATGGCCCTTGCAATGATGAAGAGGCTTTCGACCTGCAACATTTGGTCTTGTATCGTCCATGGATGGTCCGCTATTTCCCTGTAATATCCATCCTGGATAGCGTTATTTCTTGCCTTTGTCACTTCATCCTGCAGACTGTCTCTAGAAAGGAGTAACCCTAATGAGTATGTCTGATTATATATAATAATTACTGCAATGATAAACTCCATGTATTAGGACTAATTTCTTGTAGCTCTCAGACACCTACAATACTTGCGTGCACATGCACACATATGTACATGTATAGACACACACACACACACACACACACACACACACACACACACACACACACATGCATGTGTTACAGCTTACTGGACAAAAGCACTTAACTGCTAGGTGTTATGTAGGCTTTATTTATTATTTATTTTATTTTATTTTACATTTGTTCACCGGGCTAGTCTAACTGGATATATGTCCATTTTCAGTAGAGGCCCGGAGAGAACAGTGACAAAGTTAACAATATATATAAAAAAAAAAGACATGTATAATAACAGTACAGAGATAGCATTATTCAAAAGAAAAATATAGTAATATAATTATAAACTATAAACATTATACTAAAAATTTAACTAAAAAGAAATTATACTAAACACAAAAGTGGGTATGAGCAAGACAGAGTAAAGCCCTTATATTTTATCCTCTTACTATGAATAAAAGAGAAGTAACTAGATTTGGAGGCATATGTTAGGGGAGTAGGGAAAGGGGTATGAGCAGGAGGGAAAAAAGATTTATTAATTTATTTTGGTTTTTATCAATTGTTAAATTAAAGTTCGACATCAGCTGCCTTTAATTTCTGGGTTTCTTGGTGGTCCGGGTTGCACAGTGTTTGGTTATAGTGCAGTTTTCTTCATGTGGAATCTGATTCTTGGTTTTGGGTTATCTTTGTGGGTGTTCCAGTTGTTGTATTTGTCTGGACAGATCCCATTTTGAACCTCAACTGTTCAAAAAGTCAAACTTCATATGGTCAAAACCATATGACTGACTTTCTGAAAAGTCGAACTTTGGAAAACAACAAATATCTTTGTTTTTCCAGGGAAGCAATCCTACCTACAAGTGGGTGGCTGCTCCCCCCTGCACATTATATGTACCAACTCCGAGATCACACTACAGTGGGGAAAAGGGTAAATTCCCCAATTCCCACTGTACCACAATCTCCATTCAAAACTTTTGACATTTTGGAAGGTCGATCATATGGTCTCAACCATATGAGGTTCAACTTTCTGAAGAGCCAGGCTTTTGAATGGGACCCATCTGGACAGATAAGTGCCAAAGGAGGCATTATATTCAATGACTGACCTAATGAGGGCTGAGTAAAGGGGAACAATGAAACCCTAGATCTGGACCAAATCCTTTTGTTTATACGCTGTGCAGTATAGAAGGACTTTCTTACAACAATGTACACATGTTGGTTAAAAGTAACGTCACTGTCTACACAAGTTCCTAAATCCTGAACAAATGGATCAACTCTTAGGGGGTTTATTGCCAATGTGGTAGTTCCCTGAGGTAGATGACTTTCCAAAGGATGCAATAAGGCATGTTTTGGCATTTAGTTTCAGGCCCTGATTTTGGCACCAGTTATTTATATGAGACAAAGCTTCCTGAAGGATGGCTAAGTCATTTGGGGATTCACTGACTGTTCTTAGCAGACATTGCAAACTTAGTCAACCAGAGACCTTTGGTATTGGCTTTTACTTCAGAAAAATAGATGTCAAACAGGAGAGTTACCAGCACAGAATCCCAGGGGACTTCACTGGTGACTGGTCTCTTTGTGGAAGCAACTTCCCCTATTTTCATTATCTGTGTTTTATCTATGAGCCAGTTTGCAATCCAGTAGGGAAATAAGGGTTTATTTCATTTTTCTACAATGCCTTAATGGGGAATTGTGTCAAAAGCTTTGGCCACTTTGAGGCATGTGGTGTGTGCCATTTTGACTTCATCTATTGCTTTGGTGACCTTTTAAAAAAAAAATCCAAAAGGTTGAGTAAGTATGATCTGCCCTTGGTGAATCCAAACTGAAACAGTTTCAGTGTTTGGAGGTTCCCTATGTCCAGATTGATTAATTCCATGATAAATCTTTCCATGCCTTTGCATATGGGTCTGTAATTGTCTGGGTCGGTGGAAGGTCCTCCCTTATGTGGGGGAATGACTGTAGCTGGTCTCCATTCACTTGATACAAAACCTGTATGGAGGCTGAAACTGAACAGTGTTGTTAGGGGTGTGGCTAAATCATGCTTCATGCTATTTATGATGCATACAGAGGTATTACCAGAACCCATTAATTCAGTATTTTTATCTTTTGATAGCACTTTTAGGACACTACCTTGTGTGACAGCTAGAGGCAAGCCAGTTTCATTTATATGTTGAGGGACAGATGGAGGGGAGAGAGGGGTAAAGTTAGAGCTAAATTTATAGTCCAACAGGTTAGCTATTTCTTCAGTTTCAGCATAGGTAACATCGCTCACAATCAGCTCAGCAGATTACTGCATTGTGTTTTTGAGATTACGAACATCACTGAAAAATTACTTCTGATTGTCTTTGGCTTGGGTAGCTATTTTAGCCTCAAACATGGCTTTGGTGGATTTTATTAAGCTCTTTAGTTATTTGTTTATTTCTGTGATGAGGGCTCTAATATTCTGAGAATTACTGTTCTTACTTTTGGTCAAAATTATTTTCCTTTTATTATAAACCTTGTTGCTATTATGATGCCACCATGTGGGTTTGTATCTGGGGTTTGCCCTGCACTTGTTTCTACCAGGTGTTTGCATGCTGGTGTAGTGTGGTTCTGTACATTTCTGCATAGTCAGTGGAGTTAACTCAGTTTGACGGGGAATTGAAGCTTGCCAATGTATCACTTAGGAGTAGCTAGTTTGTCTAAAAGAAATTTCTAAAGGTTTATTGTGAGGAGGGATCTCTGGTTTCAGTTTTATTTCATATGAGATTGCCTGGTCAGACCTAAGAAGTGATGAAGATATACAAAGAATGATGCTCCCATATTAGTAAAGACAAGATCCTAGATGTTATTTCCCTAGTGATACTCTGACTAATTTTCTGAGGGCATTTGTATTGACAAAGTCCAGGAATCTCTGTGCCTGTGCAATAGTGGTGGTGTAGGTTTCCCCGTTTATACTTGGATAGTTTAGCTCACCTAGGAAGATGGGACTGGGTTTAATACTGAGGGATTCTAGTTTTTGGGTTTAATACTGAGGGATTCTAGTTTTTGCAGATAGACATTGTGGCTTTCTTTTGTCATCGAGTTAGCTCTTTTCTGATGGCTATTTGGACATGAAAAAGCTCTAGTGCATCATGCTGCATTACCAGCCTTCATGTGAGTATCGTCTGGATAAAGACTGAGACATCTCCACCTTTTTCCCCTCCTAAACAGCAGCTAGTCTAAACATTTGGAACACATTATATCCTTGTTGCTATTTTAAGCCATGTCTCACTCACTACACAGACATCAATGTATTTCAGGGTATGAAGAGCTTGTAGGGAGTGGAGTTTGTTGTTCAGGCTTATCATGATTGTACAAGTAAAACTATTTATTAACATGACAAAAGCTATGTATCAGACATGGCTTCCAAACATTCTAAAAAATATATTCCCAACTATTTTCAGCACTAGCTGCAGAGAGAGAAATCAGGTGTGATACTTGCATTAATAACTCTCATTTAATGTTTTCCATATAAGTATTTGTAAGCTCTAAATCACGAATGTTGTTTTTTTTTAATGAGTAGTACATGCACACCATTTAATACAGTGATCTTTTACATCGTAGATACAGCTACTGAGGATATATGCTGAAATTTAGCAATAATCCATGACTGGTGGGCAAAGCCCGAGTCATCAAACAAAGCCACTCATGAGTAACTCCTTTGATACCCACACCCAGGAATGGATTATTGCTATCATACCATGGTGTTATTTATGAAAGAAATTGCTTAACTTTCTTAAATAATTTCATTGTACAAAGGCATTTTTAGTGTTCTTCTGCCTTCACACCTGTTTGCTGATGTATTATTCATGTGCTTGGTATGTATGTCCCCATTCTTGCACAGTACATCAATAAAGAGCAAGAAGGTGACAGAGAAGAGAGCATTCTTTGAGTGGTTTGTCTGTCTTTTCTTTGTGTGTGTCTGATGAAGGAAGAGTACAGGGGTTTTATAACCTCTTTTTTTTTTCTGGAGGCAATGGTCTTCCAGATGAGATGAGCAATATAAAATGCTCTTCTTACCACTGTGGAGACATGGTGATCGAAGTTAAGGTTGTTATCAACCTGTGTGCCCAGATCTCTCACCACTGACTGTGTGCTTAGAGTACTGCTATTGATGTGGTAGTTTGCAGCAACATCACCCTTGCTGAAGGGGATGATAATGCATTTTTTTGCATTAAGTTTAAGATCATGACTTTGGCACCAGTCATTAGTCTGCATAAAACCTTCTTGCAGGATGTTGGCATTGCTAGAGGTTTCAATGATTGCTCCCTGTTTGCAGTCATCAGCAAATTTTGTCAGCCACAGTCCTTTAGTTTTAGCCTTTACTTTGGAGAAGTAGATTCTAAACAGTAGGGGTTCCAGAACTGATCCCTGTGGAACACCACTGGTTATGGGTCTGCTGGAGGAGGTGGAATCCCCTATTTTGACTACATGAGTTCTATCAGTGAGCCAGTTTGCAACCTACCTGACAATATATGGGTCAATGCCCAGCTGGGTGAGTTTATCAATGATGCCTCAGTGAGGAAATGTGTCAAAGGCCTGGTTAAGTCTAGGTAGCCTGTATGCACAGATTTGCCTTCATCTAGGGCTTTGGTGACTGTCTCAAAGAAATCTGCCAAGTTTAACAGGCATGATCTCCCCTTGACAAAGCCAAACTGGGTGGGGTCAAGCGTTTGGAGATTTCCTATATCTTGTTAATAAGGTCCATGATGATTCGCTCCATGGCTTTGTAGATAAGGTGGTGGATGCACCACCTTTGTGCAAAGGGATGATGGTAGCTATTTTCTATTCTGCTGGGATGAAGCTTAGGCTGTGGTTGAAAATCATGTTCAATGGTGATGCTAATTCCTGTTTTAATCCATGTAGAACACAACCTGGGATGTTGTCTGGTCCCATAGGGGCTGTGTTTTTGACCTTAGAGAGGGCATTTAAGACCTGCTCCTCAGAGATACTAGATGGGGGACAGGTCTAAGATGCTTGTGGGCATAAACGTTGTGGGAACAGGGGAGTGGAGTTTTCACTGAACCTATCAACCAGCAGATTTGCTATAGCCACAGGTTCTATATATGCAGTTCCATTAACTATGAGTTCAGGGCAAATCTGGGCCTTACCTTTGAGGGTACGGTTGTAACTAAAGAATGCCCTGTTGTTTTCCTTAGTTAGGAAAGCTAATTTGGATTCGTAGTTAGCTTTGGAGGACTTCACTAGTAGTCTTATTTGCTTGTTTAAGTGAAGGAGGAAGTGTTTTCAGTTTTGAGGCTGTTCCACAGCAATTTCTTTCTGCTATTGTACAGCTTATTAATGGCAGTTATCCACCAGGCAGGTTTGTTTTTCCTTGAAGATCTTGACTTGGTTCTATCAGGTATGGCTGAGTCAATACAATTCTACAGGTGCTTGTATAAAGCATTGGTATTTAACTCAGCATACGTGTCTGTTCCATCAGTGGGGGAGGCTATGAAGCTATTTATGCTGTCACAATTGGCCTTGGAGAAGTTTTTTACTCTAGTTGTTGTTAAGGGGGGTCTTGTGTGTTATAGTTAGCTCCAGTGAGACTGATTTGTGGTCAGATCTCACCAGGGATGGTCACATATTGGGGGTGCTGCAGCAGTCCTCCATTTGGTGAACACCAGGTTCAGGATGTTTGACCCCCTTGTGGGTGTATCAACCAGCTGTTCCAGGGCATTGGAGTTAATGAAGTCCAGGAACCTTTGGAAAAGTGAGTTAGAACATGTATAATTTACCCAGTCAATGGACGGGTAATTAAAGTCACCCAAAGCCAGGGTGTTTGGTTATATCTTGATTGACTCAAGTAGATCCAAGTAGGCTGAGTAGATGTTCTGATTCATGGAGAGGGTCCTATTGTTGGAAATGACCTGCAGAGACGTCTTACCTACAGTTACTTGCACCTGAAGTAATTCAAGGGAATCATGCTGTTTAACCAATCTAGAGGTGTATTTATCTTTAATTAAAATTGACACATCACCTCCTTTAGTTCTTACGCCATCAGTTTGTGGTCTGAACGTGTGCAAGGAAATGTAGCATGGTATAGCTGGGGTGCTCTCCACAGCCTTAAACCAGGTCTCAGTGACTGCACAAATGTCAGCATCTTCCAGGGTGAGGACTGCTTCCAGTGAGTGCAGTTTCTGGTTTAGACTCCTAGTGTTTAGCAGCATAACCTTGATTTATTTTTATATCAGGAATTTTGTTCTTGTGACATTGCCTAAAAAGGCACTATGGGGATGGCAAGAGCCCTAGCCAGTAAAAGAAATCCCATGGGTGACAGATGAAGACCATCTCTGGCAGAGCATTGATGTCTGTCAGCTATGTCATCCTAGGCTGACAGATACTGGATTCCTTTTGAATGACACCAGAAGCTAAGCCAATTGTTGAAGTCAATCATATTTTGCTTGTATTGAGGTATCATCCTAGGCAAAGGTAAACTGCTGTTTAAGGCTAGGGACATACCTGCCTGAGACACATAATCAGAGAGCTCAGTCATGTCTCTCTTCCTATAGTCCAGTGAGGTACATCTCAAGTTGTTTATACCAACATGGACTATGATGGACTCATAACAGTGCCTGTGGTTGAGAGACTTAAGTGTGTGTGTGTGTGTGTGATGTTGTCAATGCTGGCCCCTGACAAGTAGCTGACCGGGACCTTTTCCTTATCCAACCTGGTGAGAGGGACATCTGTGTGTCTCACAACTGAGTCGCCTATGACTAGGATGTTTGTTTTTGTGTTATGCCTTAGCGACTTGACTGGTGAGACATTGGTATGTGATATATTATGTGTACTATGTTCTGCAGAGGACATATTATGTGAAGCATGCTTGTGTTTGTGTTTGTGAGGTCTCTGATGTTTAGGTGAGCTTCCTATAAAGACCTCCGCATATGTTGGTTTATGTGTTGTTGGTTTGGTTGGTGCCAGAGATGAGGTGTGCATACTGACAACCTGCTTAGTATCAGATGAACTGATTGGTGAGTGCAAGAGCCTGGATTCTAGCTTCTTGATATAGATGCATCTCTCACATATTGAATTTGTGTGGACTAGGAGAAGTAGGTTGTCAGTGTACATGAGGTAATTGTTACATTGCATAAGGATACCCATGTTGATCAGCCTGGCTGGAGAAACTGTGGGAAATTGTCCATCCATTATTCTAGGTAAGTTGATGTGGTCAGAAAAGATGGAGAGAACAGGAAGGACCAGGTAAAGTATAGGACAGGAGAAGTGGACAAAAAATATGAAGGGCTAGTGGGTAGGATCTGTGTTGGTACCTCAGGAACTTCACTGAATGTATCACCTGTCAGTGGACAATCATGAGAACTCACCGATGGAGCACCAGCAGAGTACTAAAGAAAAATTTGCAGGCAAAAGTGCTTGGTGCTATAACCACCAATGGTGCCCACCTCTGCACGGCAGTGCACAATAAGCAACAGTTGTGTTACCGAGCACAAGCTGATCTAAACAAATTAACCAGTAAATAGCTCAAAACTGAGCTCTGGTCCAGAAACCTTCAATCAGATGAGTTCAAACTGTACACTCTTGCCACTAGGGTGCAGGGGAAACCGCACCAACAAAAGATGACCTGGATTAGTGCTCATGTTATACAAACAACTAGATTCAGCAAGTCTGAATCTAATCTATGCTACAGCAAACAGATTGCAACAATTTCAGGAAAAACAATTCAGATAAGCAGTAATATGGTAAACATGCAGTTCAAAGTGCAATATACAGTGAAAAATTCTACTTAAGTTTTGCAGAGATCAGTAGATGCATTTACTCATGTTGCAAATGAGAGCAAACTGATTTAAACAAATTAACCGATAAAAAAGTGCAAAAACTGAGCCCTGTTGCCAGCAACCTTCAATCAGATGAGCTGTAACTGCACATTCCTGCCACAAGAGTGCAGGGAACCCTTTGCAGCAAAAGATGGCCTGGTTTAGTGATTTAGTTATACAAACAGAACTAGATTCAGTAGGTCTGAATCTAGCCTATGCTACAGCAAACAAAGTGCAACAATTTGAAAAAGAACAGTTCAAATAAACAGTGATATGGTAAAAAAAATGCAGTTCAGAAGTGCAATATACAGTGAAACATTCTACTTAAGTTTTGCGGAGACCAGCAGATGGCTTGGATTTGCTTATGTAGGAAACAAGGGCAAACTGATTTAAACAAATAACCAATACAAATGCTCAAAACTGAACCCCTTTCCAGCAACCTTCAGTCAATTGAGTCCTAACTACACATTCTAGCCACTAAGGTGCAGGGAAACCCTCTCCAATAAAAGATTTAACAGGTCTGAATCTAGTCTATACTACAGCAAACAAAGTGCACCCATTTCAGAAAAAAAGAAATAGTTCAAATAAGCAGGCACAATAAGCCTTCAATCAGCAATTACCAGCTCAGAAGGGCAGAAGCTACCATCTCCTGCTGCAAGAGTGTAGACCACAGGCATTTGTTAATGTAAAATAACTGCCTAAAGCCCAAGTGCTTAAACCAGAACTAAAACACTTGTAAAATAATAGACACACTAAGCCTTCAACCAGCAATTCCCAACTTTGAAGAATGTAAGCAGCCTCTCCTGCCGCAAGAGTATAGATTGCAAACCTTCTTAATGTAAAACAGCTGGCCCGAAGCCCAAGTGCTTAAAACAAAACCAAGAGGATTGGAGTAACACAGTATGAGCAGAAAATGATTTACTTCAACAATTGGCTAAGTTTCTGGTGTCATTCTAAGGGGATCCAGTATCTTGTCTGCCTGGGATGACATGATCAACAGACCTTGATGCTTTGCCAGAGACGGCCTGCATCTGTCACCCCTGGGATTCCGGGTATTGGCTAAGGCTCTTGCCACCCCTATAGTGCCTTTTTTAGGCAGTGTTCCAAAGACCAAAATTCCACCGTAACAGCTACAACCAAATGCAATCTGAGGGTCATGCTGCTCAGTGCTAGAAGTCTAAATCTCAAGATGCACTCACTTAAAGCTAAAATGGAAAATGTTGACATCTGGGCTGTAATAGAGACCCGGTTTAAAGAGGCAGAAAGCACCCCTGCACTCCCAGGCTACAACTCATTCCATACCTTTTGGCCCCAGAATACGGCCGGAAGCTCCAAAGGTGGTGCTGTCTCCATATTCCTAAAGGATATGCACACCTCTAGACTGGTAGCCCAGCATAATGCATATACTTCGGGTACAACTAACACTGGGTAAGATGGCGATACAAGTTATAGTCTGCTGCAGAACACCAAACATGTCCCCAGACTCTCACTCCAACTTCCTAAGCACCCTGGAATCTATCAATCTTTCAAGGTCCAACCCAATACTCTCATACTGGGTGACTTCAACTACCCTTCCATCAACTGGGAAAACTATTCAAGTTCCAATGTACAGGCCCAATGCTTTCTGGAATTTATCAATTCCAATGCCGTGGACCAGCTCATTCTGATCCCCACTAGAGGAAGCAACATCCTTGACCTGGTTATCACCAACATGGGTGACCATTGCTCCACACCTATAGTCAATTCCTCCCCAGTTAAATCTGACCACAAACTGATCACCATGGAAATCTCCATCTCACCTACACCCCCCCCCCCCAACTAAAGTGACCACCCTGAAAAACTTATCTAAAGCTGACTTTGGGCTCCTATAAACAGAGGCGGCTAACTTCTTGGCACCTATGCCAATGGAAAATAGCTGCATGACTGCCAAATCATACACCAATGCACTGTATGAGCATGTACGCAAATGCATGGACCTTGCTATATCAAATAGAACTAAGACGTTCTCCTTAAAAAAAGGAAGCCAATCTGGTGGTACTCTGCCATCAATAAATTCTACAACAGAAGAAGAAACTGATGCAGAAGAAAATTAAGTCACAAGACTGGAAAACCTCCCTTATCAGTCTCAACAAAAAGCTGAGATCCCTTTTCAAATCCATTAAAGACAGCTATGAAGACAGAATTGCAGCTGACACCAAAAACAACCACAGTGCCTTCTATAGTCATATCAAAAACCTCAAAGGCAATACCCAGATTTGCTCTGAGCTATTGCACAATGGCACCTCCGATACTGAGCTAACATACTTGCTGACAGATTCAGTGCCCCTCCAAGGACCCTATCACAATACCAGAAGAAAGCCTGATACCCACCATTTCCGCTGCACAGGTAAAAGCTGCATTGTTGAAAGCCAAGAATACAGCATCCACGGGACCTGATAATATCCCTGGCTGTGTTCTACATGAGCTACAAAATGAAATGGCACCACATCTGTGTGCCCTGTTCAGTCACAGAGTTACCTCAGGCTATGTTCCTAACAAATGGTGCACTGCTACAGTCATCCCGCTCCATAAAGGGGGAGAAACTACAGACCCTGGGAACTGTCGCCCCATTAGCTTGATGAGTCTGGTACTCAAAAGTATGGAGGTCATTATCATGGACCTGCTTAACAAAGATACAGGCAAGCTCCAAACTCTTGACCCCACACAGTTTGGGTTTGTCCAGGGGAGATCCTGCCTGCTGAACCTGGTTGACTTCTTTGAAGAAGTTACCAAGGCTGTGGATGAGGGTAAGGCAGTGCATACAGCCTACCTTGACCTGGCCAAAGCCTTTGATGCCATTTCCCACTTAGTTATCATTGATAAACTCACCAAACTAGGCATCAATCCTTACACCACTAGGTGGGTTGCAAATTTACTCACAGACAGTACCCACAGAGTGAAAGTTGCGGATTCCAAGTCAGACTGTCAATAAATCATGAGTTGAGTCCCACAAGGCTTGGTCCTGGACCCTCTGTTTGGTGTCTACTTATCAGAAGTTGAGGCCAACACAGAAGGACTCTGGCTGACCATGTTTGCTGATGACTGCAAGGTAGGAGTCATTATCAACCCCCCAAGTGAGGCAGACATCCTACAAAAGGGCCTCTCCAAGATCAATGACTGGTGTTGGAACTATGGCCTGAAGCTTAATGCCAAAAAATGCATTATCATCCCCTTTGGATAAAAAACAGCTCCTATGCATTACCACATTGATGGGAGCCCACTGAACACTGAAGGGGGCCATAAGAGATCTGGGCACCCAGGTTAACAGCCACCTCACCTTCAACCACCACATTGCCACTGTGGTGAGAAATTCTTTCTCCTTGGCACATCTTATAACCAAAGGTTTTGCATCCAGGAAGAAAAAGGTCATCATCCCTCTCTACTCATCCCTCATTAAACCAGTCATCGAACATAATACCCCATTTGGCATGTACCTGACCAGACACCTACAACAGCTGGAGAGGCCATAAAAGCACCTCTCTTAAAGGATCCTAGGCCTTAAACACATGTCCTATATGGACGGACTCAAGAACTTCAGCTGTTTTCCGTCTCTTATCGTCTACTTAGAGGTGATCTCTGCTTGACTTACAAAGCCATGTCCGACCCAGCCCTCCTTGAAATGCTACATCTAAAGAAATCCCAATCCCCCACGCCACATGATCTAGAGATCACAACCTCATTACCACTATTAACAGGATATGTTGGAGGGACAGGTTCATCTCCTAAAGACTGCCCCAAACTCTGGAATAAGCTTCCCATTCATGTCAAGCAGAGCACCTCACTGGCCTTCTTCAAGAGAAATTTTGACGAGTGGATAATAACAGAAAGTTCACTTCGGGGATCATTCCAGTTGCCGTACTGGATATGGGCACTGTGAACTAACATCGGGTGGCACGGTGCCTGGGCAATTTTTTTTTGGGCTAGGCTTGTAAAGGCACCAGGACCATTAGCCTAGTACACACCTATGAACAGTTGCAATTTAATCAGGCTACTAGCAAGTAGTAATAAATGCAGCCCAGTAAATGCACTTGAACACTTTTAAGAACAAACAGCAAAAGCAAAATTAAGTAACAAAGTAGGAAGAAACACAAATACAGTAAAAATTGCTGGCTAAAGTGCATTTTAAGTGGTAAGGGAAAAAACAGAAGATAATTCAAGGTTGTCTAAGGGGGGGGGGGCTTCCCAAAAGATCTCTCCATACTCAATAGAATGAGCTGATGAGATGGGACTGGGAGGCTTGTCCACAATCAGATTTATAGTATAGGCAGGCAAATCAAAAGCCACCAAGTTTAAGAACACAGCAACAATTTTGCAGGTGGAAAAATAAAATGCAACCAGAGATCAGCAATATTAAGAAGTATGGCAAGCAGGCCAAACAAACACTTCAGATAAATAGAGATCTTTCTAACTAAAAGATGAATGTTTTTCTCAGCACCTCCCACTAATTAACTGATATTATTCACTGTTTGCAAAGGAATTCTTTGCTAACTTTTCTAACTGACCCTAGTCAAGACCTCTTAAAACTCCAGCAGAACAAAAAACTTAAAACAAAACAAATGGAATACAAGAATAAGATACAAACTGGAAGTGACCAAACCTTAAAAATGAAAAGCTTCAATTCAAAATAAAATGCAACCAGAAATCAGCAATATTTAGGCAGTGTACAGCAAGCAAGCCAAAACAAACAATATTTAAGTGGCCAGGCATTTGTATTGGGATATGCTCAATTTACAATGGGCACACTGATTGGTTATCCATGTTTTTGAATACTAATGACCATTTATTGTATAATGGTAGATCATTTGTAATTGTCTACAGTTGTCATAGTGCCTAAAATGTCAGACTTTTGTTGTTGTTAAATGGTTATGGTAATGAAGTAAAGTGTTATAAAGAAATCTTTACTCATACCCCCCATTCAATAAGTCTGGAGAGTGAGCAATACAAGGTTGCTTCGAGATGAAAGTGCCAAGTGCATTTTACATTTACTTGTATAGTAAGTATTAAATGCCAATGCAACATTGGAACTTCTATTAGAGGGAAGGGCTGAAAGTA
Source organism: Protopterus annectens (assembly GCF_019279795.1). Taxonomy (NCBI): domain Eukaryota; kingdom Metazoa; phylum Chordata; order Ceratodontiformes; family Protopteridae; genus Protopterus; species Protopterus annectens. The sequence continues at coordinate 896,318,948 of NC_056727.1, read as the reverse complement.
TTCGTCTTAATGTTGTGAACTATTATTAATGTCCTCTATTCATCCTATGATGAATTAAACTTTACTAGACAAGTAGCATCTTTTGTGAAAGTGTTAATTTTTCTCTTAAAATGTAAGCGGAAAGTATGAGTGAAGGCAGCTATATTCATGATGATAGCACTGATAATATGATATTTTATATCCTGCTTATTCTGATGAAATGTTCATGCATGCTTTTGAATTTCAGAATCTACGTACAGACATAGTCATGGATGTTGGCTTCAGTCTAAACCCTGCAATTGATATTGGACAGGTCAGACAAGACTTCATTATACCAATTGTTTATTTTATCTGTCTGTATTTATTTTATGTTATTTTATTTCATTGTTTTTATTTTATATTACAGTCAATTAATAATCAGTGTCTCATAAACTTAAAAAGTTTAAGTGAGACCTTAAAAGACTAGGATTTGAATTTTGTTCCTAGCCCTTTTGTTGGTTTACCTGACTTGGTCCAGGACATTAAGTCTTATTCCTGACTTTTGAATTTAAAATATTGGCATTATTCATCCACCAGACCTGCCAGTAGAAAAGACTTTTGAAAAGTCAGTTTTGCATGACCTATATGCAGAACAGACACATATATTTAGAGATTTTGGTTGTAATCTTGCATCTGATGAAAGAATTGCACTGAATGATTTAAAAAGTCAACAAAATATGGTAGTTACTAATGCTGACATGGGTAGGGATCTGGTTTTATGGGCTAAAAAGGACTATACATTTGAAGTGTATAACAGTTAAATGATGTACATATTTGCATTTAGAACTGGACTCAACAAGCATTAAAAAAAACTTGATTTAATGTTTTTTAAATAATAATCGTTGACCCATTTACTCATCCTTCATTAGGCCAGTTGAATATAATGCTGCCTTTGGCATGCATCTGTACAGACACAGACAACTGGAATGTATGCAGAGAAGCATAACTAAAGGGCTACAAGGCCTAAACAATGCGTCCTTCATGGACCAACTTAAAGCCCTGCCACTATACTCGGTATCCTACAGGCAGCTAACAGGTGACCTTTGTCTGGCATACAAGGCATCCTACAACCCAGTACTGATGGATTTGCTGCACATCAGCAAGTCATATGGCATCGGAAATACTCAGTCTAGGGATCTAAATCTAAAGTTTAGATGGACAGGTATATCTAACAAAGGATATCGCTGCTCTGTTTAAGACTCCCCATCCACATAAAACAAAAGTTAATTCCTGTCTATATTCAAGTGCAACTTAGATCTATGAATGAGAAACAAAAAAAATTACACAGGACTGCCTTCTATTGCAATAATGGACACAGGCAGCTCTTAAATGCTTTATCCCATACATGTGTCCCCTCAAATTATTTATGGTGGTCACAATCATTCTCATTGAGTAATATATAATTATTGACCATTGGATGGATAAAGACAGTCTTTAACCAAATGAGATAGGTTAATTCAAGTTCAAAAAGGGAAACTGGCTAGGCTTAAAATGGCCAACAAGGGTAGCTAGCCTAGTACGTACCTAAGCACCAGTGAACCTATATTCCCCTTTACTTTACTTTTACTTTACACTTAACTTATTTATTACCAGTCTCCATAGGAAATCCTGACACTCTATCTTAGTAAACAATTTTTTCTCTGACTTTAATTACTTTAGTCACTTATTCTGGTAAATTTTCCATGGAGTTGTATGTTATTGCATCACATTATTAAACCACATCCTTCTATCTTTCCTCTATATCATCAATGTTTGTCATGTTAATAGTTTTTCTTTTCAGTTTTTAATTTCTTCATTTACATATGTTCACCTCTTTTTCTTATTCTCATCATCACCCAGAATTTGTTGTACTTACATTTAAGCATTCTCACTATTAAATCTTCAATATCTTCCTTTACCCACTTTATAAAAGTTTAATGAAGCAGAATAAACAACTGGATTTAGTATCCCCAATCCACCTTCATCTTCACTCATATACAGCACATATCTTTTCACTGGGTTTAATCTTGATCCGCACATGAAAGAAGATACCAATTGTACAATTTTCTTTTCATATTTTTCTGGTATGATATAAACATTTGACGTATATGTTTTTCCCATAAATAGCAAATTCACCAGATAAACCTTTTTCCTTAATGCAAATCTATATATCCTCTGCAGAAGACGTATTGCTTTCATTTCTTTTATCAAACTCTCCCATTGCATCATAATTGCACTATTTTCCCAAACCCTAATTTTCACTACATTGTCCAAACCCTTATTTTTATCGTTATTCAGAATCATTCCTATTTCTTTTAAACATCCATTCAGACAAACCAGCACTTCTCTCATCCATATTTTATTTGTAGCAACTTCAACCTTATTGCTGATGTATGTTAAAATTACTAGAATCAACACCTCCTTTACCACCACATATCTAGCATCTTACATTTCCTAAGCTACTTCACTTACTGTCACATTCATTACCAGTGCAAACAATATTCCACTCTTAGGACATCCTGGTTTACTATCAAAATTGCGAATGGCACTACGTCGACTGTCATATACTCGAACATGGAAGGTCGTAATCGGTAATGTCGAAGACAAAATAATCAATCTAGGAATGGTTGTAACATGGGTCGAGGTAGGGGAGATGTTTGTAGTTCGGAATAATACTGAACACCTACCTCGACCCATGTTAAACCATTCCTAGATTGATTATTTTGTCTTCGACATTACCGATTATGACCTTCCATGTTCGAGTATATGACAGTCGACGTAGTGCCGTTCGCAATTTTGATAGTAAACCGGACATCCTTATTGTATACCACAACATGCATATTTCTTTTCCCAGTCGCCACTTCACAAATACTCTCACTCAATTATTTTCACTTGCTAGCCTACATCCTCTCCTGATTCTGTTACCTATTCCATTCTTTTCCATAAGATCCCACAAAGTATCATGTCCTACTGTATCAAATACTTTGCAAATATCACCTACCATACGTTTCACAACTTCACTTTTGCTTATAATTTCATCCACAATTTCAGTTGCAACAAATAACAATTACTGATATTGCTTCCCTTTTATCCATTATATACTTTCTTCCATAATAGTCCTCATCCTTCATTTCATTCTCCTCTGTGTTATTTTCATAGAAATGTTACAATCTGTGTTCAGTGTGAAGGGTGTCCATTTTTTTTTTATTTTATTCTTCTAATCTTTCTTCCATATAAATTTTAAAGGGTCCCGTTCAGACGACTGACTCAATAGAAAATCGAACTTCATATGGTCGAGACCATATGAGTGACTTTCTGAAACATCAATGCTTTTGAATGGAGATCACTGTACAGTAGGGATCAGGGAATTTACCCTTTTGCCCACTGTAGTGAGATCTTGGAGTTGGTATATATAATATGCAGGAAGTGTTTGGGTTGCAGGAGTGGTTTGCCCCCTGCACAAACATAGATTATTTTTGTTTTCCGTAACTTCTTTTCAGAAAGTCGATCATGTGGTCTCGACCATATGAAGTTTGACTTTTCTCTAAGTCAGTCTTTTGAATGGGATTCATTTTAGGTTCCCTATTACGTGATCAAAACCTTAGGTTATCGAACACCTAAAGATCGATCACAAAATGTCGAAGTCTGAAAATTGCGAATGGCCACTTCTACACAGAGAAACAAGTTGTTTGGCTGTTACGCGGATGTTTTTTCTCCACTGTAGAGCGATCTCAGAGTTGGTATATTTAGTTAGGAGGGGTGTGAGGAGCACAGACCCCAAATGGGGGTGTGTGGGGTGCAAAGCCCCCCCACTTTATTTCTGTTTATAACTTTTTTTATTTGGCAAATGGCATTGTTTCCCTGTGTGAAAATGGCTGTTTTAGGTCTTAAGGGTTCGATATTTTGTGAATTGACCTTTAGGTGTTCGATACACTAAGGTTTCAGTCATGTAATATAGACCCTCCATTTTATTATCCCTCTGTATAACTCTTCATAAACAAAGCCTCCCTTCAAATATTCAGTATATTTAAAAAACACTTTATTTACCAGTCCATTAATTTCTTGTGCATTCCATATCCTCTACCATCTTTACCAAAAACTGATTCAGAATTTACTTTCCAATGTCATCCAGTTCACTAATACTTTATTTTCCATATTCTTCCTTAACTCACCCTGGATTTTTTTTCTTTCCATTCTCTCTTATGTTTCTTCTTTTACTCATACATATTTACCACATACTGTGCTAAAATAGTCATTATTTACTTTTGTGTTCTTTTTAACGCTCTTTTTATATTTTTCATTTTCCTCATTATACTAATATCCCATTTTACTATTTTATGTGGATAAGCAGATATCTCCTTCCTTCTCCCTTGTAAATAATATTGCTGCCTAAACAGTGAAGCCTTATTTTTTCTTGATTTATTTTATATATATTTTTTCCATATCATAATATTCTTTTGTATTATTCTCTAAATTCTCTAACAGAGTTCTATACATTTTCCCATACTTCACTTTCTCTTCCTTTCTAACATCATCCTGCCATTGGAAAAAAATATATATTTTATTTTTTTTAAATTCAGTCCATCATTCAGATCAGTTTTTATAGAAGTCCCTTATGGCTATATGATCCTTTCATAACTGCAGTACTTTCCACTCACCAATTTCATCCCATAATTTCTCATTTATTCTTTTTATTCCCTTTCCTATTTTAATATATTCCCTTTCTTCCATCGCCACCAGTCATATTCCTAAATGGTCTAAAAAAACTGTTACAAATGTAGCACCATCTGCTACCTCCAAGCCTTTTGATGATACAAATAATCAATTTCAGATCGTAGTACCCCCTTCTATTGAACTTTGCCACACACAGCTAATTCACTACATTTTATCACTTCCTGCATTTTTACACTCTTTTTGCCCCATTTACCCATAAATCACAATTAAAAGTCCTCTGTAATGATAATTTATATGTTAAACACCACCACATAGTCTAACATTTGATGAAGTGGATTCTCTCTTTCCTTCCTAGTTATATATGCTTCAACTACCTCTACTGCTCACCCAATCATAACTTTCTACTGATTCATTCTTTACTACACCCACCCCCATTTCACTAATTGTATAATTGACCATCTCACATCCCACCCCCCTATAATTTACCACACTGTCTTCACATTCTAGTTTCTTACAAATAAATTGTGCTGTTCACTAGCCTATATACCTGTCCATCACAACATGCCATTCATCACCAATGTCATACTACTTTCTCTCTATCCCTCCTCTTTCTACAACTGCTTATCTCTCCAGAAACCATACATGAATATTACAAGCCCACTCACACAACTGCCACTCTTCTGTCCAGACTCACTCACTTCTCTGGCCCCCTGTCTATATGCAACATGTACCCCCTTCTTAAAAAGCTAAAATGCTAAAAATTCTAAGTTTACATGTAAAAACTAAAATAAAACTAACTTCCATACATGAGCACAACACAAAGAAAAAACTGCTACCCACTAATCCCATACATACTTACCACAACCTAATATTATGCGGTGACATTCACCCTGGTTCCGGACCCAACAACTCTATCCTTTATCACAAGAACTGTCACAAAACCCTTAACCTTACTACCATCAACCTTCAAAGCATCAGAAACAAAGTATCAGATTTCCATGCCTAGAATGAACACTATAAGCCAGAAATTATAGCAGCAACTAAGACTTGGCTAAAACCTTATATTAAAAACTCTGAATTCCTCCCATCAGGCCTCTCTTGCCTGAGGACAGATAAGCCCAGAAAAAAAGGTGGGGGCATTTATTTATTTATTTATTTTACATTTGTTAACCGGGAAAGTCCGACTGGATACATATCCATTTTCAGCGGAGGCCCAGGGAGAAAAGCTCCATGTTTAAAATAAAATTTAGTCACACTTAAAATGCAGGTTACAGAGGTATTTAGAAAATTAACAAAAATCAAAGATAAATTCAAATTAGGTTACATAACAAAGACAAAGTTCAAATTAAGGTTACATTTAGATAGGAGAAAGACAAAAACATTGCTGGAGATGGAATAAATATACAGGGAAAACAAACATTATGAGAAGTGTGCATATAAGAAAGAGGATTTTCAATTAGAAAGAAAGGATGAATGAATAAGAGAAGGTAGGTTAGGTAAGAAGCAGACTGGATGAGCAGAGGGATGCTAGGTTGCTGTAGGGGGTAATAATATTAGACAGACTAGGGGTACTGGTAGGTTGGTAGAGGATTTTATGAATGACTACAAGCTGGTTATAGTATATTTGATCGTGTAGTTCTAGCCAGCCTAATTTGTGAAGATTATGACAGTGGTGGGTTCTGTATGCTGAGCCAGTGGCAAATCTTGCTATATTGTTATAGCAGCTAGTGATTTTGTTGAAGTTTGGTTTAGATAGATTAGTGAGGATGGGTGATGCATAGAGAAGGGATGACAGAAGATGTGTGAAAGCTATGGCTGTTCTGGCAGTTGGGGTTAGAAATTTCTTAATCCTATACATGGAGCCTATTTTTTTGTTTACTGTTTTTATGTTTTTTGTCTATATGGGCATCATAGTTTAGATTGTTATCAATGATTATACCTAGTAGTTTAGTACAAAGTTCAGGAGAGATTATGGTGGCATTTTTTGAAGAGACTGTAAATATTGGTGGTGTTAGCCTATGGGTGGGGGAGAAAAGTAGTAGTTTGGTTTTGTTTGGGTTCAATAAGAGATGACGATTATTAAGCCAGTTCTCTGCTTTGTTGAAGGTGATTTGGGATAGGGATTGTAATTCTGTGGGAGTTGTGGCAGATCAGATTAACGTAGAGTCATCTGTGTATTGTATAGAAGTTGCGTGTGGGATAACTTTGGGCAGGTCATTGATGAATACAGAGAAAAGGAGGGGACCCAGAATAGAACCTTGGGGTACTCCAAGGGTGATGGGTAAAAGGGGGGGATAGATGATCTTTCCACAGGACAGCTTGTTGTCTACCGTGCAGGTAAGAGTGGAACATGTTGATTTCTGGGTTATCTATGGACAGAGATTTGAGACAGTCTAAGAGTAGGTTGTGATTTACCATATCGAATGCTTTTGACAAATCGAGGAAGAGGACAGAGGAAAACAGGTTTTGATTACAGTTGTGATTTATTGTGTGAGAGAAGGAGAGAAGGAGAGAAGGGCAGTGGTTGTACTGTGGGCTGGCCTGAAACCATGCTGGGATAAGGCTAGGAGAGAATTGTGAGTAAGGTGGGCTAAAAGTTGCTTCTGTATGCATTTCTCCATTATTTTGGCTAAGGGAGATAGTATGGCGATAGGTCTGTAATTAGAAAGTTCAGAGGAGTTTCCTCCTTTATGAAGTGGAATAATATGAGCGATTTTCCAAATGGAGGGGATGTAGGATTCCTTGATAGTACAGTTGATTAAGATGGAGATAGGATAAGCTATTACATCAGCGGCCTTTTGTAGAAACTCTGTGGGAAGTAGGTCTGCTGCTGGGGGGTAGGTTTTCATTGCGCTCATAAACCATAATAGTTTTAATATAGTCCCATATAACAAACCCATTCCCACATTTTCTACAGCCGAAATACTAATACCCTACTTGAAAATGAATAGCAGCAAAATTATCTGCATTATAGCCACATATATCCCCCTGAGTAACAATAACCCAATACTTAAGGAAAAACTAGCCTGGCCATCCAAAAATGTAGAGAATGAAACAATCATACTTGGTGATGTAAATATTAACTGGTTAGACATCATAGATCATCACCCAACAAACAGTATCAACCTATTTAAGTACACCCAACTAATTACTACCATAACCAGACCTAACAAAAACAAAGGCTCAGTATTAGACTGGGTCCTTGTCTCTGACCCTAATAAAATCTTCTCCACTGGCACGCTACCTAACAGCATTAGTGATCACCTACCAGCATACATAATTCGCAAACCAACTCCAGTGCCTAATGTACACCACTATAAGCATAACAGAGACCTATCCCACTTCTGCCAAGCTACCTTTAATGACACCCTACAAAATATAAACTGGCATCCACTTAAAGTCCTACCTCTGATTGATGTTGTTGAATTCTTTAACTCAGCATTCCTCCATGTACTAGACAATCTTGCTCCTCTCCAACATAGGAGAGTGAAAGCCAACCAGGCCAGTTGATTTACCAACTACACCAAACAACTAATGAAAGCTAGGGATAAGGTCTGGAAATGATGGCATACAAGTAAAAGTCCTGCAGACTTCACTCAATACAAATAACTGTGTAATCAACTAAAGTAACTTGTCATCAAAAACAAACAAAACTACTACATTACTCTGCAAAATGGCCATATGCAAAATCCCAAAACATTCTGGAAGTCCATAAACTCTCAGTTATACCGAGGCAAAAGCAATAATCCCTCCCTTGGTCCAGACATGGCCCCAGCTGAAACTGCCTCACTTTTTAACTCATTCTTTAAAAACAGTATAATCAATCTCACTGCTTACTTCCCACTGATCAACCCACTGCCACCAGACCCATCTACTACAACAAGACCAAACTTCTCTCTCATACCCATACCTACCTCCACCATAAAGAAACTCCTGCTTAAACTTAAACCTGGATCAAATGCTCCAAATAACTTGCCACCAGAATTCCTCCCAAAATCAGCAGACGCTGTAGCCTATCCCATTAATATGCTACTAAACAGATCCATTCAAGAGTCCTTCATTCCCACCATCTGGAAAATGGCATTTATCCTCCATCTCCACAAAGGTGGAAACAGTAATGATATATCTAACTTCTGTCCAATTGCCATCTTCCCTTCCATCTCCAAAATTTGGGCAAAATGTATCCATAACCAACTACTTAACTACCTAGTACACCACAACCTCCTCTCCCCAACCCAACATGGGTTTAGCCCTAGTCATAGTTCCACCACTGCTCTTATATCTTTCTTGGACACAGTCAACCATGCTTACAACTCAGGACACCTTGCCTCCTCACTGTTTCTTGACCTTTCCAAGGCATTCAATACTGTCTCCCACTCACTTTTTCTGACCAGACTCTCCAATTTAGGTACATCTTCCCATACCCTAGCCTGGTTTTCCCACTACCTTACAGATAGACAACAAGCAACCAGATAGCACCAATTCCACTTTTCTTTCCTCAACATCAATACTGGAGTCCCACAAGGGTCCATACTAGGTCCACTGCTCTTCAGCATTTTCATTAATGATTTCCATACCAGCATTCCCGCATTCTAATGTCATCCAATATGCAGATGATTCCATCATCATCTGCATGACCACGTCTACTTTGAAACTACTCAAACTCACCCAAAATACCTTTACTTCCACTGAAACCTGGACGTATAACTATTTAGCCCTAAATGTTAATAAAACCAAACTTATGTTGTTCTCTTCCCAAAAAACAACACCCCTAACCAAAAATTAATTTACCATCGACTCACTCAGCAACACTTGCTTCGAAGTAGTCCCATATACCAAACTTCTAGGGGTCATCATAGACAAACACCTAACTTTTGACCAGCATATTAACACAAGCATCAAAAAAAAATCAGAAACTAGACATCCTGTACAGGCACACGCACTTCCTCACCTATGCAGCAAGACTGTCCCTTGCCTCTTCCTTTCTACTTCCATCCTTCTCTATGGTGAACCTCTCTGTATACTAATAAACAATCCTCTCTTAAATCCAAACTGAAATCATGCTACAATAAAATTGCAAAATTTATAACCAGTGCCAAATACTTCTCCCAGCATTATGTATCACTCCAGCATCTAAACTGGCTAGGACTTCCCCAACATCTAACATACCTGCAACTAACCACAGCTCATAAGCTAATCTATAAGCCTTCTAGCTGTCTTGTCCTCTCCTCTCTGTTCACCATGTATCGCCCAAAATATATCTCTGCGATCAGCCAGTCAGATGATCCTTAACATAGCAAAACCTAATCTTTCCATCGGTCAAATGCATTACCCATATGCTATAGCAAAACTATGGAATGCTCTCCCTCCTTCATTTAGGTCTACTAGCAATGCTGAATGTTTTAAGACTTCTCTGAAACAACACCTATTCTCCCATTGGGTATGTACATGTACCAGCACTGACTATAAAAAAAAACAATACTCCTAGCCTTCTTAGATTTCCTCCCCATCTCACTTATGGCTCAGACTCCTCATACATTCAGTGTTTCAAACTTACTAAGTCCAACATGTGCCACCCATCCACACATAACCTACTATATCAGTTACCATATCTTCCATTCAGTCTTGATGCCTATATAACAGTAGCTCTAAGGCTGTCCCTCACTTTCAGAATCTTTAATCTGCTGCTCTCCATCTTTCCCTCTCTACTGCAAATCTGCAATGCTGCATTGTTCACACATTTGCTATTATCCCATGTCATCCATTGTATTCTTGTTTGGCTTGCATACTTAAAACTAATTATATAGATGTTGAATTTTATGTATTTTATTATGTTATCTATTCTGTAGTGTTCTGTATCATCGCTGCTTGATTTCTGTATTTTGATTCTATAATTTTATCTTGTTTTTGGAGCTTTTCTCCCTGGGCCTGTACTGAAAACAGGCTCACCCTGGCCCAGTAGACCTCCCGGTAAACAAATGCAAAGAAAGAAAGAAAGAAATATGATTATTATGCTATAATTCTAAAAGCATGTTTTCTTCACCTCACATCCATAGCAGTTAACCTTCCAATCCTTATGAACATTACATCTAGTAATTTAATTGTTTTTTTAACATGAGCCACTCCAGAAAAATATTCACTTCCTACATTTCATATTATATTTCCATCCCACAGTTCTTCTGTTTGCAGTCTTTCTTCATTTGTCACGAATCTTATCTCCTCTAGCAGAATAGCATTCACATCACATTTAGAACATTATCCTTCTTACAATATTAACAATAGGAAATATTTTTAAATTTTCATTTTCTTATTTTTACTCTTTCTTCAGTTTAATATTTTTCCTTGGTTTATGTATAAATAATTCTTGATCCTCAGAATCATATTTCAAACTGGCTAGTTGTTTATTCTGCTTCAAAAAATATTAGTATCGGTCCCTTCTCCTGACCTCTCCTTGCATGTATCCCGTCTCTTCATTTTCCCTTCCATATTTTTCTTCTACAGTTTGGTCTTCACCTAGTTCACCTCTTCCTCAGCCTCTTGTTTTCCATTCTCATGAATGTTTTCTTCCTTTATCCTTCTTTTTAATTATTTACTGTTTACTCGTGTCAATCCATTCAAAATGTGCCCTTTTTTTACACATTCTATGTTCACACAGCTTCTTCTTGTATCTCTTTTCTCCCCATACTGGTTACATTGCACCTTGTTACAATCATTAATTAAATGAGAAATGTCCCCTCAAAAGAAATACTATTTAGCTGCCCAGGACATCTTAATGTTCCTCAATGACTAGCCACAACTATAACAGTTGGCAAGAGTTTCACCATATTTCTTTTCAGATTTCAAAACAGCTTACAACCACCACCCTCCTTTCCATAAGTTTTTCTTATTTCTTTCACAACATTGTGAACAGTTTCACACAAAACTTGCATGCATTTTTAACATCTTCCAATTCATTAGTTCTAAACTGCAAAGTAACTTTTTAACATTTAAGTTACTACCAGAAAACAAATAATTGTTCCATGGATAGATGTCGTTCAATTTGTTGCACCGCTCCAGAAATTTAAATTTTATTCCCTCAATTTGAAATGTTAAGTCACAAAAAGTCTCCCCCAGCATTCATGAAGCTTGTGCCAGGTGCAGGCATAGCGTAGGCGGTATAACGCCAAATATGGCCGCCGAGCGATTCAGGTACAATCCAATTCCACGTGCACTACCGGCGTATGCCAGATCTGTGCAGACCTCAGCTTAGGTATGCTAATCTCCCCATGCGCAGTGCTGCACCATGCAACTGAAGGTACATAGCGATTCATGAAGTGGTGCAGGCATAGCGTAAGCCCACAGAAATGTAAACCAAAAAACACGGTTTACATTTTTTCAAACAGAACATCGGAGCTATGAAAGCGGATCAGACTCATGTATTACAAAGTTAACATATGCCAATGGCTAAATATACAGCCAATGGCATAAGAAAAGATGCACAACACCTAAAAAACAACATTTAATGTCATGTCCACAGTAATGCAAAGTACAACCGCAGGGCATGTGTGCGCAAACGGGAACACAAAGAAAATATATACAAATGTCATAAAATTGCAATGTAATACAAATCATGATTTCACCATAATACGCAATGGTATGCATGGTACACCACAACCAAGCTGCAAGGGTTGCTAAGGGTCTATGACAGTGTTTGGCACAGTAACTAGGAATTAGTAGTCAATGCCATGCAAATGAGGCAAGTAATAGTGAATCGCAAACGTCCCGCCAGACTAAGGATGTACCATACGGCGCAGCGCTACAACACCGAGGAGTGGTTTAGAGGTATATATGACATCAGCAGTGGGGTGAGCCACCATAGCTGTAAGCACATTGGAGCAATGCAAATCTGGCCTGGCCGTTGCTAATCAAAGCTGCAGGACAGGGATGGGAAGGTAGGTATAGCATTGTTTAGCTGAGAGCACATATGGTGCTCGAAAGCGCATGTGTACGGGGATGAAAACATGCCTGAAACCCAGTAAGCGGACGCACGCGCTGCGCACCATAGCTCAAACAGGAAGGTCAGGGGAAGAAAATAAGGAAATGCCGCAGTAGGGTAATTGGAGTACAACTGAGCAATTAACACCTATTAACTCACAGCGAGCAATTGACGGCAGCTGACAAGTCTGCTCGCAGAACCCTGCAAAACAGGATAGGGGACGTGTCAGATTGCAAAGAAAAGAGAACTGTCATAGCAGAGCAAAGCAAACCTGCAGTAGACCGGCCATAGAACACATTACGCAAGATAAGCCAGGTTTAGGAAAGTACAAATGAAGCTGCTAGATGCATGCCAGAAAATGGGAGGTGAAACATGAAGAAATGTAAAGGGAAGGGCAAGAGGTAATCCACGGCAGCCAAATGTAATTCAACACCAAAGGCACCACAATAGTAGCTCCTGTCATAAAACACATAAGATACTCTGTAGCTACGATTGTACATACACACCCTATGACATCATCAGTGTTCACAGCACAATAGTATAAAGTGTGAAAGCACCTCACACACACCTGTGTATTCCCAAACACTGCACCATAGGTGTAAACATACGGGGAACTTTTACAATGTACATGTTGGGAGCTGCCATAGCTGTGATTCATCACCATGTGTTAGTGACTGAAGGTGTTGTGGAGGATGATGCTGACAACCACCGCAGGCCCTGGAGGAGGAGAAGAGTGTTCAGACCAAGGGTAACCTACCAGGGGCTACATGATCTGGAGATAGTAGAGCGTTACAGGGTGGACAGGGACATCTTACAGCAAATAGTTGAGCTGTGCCGGCCACACCTGAGATCCAGAAACAACAGAGGGGAACCCATCCCAGTGGACACGAAGGTATGAGTAAGCTTGCAAATACTAGCCACAGGTATCTTTCAGAGGCCAACTGGAGATATAATGGGGATCTCATAGGCATCAGCATACAGGGTACTACAACAGTTCCTGGATGCCATGTGACCACATGCCAATGAGCATATATACTTCCCCTGAACTCAGGAGGAGTTGGCCAGCAATATGTGTCTCTTCCACCATGTGGCACACTACCCGGAGGTACTGGGTGCGATAGACTGCACGCACATACATATCAAGTCACCACCCGGTGAGCATGGTAGGTGCTACATAAACCGAAAGGGATACCACTCCATCAACTGCCAGGTTGTGTGCAATGCCCAGGGCATTATCATGGATGTGTGTGCTGGCAGCCCTGGAAGCTACCATGACTCCCACATCTGGCATGCCTCACAGCTGTATCAGGTATTTGTCGGGGGGACATCCCACATGGCCACCTTGTGGGGGATGCTGGCTATGCACTGGAGCCGTGGATGATGACTCCCATCAGAAATGCACACACACCCGTTCAAGAACGCCATAATGAGGCACACACACAAACCAGAATCATCATAGAGCGTGTGTTCGGGATGCTGAAATCACAGTTCCGTTGCTTGGACATATCTGGTGGAGCCTTGCAGTACTCTCCAAGCACATGTGCCCACATCTTCATAGTATGTGCCATGCTACATAATATGATCCTGCGGAAACAGCTGCAGCAGGGACATAATGGTGAAGGCCCTCACAGCCCACCGCAATTGCCAAGGCCATCACAGGCACAAAGGGATTCAGACCACGAACACCCTGTGCCATCCCCAGTAGGCAGACAGAGGCGTGCCCAATATGCTTATGCCTTGACAAAGAGGGAACGCATAGCACATACTCTGACAGTGTATGCCCCTATGGGCTGACACACCTCTCCACCTGCACACACAGTAAAATGGATGGCACACACACACACGACCACCTGTAAATTGTAATGTATAGGTGGCCTGCTGTGTGAATCCTACATAGGCAGCCCTCAAACATTGCACACACAACAGCTATTGGAACAAAGAATGTCAACACCTGAACAGTACACGCACCTATCAGCATATGTTGGTACTGTATGTATAGGTTCCTAGGTACATCGGTAGGTACACGCCCGATTGTCAGAGGCCATTTATCAATCGAGTTAAACAGTGTCTGCTGTCACCACCACATCGAGTAACCAACTGACCCTCAGTGGAGCAGAGCCAATTGCGGGATCCATGTGTGTAATCACTGTTCCCCACACACTCTGCATGGATTCCCTGGTGTGTAAATGAGGGGCTCCATACAATGTAATCATGGATGTAGTGGCAAAGCATGGGGTATACCCATGACAGGTATCTGTCACCCCAGCATGCTCCACCTATGGTTGTGTGAAGATGTAGCACATTATAGTGTGTGGCTCACTGTGACATACATTCCCAATGCTGGGGCACATCCATTAAACATCACTTGGACATACCATTAATAGGTCCCATCCATATGTAAACTAACTGAGTTACCCATTTGATTGCAGTATGGAGTAACAGCTGTAGTACAGTCCACATACAAAATGCCATAACACGTGTACAAATCCCAGATGCCCAAGTGGTAAATGCACTGACTGTCGTGCATGTTCCCGGTACCATGTCCTGTAAGGGACGTTACGTAATCCCGAAGGCACGAATAATGGATGGTGGATGCAGTTCATCAGATCAGGTTTAGCACATGTTAGTGGGAATATGCTTTGCCCAGTGCTGGTAAGCGTCGTTTAGACATGACCATATGGATATGCACAAAACAGGGCTAAGCTTCTCTGAATATCACGCAGATCATGGTCAATGATGTCCAGGACAGGTGAAACAAGCATTATTCACCCCTGTACTAATAGTGCCTGCTCTGAAGGGTAAAATGACCACTGCCAGGAGTAGAACATGCAACTAAGGTACCCAAGATGTACCAACGGCAGGTGTGTAATGTGACAGGTTCAAACACAAATGTGCGGAGTCCAGGAAACAGTATATACCATGTACACAATGAAAGGTGTGTTCTCCCTCTCACTCTCTCTCTCTCATATATATATATATATATATATATATATATATATATATATACATATATATAATAGAGATAGAAAGGGAGATAGAGAGATATATGTTGATATATACAGATTCACCTATATCTGCAAATATATAGATAGGTCAATGACATGTACACAACCATGGAGGTAGAAATAAATAGGATACTGCCAACTATGGAATGTGTCACATACCGACACGCGTAATCACGAGGCTTAAAGACCAAAAGAACACAGTACCAGAACACTGGAACCACGTCTAATATTATCACGATATTAAGGGACATTTAGTTATCGCTGCCAGTGTTGCGGTCCACGTAGGTACTGTGTTCAACTGTGTTTGTGATTGCCGTAGTCTGTGTATGTGTGTATTGAGGGTGCCGTGTGCGTTTCCATGGGACTGTAATGTGTGTGTGTGTGTGTGTGTGTGTGTGTGTGTGTGTGTGTGTGTGTGTGTGTGTGTGTGTGTGTGTGTTTGCATCCTGTGTCTGTTAGTGCTAACTTAGAGGTAGAGCAGTATGGTAGGTGTGTTCATAGTTGGCCGTAGGCATACAGTACCACCTGTCCCACTTTAAGAGGGACAGCCCCTCCCTGGGCAGTTGTGTCCTGACAAAAAATATTAAAAAGGGCAAATGTCCGAGATTGTAGGACATAATTATGTCCCATATATTATGTAACAGTTGCATTAAATAGTTATGCCTGTATCTACAAAACATAAACGTTACATGAAACATGATAAGTAGCTAAAGTGCTACAAGAATAAGTATGTATTCAGGATAAAAGCATGTTCTACCCTGTGTACTGACCGTGGGTATGTGTCAACCTGTAAACACCAAAGTGTGTCTTGCAAATGTCCCACTATGGCCATTTGAAAAGGTGGCAACCCATGCCAAAGAGGCTCAGTCACCAACACAACTGCAATGAGTGCAAATATCTGTGACAGAAATACATGAGACAGCTGTCATTCAGTAACATTCCTTTATATATCACTATATTTCTGCAGGTATGGAAGTATTAACCTCAAAAAACAAGTAATCTCCATGGTATCCCCGAAGTCTCAAAACAACCCACTAAAGTGTAGTGGGTCTAAAAACAAAACAGTGTAAGAAACTTCTCTGTGTGGAAGATTTTCAGTCCATATATTTCTAGTTAATCACTGTATATTAATCAGACAATAGTAGTAGAAGAAGCGAACGTAAACTCGTCAAGTCAAAAAGTAATAATAGAAAATATATAATTCTACAGCATTACTAAGTATTCGAAAGTAATCCAAGCAAGGCAGGCAGTCTGTTTCCAGTCGAAAATCCTTTATTAAGTACACAGACAAGCTATCCAAGTAAAACAAAAATAGAGTAATAATTTCCTCACAAGCTTTCTAAATATATATACTTTTTATCAGGCATGGAAGTGGTTTATTGTGCTGTAAAACAAAGTGTTATTGGTACACATGTTAAATTCACATCCCTTCCCCCATCAGTGTAACATTCGAGCTGGTCCTGCCTTACCTAGTAGCTGTCATAATAATATATAGCCCTAATGTACTTTAATGGTACATCTTATTTAACCAAATTATTAAGTAGATTATTAAGTCTGTGATTTTATAGAAGGCAATATACTACATGGCTGGAAATATATCAACCTTAGTTCATTTTGCGATCAAAAATTATATATAAATATATACATATACATTTTGCATGTAAAAATCAGTTTCTATTTTCATAACCTATTGTTAACAAAGATCGCTTTTGTCCTTCTAGACTTCTTCAGGTCTGTGTACAAGAACCCTAAAAGCCTATATAATTGTATAATTAGTTAGTATTGTTATTACCATCATTTTGAATAAAGTGGAAAAAAAGAGAACCAGAAAAAAGTAAAAAAATATATGTATGATGATGGAAACAAAATATACACTTAAATTTCAAATGATTTAAAATGGTATTTTTTTTTTTTTTTTTAACATTTGTTGACCGGGAAAGTCCGACTAGGTTCCACAGATCCTGTTTTCAGCAGAGGCCCAGGGAGAAATGCTCCAGAAGCATGTCTTTACAATGTGGGAGGAAACCGGAGTACCCGGAGGAAACCCACGCGAATGCAGGGAGAACATGCAAACTCCACACAGAAGGCACCCCAGCCGAGAATCAAACCGGAGAACCTCTTGCTGTGAGGCGACAGCATTAACCGCTGCACCACTGCGCCAAAAAAAAAATAAATAAAATACAATTAGTCATGTAAACAATGTGGCGATTTTCTAAGTTCCAGTGCACTTTTAATTGAACAGTAGTAGTTTAGTCCAGGCTTTATGAAAGAGTTCAGCTTTAATTGCCACATGAGTTCATGTTTCTCCAGAATATTCAGGATGTCTCCTTCAAGATCACCCATGTCTATGCGATCCAGGATCTGGAACTTAAAACCTGTGTGTCTTTTATGAAGAGAAAGGTGTTTGGCTAGTGCATTAATTTTACATCCAGAGCGGATTTCTGACAGATGACAAATCCTTCGCTTGAGTTTATTTACAGTCTTGCCCACATAGAATGCATCACATTCATTGCACTGCGCCCTGTAAATGACTTTTTTAGTGTTATAGTCACCCCCTGCACTGGTTTTAATGATCTTCTTTAAATAAGGGCAATAAAAACTATCACCTTGCTGTACAAATATACAAAATGTACAATTAGTTTCACATCTTTTAGTGCTTTTCTCACATGGTCTAAGTTTAAATTCAACAAAACTTCTAATATTCCTGGCCTTCCTATAAACAAATGATGGGGCTTCACCTAAGATGTTAATCAGAAAAGGGTTTCCTGTGACAATGTCCCAGTTTTCTTCAATAATATTTTTGATACTGTGGTAATCCAAAGTGTATGTCAGGATGCAGCTATTTTTGCATTTGTTATTCTCTGTGGAATTACTTAACATTTTTCTACTGGGGAGGTTGAGTGAAGGTGCTTCAGTCCATTTCATTTCTATAATGGGTTCCAGGATGTTTTTTAACATCTGACTTTCATAGCCTCTCACTAGAAAATCATTCTCTAAGTTGTTCAGGTTTCTCAAAAATGGTTCCATCTCTGTGGTAATTCGAGCTAATCTATAGCCTTGGGATTTCACTACATTATACTTGTTTTTTGTAGGATGTAGACTTTTACTGTGGCATAATAAGTTAACCCTTGTTGGTTTTCTGAATAGATCAGTGGTGATTCTGTTATTGTTGGTGTCCTTGGAAATCTGCATATCTAAGAAAGTGGTTGAAGTACAGCTATGGGAAGAGGTAAACTTCAGGAAGGGGGTTGTTTGATTGATGTAAGTGATAAAATCTCCAAGCTGCATGGTGTTACCTTCCCACACAATAAAGACACTGTCAATAAAACGTAAATAGCATGTGATATGCTGCATGTAGTCTGTGTTGTTTAACACAAAGTCCTCCTCCCATTTGCCCAGGGCTATGTTAGCTATGCTGGGAGCCATGGCAGCCCCCATTACTATACCAGTTTTTTGTTTGTAGTGTTTGCCATTGAAAGTAAAGAAATTGAAGTCCAGTACAAGATTAATGAGCTTGCTTAATGTTTGCAGTTGTGTCTGTGTACCCAGATTATGTTTCTTAAAAGACTCCATAGCTGCTGTTATACAGTAATTGTGAGGGAGCACTGGAAAAAACTTATCACTGAAAATATTTATAATTATTTATGGAGCCCATGCCCACGTTTACCTTACTTTTTTGGAATACCAAAGCCACACAAGAACAGAGAAGACCCACCTTATAGACCGGTGGTAGCAAGTGGATTTTCCCTTACTGAAGCCACAGCCATTTACCTTGATTACTTGCTGAAACCTCTAGCAGAAAAGAATAAGTCATACATAAGAGATTCAATGGATTTTTTGAAGAAAATAAAAAACATTACAGTGGAAGCTGACAGTATTTTGGTAACTATTGATGTGGAATCCTTGTACACAGTGCTTCCTCACAATTACTGTATAACAGCAGCTATGGAGTCTTTTATAGTTTCATAGTTTCATAGTATAGTACTAGGCTATCTGCTCTAGGGCATTTGTAAGCCTAGCCATAGTGATGGGGCTTTTGCCACCCCATGAAGTGGTACAAAAATGTACAGAATAAAATTAGAATAATGTGCCTCTGTTTAGTAGTTACACAATGAAGGTCCCCTTATATAATAGAATTAGTTTACTGTGCCCCTGTCTAACAGTGACACAGATGTGACCCCTGGGGTAAACTTACGATCTCCCATCCACTCATCAAGATTTCTCTTGAAGAGAGTCAGTGAGGGGCTCTGCCTAATACGAACTGGGATCCTGTTCCAAAGCATGGGAAGCCTCTGGGTTATGAATCTATCCCTCCAGCATGTCCTATTCATACTTGTGCCGAGGTTTAAGTCTTTAGCTCTCGTGGTCCTGATGGATTTGGATCTTTTGAGGTGGAGCATGTCCATCAGATCCTGATTGGACATGGCCTTGTACGTCAGGCAGAGATCACCTCTGAGCAGGCGGTATGCTACTGAATAGAGCTGAAGTTTCTTTAGTCTGGAAGCATAAGACATATGTTGGAGACGCTTGATCCTCTTGGTGAGGTACTTTTGTGGTCTCTCCAGCTGTTGCAAATGCCGGGTGAGGTACATACCAAATGGAGCATTGTACTCAATCATGGGTCTGATGAGGGAGGAGTATAGGGGTACAGTGACATCCCTGGATCTGGATGTGAATCCCTTCATGATGAGGTGTGCAAGGTGGAATGCTTTTCTAACCACTTTGGCAACGTGGGTGTCAAATGAGAGGTCGCTGTCGACCTGGGTCCCCAGGTCTCTGATTACTTTTTCCATACTCAGTGGGTTGCTGTCTATGTGATAATTTGTGGGTACTTTGTTTTTCCCAAAGGGGATGACTATACATTTTTTGGCATTTAGTTTAAGGCCGTGACTCCGGCACCAGTTGTCCGTTTCTGTGAGGCCTTTTTGTAGGATGTATGTGTCCGCTGGTGTATCGACTATGGCGCCTAGTTTGCAGTCATCTGCGAACTTTGTCAGCCACAACCCTCCCATGTTTGCTTTAACATCTGAGAAATAAATGCCGAACAAGAGGGGTCCCAGGACAGATCCCTGTGGGACACCACTTGTGACTGGCTTTGAGTCTGACATTGCTCCAGCGATTTTAACTTTATGGGTTCTGTCCTTTAGCCAGTTTGCAACCCATCTGGTGACATAAGGGTTTACGTTTAAGCTGTTGAGCTTATCTATGATGCCTGAGTGGGGTATTGTGTCGAAGGCCTTAGCCAAGTCCAGGTAGGCTGTATGGACTGCTTTGCCCTCATCAATGGCTCTAGTGACTGTTTCAAAAAA
The DNA here is from genome assembly GCF_019279795.1 of Protopterus annectens. Classification (NCBI taxonomy): domain Eukaryota; kingdom Metazoa; phylum Chordata; order Ceratodontiformes; family Protopteridae; genus Protopterus; species Protopterus annectens. Next base: position 896,297,988 of record NC_056727.1, on the reverse strand, counting down.
GTCAACCAGGTTCAAAAGGCAGGATCTGCCCTTTACAAAGCCGAACTGGGTGGGGTCAAGTGTCTGTAGGTCCCCTATGTCTCTGTTTATGAGTTCCATAATGATTCTTTCCATAGCTTTGCAGACCAGGCTGGTTAAGCTTATTGGGTGGTAGTTTCCAGGGTCTGTAGAGGTACCCCCTTTGTGGAGTGGGACCACTGTTGCTGTACGCCACTGTTCAGGTACATATCCTGAAGTAAGGCTAAGGTTAAATAGCATTTTTATGTGTGGGTTTAGCTCCTCTTGGAGTTCACGTAACACGCAACCCGGGATACCGTCAGGTCCCATTGATGCTGTGTTTTTAGCTTTGTTTAGGGCGGTTCTCACTTGGACATCTGAGATGACAGAGAGATTACATTCAGCTGGGATAAGTATTTCTTCTTTTGGGGATGAGGGAGGGGAGAAATTTGCACTGAACCTGTCAGCCAGAATGTTGGCAATATCTGTTGTTTCAGTGTATTTTTTGTTGTTGTGAACTAACTCTGAGCATATCTGAGGGTTTCCGCCCAGGTTTCTAACATAGCTGAAGAAGGCTTTGTGGTTATTTTTAGTGTCCTTAGCGATTTTTCTCTCAAAGTTGGCCTTGGATGTTTTTATGAGAGAACGTAGTTTTCTGCTAATGTTGATCAGAGATGTCTTCCCTTCATGGGATTTTGCTCTGACGTGCAGTAGCTTCCTTCTTTTGTTATACAATTTGTTAATGACTGAGGTCCACCAGACAGGACGCTTGCCTTTGGTGGAGAGTGACTTGGATTTATTTGGGATTGCATGATCCATGCATTCTTGGAGATGTCCATAGAAAGCATTTGTGAAGGATTCGGCATTGTGGGATGTGGTATCCACTGGCACATTGGGCTTAAAGGATACCATCTCAGTCTTAAGAAGAGTGAAGTCTGCTTTTGAGAAGTTTTTCACTGTGGTCTTTTGTGCTGGGAGTGGAGGTGGGATATGTATATCCAGGGTGATTAGTTTGTGGTCAGATCTCACTAGTGAGGGGCATACTTCCGATGTGGAGCATTTTGTCCCCATGTTTGTGATGATCAGGTCTAGTATATTATCTCACCTAGTGGGAGAGGTGACTAGTTGTTCCAGTGCATTTGAATTTATGAATTCCAGGAACCTTTGGGCTAGGGTATTAGGGCTAGAATAATATATCCAATCTATGTTTGGGTAGTTGAAGTCTCCCAGTATGATGGTATTTTGTGATACATTCATATCCTCCAATGTCTTCAGGAAAGCTGAGTGGGGTTCCTGAGATTGGGAGGGTGGTCTGTAACATGCTACCAGTTGTATAGCAGTTTTGCCTATGGTTAGTTGCACCTGTATGGTCTCTGATGCTTCATGTGTTGCTACTAACCTGGAGGTGTGGGTGTCCTTGATGAATATGGACACTCCCCTCCTTTGTGGTTCGGCCCGGTTTTGGGGCGAAAAGCATGATACGAGGTATAGCCTGGTAGCACTGGGGTGCTCTCAGGAGCCTTGAACCAGGTTTCAGTTACTGCACAGGCGTCGATGTTCTCCATGCTGAGGAGTGCATCGAGTGCCTGCATCTTGAGATTTAGACTTCTGGCATTGAGCAGCATTACCCTTAGTTTTTTTCCATTTTTGTTTTCTAAGGAGGTGGGTTTGTCTTTTGAGCCTTGCCTAAAAAAGGCACTATGGGGGTGGCAAGAGCCTTAGCCAATATCTGGAAGCCCAGTGGTGACAGGTGTAAGCCATCCCTTGCGAAGCAGCATGGCTTGTCCAACATGTCATCCCAGGCAGACAGACATTGGATCCCCTTAGAATGGCACCAGTACTTGAGCCAATTATTAATGCTGATCATCTTGTCTTTGTATTGTGGTATCATTCTTGGTGAGGGCAAGATGCTGCTCAGGGCAGGGTCATACCAGCCTGGGCTACATAATCGGAGAGCTCCTCTATGTCTCTTTTCATGTAGTCCAGAGAGGTACATCTCAGGTCATTCACGCCAGCATGGACAATGACAGAGTTATATTTGTACTTGCTTTGTGGTGATTTGAGTGCGTGTGTTACGTGGCGGATCCTAGCTCCCGATAGACAGCTCACAGTCACCTTCTCCTTGTTCAGCCTGGTCAGCGGGACATCAGTGTGTCTGACTATAGAGTCACCTATTACTAGTGTATCAGGCATGGTGTTTGGCCTTAAGGGCTATGATTGGTTGACACACTGATTTATTGAATGAAGTATGTGTTGCATGTGCTTTGTTTTGAGGTGGTGGATTTTTGGATGTCTGCTTAGGGAGCCTCTGTTGTTTTGGTAAGTTTTTTATTAGAGCCTCCGAGTATGTCTTTGTGTTTTTATGTGTTTGGTTTGCAGTTGTGGTAGGTCTATGTGGGACTGGGATTGTTGTGTGTGTGGTTACCATCTCCTCCTGTCTGGTCATGCCAGACCTGCGTTGAGAGAGTTCAGCCTCCAGTTTGGCTATATAGTTGCATCTCTCACATGTATTTGTGTTTGTTGGGAGGAGGAGAGGGTTGTCTGTGTACATGAGACAATTGTAGCATTGTCTCAAGATACCCAGATTGACCAGTTGAACTGGAGAGGACACCAGTAATCTACCACTCGACATGTTAGAACAGTAAAAGGGAGTGCTGTACCTTTAAGGGAAGTGGATATTCACAGGGGTGGTAGGTAGATGTAGTGCTTTACTTAGTACGAGAGTGCTTACTTAGTAGAGAAGTATTGAGAACAAGTGCTAGGCTTATAATATAGTGAGTAGTCTGATTATACTAAGAGTAGAGCTTCCTTAAGGGAAAATTTGAAGATCAGACTTGGCGGAGCCAGAAGAAGTTTAACCTTGTTTAACCGGCGCTTCGCTATGCGCACAACCACGCAAAGCCGTGCAAATGCGGATTTTAAACAGGGAACTACAAAAGAGCTAGAAATGGTCCAAAACAACCAATTACTACAGCTTCTTATGCTGAGGTCACTTCCTACAGGGACAGGTAGGCTGCTCAAGGCTCCCCACTCCCACTGGTGAGCAAAGAAACTTCCCTCTATCCAAGTAAGGTAATGGACAACACAGGAACTACACCACAGCCCAGAATACAGCAATGCCTGTAAACTGGTCTAAACTAGTCGAGGAGAGGCGGGAAAACAAGGATTATTTTTTTGTTTTTTTGTTTTTTTTGATAGAAACACAAAGAAAATGCAGAAACAGTGATAAATTAGTTACACAGGCTAGCACACTTTAGTGGGCAGCCTCCACAGTTAAATTAAACAAACAAACAAACTTTCGATCAAATTCGACTAAAAAGTAACTTTAAGTGCAAATTTTAAAAATAATGCAGCAAACAGTTAAAAACAGTTCAAGCTAGTTCAGGGTAAGCTACAGAAGCTGTTCCAAGTGAAAAAATTGCAAAGATACTTAAATCCAGAAAGTAGTCACTTTTCTGAGTTCTCTGTTGCTAAGACCACTCAGCAGGACCACGAGGAGCTTGTCTGAGCAGTATAGCCAGAAAAAAATGCCCAGAGGCGGATTTTAAACAGGGAACTACAAAAGAGCTAGAAATTATCCAAAACAACCAATTACTACAGCTTCTTGTGCTGAGGTCACTTCCTACAGGGACAGGTAGGCTGTTCAAGACTCCCCACTCTTACTGGTGAGCAAAGAAACTTCCTTCTATCCAAGTAAGGTAATGGACAACACAGGAACTACACCACAGCTCAGAATAAAGCAATGCCTGTAAACTGGTCTAAACTAGTCGAGGAGAGGCAGGAAAACAAGGATTATTTTTTTGTTTTTTTCTTTTTTTGATAGAAACACACAGAAAATGCAGAAACAGTGATAAATCAGGTGCACAGGCTAGCATACTTTAGTGGGCAGCCTCCACAGTTAAATTAAACAAACAAACAAACTTTCGATCAAATTCGACTAAAAAGTAACTTTAAGTGCAGATTTTAAAAATAATGCAGTAAACAGTTAAAAAACAGTTCAAGCTAGTTCAGGGTAAGCTACAGAAGCTATTCCAAGTGATAAAAGAGCAAAGATACTTAAATCCAGAAAGTAGTCGCTTTTCTGAGTTCTCTGTAGCTAAGACCACTCTGCAGGATAATCAGGGTACACAGGCACAACTGCAAAAGTTAAGCAAGCTCATTAATCTTGTACTGGACTTCAATTTCTTTACTTTCAATGGCAAACACTACAAACAAAAAACTGGTATAGCAATGGGGGCTGCCATGGTTCCCAGCATAACTAACATAGCCCTGGGCAAATGGGAGGAGGACTTTGTGTTAAACAACACAGACTACATGCAGCATATCACATGCTATTTACATTTTATTGACATCGTCTTTATTGTGTGGGAAGGTGACACCATGCAGCTTGGAGATTTTATCACTTACATCAATCAAACAACCCCCTTCCTGAAGTTTACCTCTTCCCATAGCTGTACTTCAACCACTTTCTTAGATATGCAGATTTCCAAGGACACCAACAATAACAGAATCACCACTGATCTATTCAGAAAACCAACGAAGGTTAACTTATTACTCCACAGTAAAAGTCTACATCCTACAAAAACCAAGTATAATGTAGTGAAATCCCAAGGCTATAGATTAGCTCGAATTACCACAGAGATGGAACCATTTTTGAGAAACCTGAACAACTTAGAGAATGATTTTCTAGTGAGAGGCTATGAAAGTCAGATGTTAAAAAACATCCTGGAACCCATTATAGAACTGAAAACGACTGAAGCACCTTCACTCAACCTCCCCAGTAGAAAAATGTTAAGTAATTCCACAGAGAATAACAAATGCAAAAATAGCTGCATCCTGACATACACTTTGGATTATCACAGTATCAAAAATATTATTGAAGAAAACTGGGACATTGTCACAGGAAACCCTTTTCTGATTAACATCTTAGGTGAAGCCCCATCATTTGTTTATAGGAAGGCCAGGAATATTAGAAGTTTTGTTGAATTTAAACCTAGACCATGTGAGAAAAGCACTAAAAGATGTGAAACTAATTGCACATTTTGTATATTTATACAGCAAGGTGATAGTTTTTATTGCCCATATTTAAAGAAGATCATTAAAACCAGTGCAGGGGGTGACTGTAACACTAAAAAAGTCATTTACAGGGAATAGTGCAACGAATGTGATGCATTCTATGTGGGCAAGACTGTAAATAAACTCAAGCGAAGGATTTCATGTCATCTGTCAGAAATCCGCTCTGGATGTAAAAATAATGCACTAGCCAAACACTTTTCTCTTCATAAAAGACACACAGGTTTTAAGTTCCAGATCCTGGATCACATAGACATGGGTGATCTTGAAGGAGACATCCCGAATATTCTGGAGAAACATGAACTCATGTGGCAATTAAAGCTGAACTCTTTTAGAAAGCCTGGACTAAACTACTACTGTTCAATTAAAAGTGCACTGGAACTTAGAAAATTGCCACATTGTTTACATGACTAATTGTATTTTATTTTATTTTTTTTCAACAAATTGGTTTTAAATACCATTTTAAATCATTTGAAATTTAAGTGTATATTTTGTTTCCATCATCATACATATATTTTTTTTTCTGGTTCTCTTTTTTCTACTTTATTCAAAATGATAGTAATAACAATACTAACTAATTATACAATTATATAGGTTTTTAGGGTTCTTGTACACAGACCTGAAGAAATCTAGAAGGACGAAAGCGATCTGTGTTAACAATAGGTTATGAAAATAGAAACTGATTTTTACATGCAAAATGTATATGTATATATTTATATATAATTTTTGATCGCAAAATGAATTAAGGTTGATATATTTCCAGCCATGTAGTATATTGCCTTGTATAAAATCACAGACTTAATAATCTACTTAATAATTTGGTTAAATAAGATGTACCATTAAAGTACATTAGGGCTATATATTATTATGACAGCTACTAGGTAGGGCAGGACCAGCTCGAATGTCACACTGATGGAGGAAGGGATGTGAATTTAACATGTGTACCAATAACAGTTTGTTTTACAGCACAATAAACCACTCCCATGCCTGATAAAAAGTATATATATATTTAGAAAGCTTGTGAGGAAATTATTACTCTATTTTTGTTTTACTTGGATCGCTTGTCTGTGTGCTTAATAAAGGATTTTCGACTGGAAACAGATTGCCTGCCTTGCTTGGATTACTTTCGAATACTTAGTAATGCTGTAGAATTATATATTTTCTATTATTACTTTTTGACTTGATGAGTTTACGTTCGCTACTTCTACTACTATTGTCTGATCTGATTAATATACAGTGATTAACTAGAAATATATGGACTGAAAATCTTCCACACAGAGAAGTTTCTTACACTGTTTTGAAGTATTAACCTCACCTGCATACTATATAGAAACCAATTAACAATGGCTCAATGTATAAGCCCGTAACAACCATAGTTCAGTCTACTAAGTGATAGGTCTTCAATTAGGGAAGGAGCCCACACACATATATGGAATATGTAGGAATGCAGTCCCTACAAACCTATATATGCTATGTACACCCACCTACATCTCCCCCACACCCGAAACAATTGCAATACAGACTGTAATAACATTACAAACATCCACTCACTCAATTACATCTGCAGACCGTTAACATACCTTGTGAGAGACACATTTTTAAAGGCGCCATGTGAAATTGTAGCTGTTGTATAATGGAACAGATGGCGATGTTAAAGGATTTGTTTGCAATAGTCCCTTATCAGACGGTTGAGATGACAGGTACACTCACATGTAGAACCACATACTCTAGCCATCACACACAATCCACGGGGGACATGAATTCAAAATATCCGTGCCTCTACAAATATCAGTTGCAATTCCTCACAACAAAACACATACAGGCCGTCTCCCCGAAGGTAGGGCAAAAGGGCAACGCCCAAGTGGAGAATTAAATTATACCCCACTGTTGCCATGTAATTGGCGAATGGAGTAGCTGCACAGCTGATTTGCATGTAATAATTTACTCAGGAACACCAAATGGCAGCAGGAAACCACGTTACAGGTATCGAGGTATATAAGGATGACTTGCTATACATTCAAACCGTATGCTCATACCATAGAACCGTTTAAACAGTAAAGGTGTAAGAGAGATATTTACTAAGATTCGGAATGCTAACAAGGTATGTAGAACACTCAGAATGTTAGTGTACATAGAACCTGTTTTGTATTAATTAAAAGTGTATGCAATGCATAAAGTGGGAAAAGGTATTCTGTAGTGATGTCTTGTTGAGCATAGCAATGATTGTAGAAATTGTGTGCCCTGCTGTGGGCCACAAGGTAAACATCACATACACCACAAGGGATGTTACATGAGGGCTTTAAACAGAACAATCCCACACCACCCGCCATCAGTGGTAGGGTATGTCCAACAAGTACGTGCCATAGCAGGGGATAGTATATGTTGATATACCATCACAGTAGGCATGTGTATGGGCATATAACGACAATAGCATGCCTAAGGTGGTACTGCTGTGCAAGTATGCTTTGCATTATGGGATAATGTGTAAAATATGTGTACAGTATTGTAGGTAGATATGTCAGATATTCTACACAGCACAACTATTATATCATGCAAACAAAAGTTATCGTCAATTGGCATGTACGATACACAATAACAGGATACATATGGCTTGTAGTCACGGGACACTGTAACAGCATGATAGCTAATCGAAATGGAACAGCAACTCAATTAACCATGCACAAAGGACATGTAATAGCTTCACAGGTACATAGTGAGGTACTATGTTGTCTGGCAAGTCTATGTGTAAGCCCAACAACAGTGTTTACACCGGCGGCACCTCTCTAGGGTAGTGTCCTGTCTGTGAACAGCAGAGCCATGTGTTACCTGCACTTCTGTACAGTACAGCCACTGCAGTGATCCCTGGTGTATCAGTGTGACCGCCTACAGAGTCACCTATGACCGGTGTGTTGGGTATGTTATAACACCCTATTGGCTGTAGTTGATGGGCACACATGACTCTGTGTGCTATAAGTACTTGTTGTTGTCTTTGGTAAAGGGGGCTGCCTCTGGTGCCTATACAGAGTATGGAGAAGTTCTGTAAATATCGTACTCATACTATGTGTGGCCTGTAGTGGTGGATATCTAGTGAGACTATGTGATTAGTGGGGTGTGTTGCAAATGTTAAATGTCCCCACATGAATGTCAGGTCCAGTCTGGGTTGGTGAGAGCATTACCCCCAGCATGGCTACATATGTGCATCTCCCACAGGCTGTAGTGTCGTATGTTGGGAGGTGAGCATTGATTGTGTACATGAGACAATTTCTCTATTGCCACATGTTTGCCATATTCATCATATAGACAGGCAATAGCACTGGTACGTGACACTTGGACATGCCTGTATATTCAACCATGTCTCACAAGATATGCGAGTTACGTGTGTACAACAGCTGTTGTACTGTAAGCAAGCTGGAAATGTAAGGACAGACAGTGTACTTGTAAGACATGAGTGAAATGGGTGCTATAGTTATCAGTAGCTCATGAAGTGCTCACATGTTCTGAACAAGTGCTGAGCATGAATATGCAATACAGATAGGGTGTTGGATAATATCAACCCACTGCAACCCACAAGTGGAGACGACAGTCATAATTGGAGGCACAGCACTATTACCCTGCTGAGTATGGTCTGCAAGTCTATGAACCTTTATCAATGTAGATGTTAGCAGTACAGACGTAGATCACAGTGTGGATGATTTCACACTGCATAGCATACCTGTGACAGGTCATAGGACATCATCACCCATACCGTGTTCCAGCTACACTGAGTATACTAGATGTACCTTTGTATGTCACAGGAGTGTTCTACCAGTGGCCTGTTGACAGAATCAACACTACAAAAGGTGCCTGAGTGACATGTGCATATCACACCAGTGGCAGCTACCGTAAAACAGGGTTAATGTTGTGTACTCCCCCCTCAGTGTAGCCCATACCACACAGACAAATGGGAGGCATCTGTGTATGTACGGATGCGAATGTCCATGACCTAGCAGCAGCAGCTGTCTCAGTGTTGTGGACAACATACAGAATAGGCTTTGTGGGTGAGGTGTGTGACATATGTGGACAATCTGACAGCTGATAATAGCTGATAATAGCATTGTCACCACTAGGTGAATAACCCTGTACCCATTAACTACCACCTAGGCAGCGGTCAACATTATGGGCACTGTGTAAGTGATGGTGCTGTGCAGTTCACCTCCTGGAGTTGGTGATGTCTCCAGGCCTATTAGGTAGTCATATGAGGCACCCATGTCATGACAGGGTGCCATCCATGAGCATGGAGATCATTGCACAGGCATACTCAGCACTCGGGTGACCAATATTGGTTCACATATCACCTTTGAGGGGTATTGGCCATGCGTGGATGCATAACGGGTGTTACATGTGTGTGACACAAACATGGCAGTCGTGTCAGTGTCATGACGATTTGCAAAGATAACTGTTCAGTTGTACTAGATTTAATACAAATGTATGTGCAGCTGTATCTCTATACATCTCTGTGATACTGTGACCTGTCTCCATCATTATGTCTTCCAGATAATGCCTCGTTCATGCCTGCCAGTGTATAGCCACCAGGAGGATGATGCCCTCATCCCGTACCTCCATGAGAACTACGAGGTGTTGTTCAGCCATGTGCCACAGCTTGCCCAGCAGTGTGATGACCTGTGGCAGGACCTTCACAGGAGGGTTAATGATGTGGGTGGCCATAACCATACCTACCAGCAGGTGCGCAGACACTGCACGGACCTGATATGACATGCAAAACAGCTTGCCAATTCAATCGCCAGGGAACAAGGTGGAACAGGTGGTGGCCCACCAACCCAGCCCCCACTCACACACACCGAGGAGCTACTGGCCAACCTGGGGACACCCTCAGAACAGCATCCGCAAACACTAGCTGCCATCGTGGAGGTGGGTGTCTCCCAACCAATGAGCCTGGAGTTGCCTGGTAAGTCACTACTGCATATATGACTATTATAGCCTACTTAATTGCATGTGTCACTGTACAATATGTAATGTAACATCATATGCAAGGTATGTTTACACATATGCCGCATACTACAGTATGCTACCCTATGTATGCACACATGTGCATACTATATGCTATTGTACAGGCGAATGTGTTAACATGCACAGTGCACCCTGTGGCTGTCATACCACCATGGATAATGTTCAAACTGCTGTGTCACCCCTATACAGGTACCTCTGGCATGCTGCACAGACATCAATCCATTGCAGGTGAGACAATTATCAGTATCAGGCATGTTAATGCATATATCTTTATGCCATGTGGCCAGTTAACACATGTACACATAATGTATGGCCCAGTCACAATATACAGGTCGCATCTGTCATCATTCACACTGGCTACCCATGTGCAATATATACAAACTAAATGAAACACTGACATGAAACCACAGTACCTGTCATTGCTAGATGTGTGGACAGCTGTGCATACAACGGTGGAGGTGTTCAATGTAGGCATATGTACTATACATTGGAACAACACATGTGTGGTACACAAACAGTACCACACAGTGAGCTGGGATATGGGCAGCCCACAGGAGTCACCATTGTGTAATATGCCCCTGCAATGGGTGCACACATTGCGATGTGCCATCTGACATGTCCCAGACATGTAGTGTTCCGGCTGCAATATTGTCTCATTATCCCATAGTACATACCCCACATACCAAACATACAACCCGTTGTCTGCATAGCCCTGTGGACAGTGACATATCTGACATCTATGGGTGTATGTCATATGGGACAACACAGACATGTGAGATAGACGGCCATCACAAACATCTGGCCAACACATGTTCACACATGGCCATGGAGGATGGCCAGAGACATGTAGCCACACAGTAGTTGTGATGTGTATACACCCTGTTGCACATTGTCCACACATGGTCCAACTATAACCTTAGTTGACTGATTATATAGTTGATGTGGAACACTGGACATCCTAAACGCCTGTGCACAGCTAGTTGAGGTGTCACTTATTTCAACCATATAAGATGTGTTGAACATCATGACTGTGTCATAGCATGACAGTAGTCACCTGTACAGCTTCCACATATATTAACACCACATCAGGCCACAGATACCGTACATTTCCCTTGCTGCTGTAGGACATCACCGTCAGCCATGCACCTCGTGTGTGTGGTACATTAATGTCATGTGGGACATGGTGTATTGACAAGTCTGCCATGTATGGACATGGTTGCCAGGCAGCTAAGACTTTGTAGTAGTTGTGCAGGGGTGTCTTCCGTAGGTCTTCCAGTGATCTGTCACATGACACAGCATGGTTTGGAGTGTATACACCTCAGTGATGTGGGTCACAATCCACAGTTATGTAATGTGCATGCACGCAGTTATGGCTATGCAGTGTGTACATATTACACGCTGTATAGCACTATAGATGCCTCATGATGCCAAGCAATGGCACAGTGTCTGTACTTCACACTGTATAGCAATGTAGACGCCTCACACTACCCTTGAATGCTCATGCACATTTGCTAAAAGTGCATTCTATCTGTAGGGCATACAGACAACACTACAATGTGATACTCATTACAACGCTGTACATGTGTCAGGACACCATTGTGTCAGACATGTATGCATGTCAATACACACATCAGCAGATTACATGTCAAGGTCACTTCAGCCATGTGTACTGTTAACCTGTGCTAGTCCACATGGTGTATCACAGGGATGCATGCTTACTACCATGATTGTGTGAACTGCATGGCTACTGATATGACACCTGCTTGCTGTTGTGTGCAACCCAGGGAGGTATGCTAACTACCACTATTAATGTCTGAGCTGCATGCCGTCTGCTGTATCACATGCATGCTGCATGCCGTCTGCCAAATCACATGCATGGTGTGTCTGTGTGCCTGTGTGTCTATTGTAATGTAGAGTCTTTCTTTGCATTCACAGGTGATGTAGGTGCGTTACCCTCCTGCGGTCCATCTGATGTTAGTGTCCCCACAGATACTAGCAGTGATGAACATATGCATGAGGTTCAGGCAGGGTTGTCAGGGGCTGAATCTGTGCCAATGGTCCCCCTCTTCTCCGCACACAGTTCTCATGCCAACACATACCCCATCACCAGTGACCATAGAGGAAGGACAGTCAGCGTGTGTTAGCTCGGAACATGAACGTGTGGTGGCTACTGAAGGTGTGTCTCTGCACCATGGTGTCAGTGTAATGACTGCAGATGTGCCACACAGGCATGTGGCCAGTGCTGCTCATAGCAGGACATCTGGCAGACATGCACCTGCAGGACAAAGCGCAGCAGCTGGTGTCACCAGACGCATGTTCCAGACTGTAATGTTGGCACAGGCATGTGCTGAATGGCAGAACAGTGAAGGGCAGAGGCTTCAGAGGGCTGCTATCTGTACTCTAAATGACAACATCCAGGCATTGGCAAATGCTCAACAGCAGATTGCTGATGTTCTGGACAGGCGATTGGGTGACATGGTTGGAATCCTTGACCGTGGCATGGCAATCCGCGAGTGTGAGCTCTCTGTGCTGGAACATCTGGTAGGAGTGAGGCATAGGCCACGTGGACGTAGGCCAGCTACACCACCTAGTGCAGGTCAGTGTGAATGAGCCACCACACATGCCTGCTCCCATAGTGCCGGTAGCAGTAGTAGTGCAGCTGGTGCTGCACTGTCCACACCAGGACACAGCAGGCCACGGAGACGTGGCTCTGGACGTTCCCAGCGGGGACACGGTTCCAGTGGACAAGTGTCATTGGACAGTAGCCAATCTGTACCTCCGCCTGGTAGTGCCCATGCAACCCCTGGCAGGCACAGGTCACATGGCCATGGCCAGACACAGTGAGCTGTACATCTTGGTCTGTACAATCTGGAGCTGTAAATAATACCCCTGTGTAGGCCTGACAAAAGGCAGACCTGTGTGCACAGATACACGTACACAGCAGAAACATCTGTAGGGCACCGCAACATCCACATGCATATCGACCACACATGTCCAATCAGATCACCGGACCTTACCCACACACATGATGTCATCCACTGGTGCAACCTATGCCCCTGGCAAACATTATCACCCTGTGCATATGATGATGCCTGTGCCGCATCCCTGTCATCCACACCATTGGTGCAGGGGCATGCTCATATGGTCTGATGCACAGGGTAAACAGAATAGTGAGATAAGTGTATATGATGTTAGTTGTGTACTGTTGACACGCACCAGACATACCATGTAGTAATGTTTATAATGCATTGTTATATGTTTACAGTATGTGTCTTGGTAACAATGGTAACAGCATGTTGGTAATTATGCCCTGCTTCCCTCCCTAATGTCCAATTGCATGTGCCATTACGTTACAGTGTTTGCAGTTGGAGTGCATTGTTGTATGTTCACAGTATGTGTCTTGGTAACAACAGTAACAGCATGTTGGTAATGATGCCCTGCTTCCCCCCTTAAGGTCTACTTGCATGTGCCAATAAGTATCAGTGTTTGCAGTTTCACATGTGTAAATGTGGAGTACTCACAGACATGTATGGCAATACCAGCATGCTATACGTAGCCTCAACCTCACTGTTAGAAAGGCTACCATTCCACAGATGTCCACACATCTACTGATCCAGATGCATGTGGGCTGTTTAATAGGCTATAGTGGCTAGAGACATGACATCCATACCAGGTCACATCACAGGTATGTTGACATGGTGCGGGAGGTTTACACAGTGGTCTGGCTGATGATAATGTTAGAGGCCACTTGATAGCATGAGGCCTCACTCTGTAGCAGTAATACCGTGTCACATTACAGGATGAGGACACACTCAGACATACACAGAAACACACAGTAACATGCCCACATTCACAGGGTCAACAACACTATAACGCACACTAGATAGTGTTGCGGTGAGGACCCCTGCCTATGTGGTAATCACCCTTACAGTACTGTGCACCCACACGACGCGACACAGAGAATGAACATGTACAGGTAGCCAGTAAGGCTGAGACCGATGGCATCAACAGGGTAGCAGACTGCATCACCATGAGGGGTTAGGGATCCTGTCTGTTCTGTATGGTAGCATACACCCTCACTCCATGCACCAGACAGCCATACGTACATACACACACACACACACACACACACACACACACACACACACACACTATGGAGTCCACAAATGTCATTCACATACAGATAGCTGACATGTGTGTGATACACACACCACCCCTGCCTACGTCATGCTTTCCACACTGCAGTATGTACAGATCTCTACAACAGTGTACAGGAGTGTGTAACAATTGTGATGTATTCCCCATGATATGTGGCATATATTGTCACACAAGCAAACACACATGGCAGTACTGTGAATGATACACCTGCTATATGATGATACGTCTGACAGACATGCAGCAGTATTGGCTGCATTATGTGTACCAACGCTACCTTCGGCAATTGTGCTGCTATATGCACATGGGAGGATGTAAGTGTTACAGGTGTCAAGTGACTTACAGTCAGTAACACCCTGACCGCTGTGTAGGTTGTATGTCTTCACCATCATGTAACAGTAACATAGTGTACTGTTTGCACATGTAGTGGTAGGATGGCTTGTGACACACCTGTGAGCCGTCTTCGGCAAACATCCATCTGCAAAGGTGGATCACCACTTTATGTACACACATCCATCCATACCTGATGTACCTCCTACCATACTGTCAGTATTTCACCATATACAGGTGTCAATGATGGGGCTGCATTGCAACTGCATGTTGTAGTTAGGCACAGATGAATGACATACATCAGCTACTGCACATGCATGGTAGCTGCATGCACACCACTACATGTACATGTGTGTTGGTCCTACATGCCTGTCATGTAGCCATGTTTGTATGCATTGCAATTGGTGGACATGTGTGATGACATACATGACACATGGACTGTTGTATGATATGATGGTTGTCATGGGTAACTAGTACAGAGGGAATGTTACCTCGGTCAACATTGCTACCTTATGTACTGTTAGCATTCAACAGCCATGGACCTACCTTCCATGTGCATGCGTGTGATTGCTGTAGCCACTTGTCTGCACGGAGGACAGCAAAAGCTATGCTATGTACATATGTGTTGTGTGTGTGTGTGTGTGTGTGTGTGTGTGTGTGTGTGTGTGTGGTCCATGTACATATCCACTGCGATTACATGTATGTCATATCCAAACATGTGTGTTCTTTGGTGTACAGCGACGGTCATCTGTTACAGCTGTGTAAGACCCAGGGCCCGTGTTATGTGTAGAGCCAACCTAGTTATGAACAGTGGTATCATTGCATTGCATAACACATGATGGAACCCTGTTAGTACATGTGTAGTCTGCACAGTTGCTGTAGACCTATGTACAGTCCACTGGTCATGAGTCACATGGTGTTGTGGTAATGTATGGATGTGTGTTGCTGGTCCAAGGACATGGTAATGTCTGAGGGCTAAATAGTAGAATGCGGCATTTACCTCTGTGATCTGCACCTGAGACATCTGTGATGGCTCTTGAGTGTGTACTGGTCAGTACATGTGAGTGGCCTTCATGTACGTGGGGACAGTAACACCATACTGTGCCCTTCTGTGTTTAGAATCCATGTGCATGCAAGACAGCCCTTTGCTACTACTATGTGTGTGAGCATGCCCAGTATGCCGTTGTGTAGATGGACACATAGTACATTCCAAACTGTGCCCTTCCATGTTTAGAATCCGTGTGCATGCAAGACAGCCCTTCGCTACTACTAAGTGTGTGACCATGCCCAATATGCCGTTGTGTAGATGGACACACAGTACATTCCAAACTGTGCCCTTCCATGTTTAGAATCCGTGTGCATACAAGACAGCCCTTTGCTTCTACTAAGCGTGTGAGCATGCCCAGTACGCCGTTGTATAGATGGACACACAGTACATTCCAAACGGACGTGTGATACTGAGTGAGCATGCCCAGTGACACCTTGTGTCAGTGATGTGCCTCTGTGTATGGGCATGGCCATTGACATCCTGTATAGCGATGGTGGTCATCCAAGGAAACATATGTCCATACCCCACGTCAGGATGGATTCCTGCATTGAACACACTGGTTGACAGTCTTGAAGGGTGTACTGTCTGTGGCGTGTCTCGTATCTATGTAGTGTTTTAATAGTGCTCCATAGAAAGGCAGTTGTCCCGCTCACACCACTGCCGTGTGTTTGTCTACATCTACCTTGGGACAGTAATATGCTTTAGACTGCGCACTCTCTATACATTCCCTATCGGTGTCCTTGCCTTTGCGGATGATGTCATCCACCTAGAAGTATGCCTCTGGGAGTGCTGTGCTCCAGTAATCTCGGTAGCGCGTTCTGTAACTGTGGAATGCTGTAGTGTGATAAGGTAGTTAGATGTATGTTCGACTCCCAGCCCTGCCAAGTGTGTGTGTGTTGTGTTTGTGTGTGTGTTTCCAGCTGTCTGGGGACAGAGTAATGCTTTTAGATGGCTCACTCCCCATACATTCCCTATCGGCGCCTTTGCCTTTGCGGATGATGTCATCCACCTAGAAGTATGCCTCTGGGAGTGCTGTGTTCCAGTAATCTCGGTAGCATGTTCTGTAACTGTGTAATGCTGTAGTGTGTTAAGGTAGTTAGGTGTAGGTTCGACTCCCAGCCCTGCCAAGTGTGTGTGTGTGTGTGTGTGTGTGTGTGTGTGTGTGTGTGTGTGTGTGTGTGTGTGTGTGTGTTTCCAGCTGCCTGGGGACAGAGTAATGCTTTTAGATGGCTCACTCCCCATACATTCCCTATTGGCGTCTTTGCCTTTGCGGATGATGTCATCCACCTAGAAGTATGCCTCTGGGAGTGCTGTATTCCAGTAATCTCGGTAGTGCATTCTGTAACTGCGTAATGCTGTAGTGTGATAAGGTAGTTAGGTGTATATTTGACTCCCAGCCCTGCCAAGTGTGTGTCTGTGTGTGTGTGTTTCCAGCTGTCTGGGGACAGAGTAATGCTTTTAGATGGCTCACTCCCCATACATTCCCTATCGGCGTCTTTGCCTTTGTGGATGATGTCATCCAAGTATGCCTCTGGGAGTGCTGTGTTCCAGTAATCTCAATAGCACGTTCTGGAATTGCGTAATGCTGTAGTGTGATAAGGTAGTTAGGTGTATGTTCGAATCTCAGCTGCCTGGGAACAGAGTGATGCTTTTAGATGGCTCACTCCCCATACATTCCCTATTGGCGTCTTTGCCTTTGCGGATGATGTCATCCACCTAGAAGTATACTTCTGGGAGTGCTGTGTTCCAGTAATCTCAGTAGCGCGTTCTGTAACTGCGTAATGCTGTAGTGTGATAAGGTAGTTAGGTGTATGTTCAACTCCCAGACCTGCCAAGTGTGTGTCTGTGTGTGTGTGTGTGTTTCCAGCTGCATGGGGACAGAGTAATGCTTTTAGATGGCTCACTCCATTTGGTGTTTTTGCCTTTGCAGATGATGTCATTCACCTAGATGTATGCCTGTGGGAGTGCTGTGATGCTGGAACCCGGTAGCGCATTCTGTTACTGCATAATGCTGTAGTGTGGTAGACTAGACACGTAGGTGCTCGATTCCAAGGCATGGCAGGTGTGTGCGTTTGGCAGTTATACCGTATGTGTTGGTATCTGTGGGTGGCTAGCTGCGGGATGTGTTCAGTGTGTTTTGTTGCTGACCTATTTAGTGTCCACAGCATGCATATTCTACCAAGGCACTGGGTTGTCAACACATACATTCGCCAAAAGGTCTGGTGAGTAACTGTCAGCAGCCCTACTCTTACCCTTGATACGGTCTGACCCATGTAACACAACAAAACACACGTGCCTTGATAGTAACAACACTACATGATGCAGGTGGCACATGTAGTTTCCTTTTCATTTCTGTCTAATGCATTGCTGTCATGAGGTCCGCTGTTGTGATATAAATGCCATATCTACATATGTGTGTACATGTATATGTGTGTATGTATATATATATATATATATATATATATATATATATATATATATATATATATATATATATATATATATATATATATATATATATATATATATATATATATATATATATATATATATATAGATGTATTTGTCCATGTATATATGTATACAAGTAATATATATGATATATGTAGATATAGAGGTGGACATAGATGTGAACATATATATCTGGGAACATCAGCACTATTGAATGTTTGTGCCGGATGATCTGTATGTGATAACCTGGGATCTATGTATATCTGCCATGGCGTGGTGGTAATGCACATTGTCTGTAGTGTGCAGGGTCACGGGTTGTAGTCGTGTAGACACCAGTTATTTTGTTGCTGGGAAGACCATGGGACATCAAATATGGTGATAGCAAGGCACCTGTTGCCAGTTGTGTAAGGATCTGAGCAACACTGAGCAGTGGTTATTAATTTGGAGGTTCAGTATGGGTCATATAACTATTCATTAGAAGACTATACTATGCAGATGAGGTTGACAATAGTGTATCCCATTTATCACCTGGGTGTGATGCTGGTCCCTGCGTTCCGGCCCCAAAATCCGGACAACACCAAGAAAGGAGGGGGGTGTCCATATTCATAAAGGACACCCACACCTCAAGGTTGGTGGCAACGCACGATGCATCGGAGACCATCCAGGTGCAATTAACCATAGGCAAGACTGCTCTGCAATTTGTAGCATGCTACAGGCCACCCTCTCAAACTCAGGAACCTCACATGGCCTTCCTGAAAACATTGGAGGGGATAAATGTATCTCCAAACACCATCATACTAGGTGACTTCAACTACCCTAATATAGACTGGGAACACTACTCAAGCCCGAACACTCTAACCCAAAGATTCCTGGAGTTCATAAACTCAAATGCCATGGAACAACTAGTCACCATCCCCACAAGAGGAGAAAACATACTTGATCTCATCATCACGAACATGGGATCAAAATGTTCAACACGGGAAGTATACCCCTCACTGGTGAGATCAGATCATAAACTAATCTCGCTGGAGGTCCTCATCCCGCCCCCACCTGAAACAAAAAGACCACAGTGAAAAACTTCTCAAAAGCCCATTTCACACTTCTAATAACTAGTGTGGTCTCCTTTAAGGCCCCTGAGCCAGTGGTAAACATTACTCAAACCGCTGAATCACTTACAAATGCCTTCTACCAGCACCTACAGGACTGCATGGATCAGGCAATCCCAAACAAAACTAAGACTCTCTGTACCAAAGGCAAGCATCCAGTCTGGTGGACCCCAGCCATAAACAAGCTATACAACAAAAGGAGGAAGCTACTACAAGATAGAGCAAAATCCTTGAAAGGTAAGACACCTTTGATCATTATAAGTAAAAAACTAAGAGCTCTCATAAAATCATCCAAGGCAAATTTTGAGAGAAAATCGCCAAGGACTCTAAAGACAATCATAAGGCCTTCTTTAGCTATGTTAGAAACCTAGGAGGAAACTCCCAGATATGCTCAGAATTAGTTCAAAATGATGTGAAAATTACTGAACCTACACACATTGCTAACATACTGGCTGACAGGTTCAGTGCAAACTTCTCCCTCGCCCCAAAAAGGAGAGATATCTATTCCAGAGGATTGTAGCCCCCCAAACATCTCCAACGCCCAGGTGAGAACTGCCCTCACTAAGGCAAAAAACACAGCATCCCATCCATGGGACCGGATGGTGTCCCCGGCTGTGTGCTTCATGAACTCAATGAGGAATTAAACACACAGTTAGGACAGCTGTTTAATCTTAGCCTCACCTCAGGATACGTACCCAAGGAGTGGCGCACGGCGACTGTGGTCCCACTTCATAAGGGTGGTGCCTCCACAGACCCTGGAAATTACCGCCCCATTAGCTTGACAAGCCTTATCTGCAAAGCCATGGAGAGGATCATAATGGAACTCATAAATAAAGACATAGGGAACTTGCAGACTTTGGATCCAACCCAGTTTGGCTTTGTCAAAGGCAGAGCCTGCCTCTTAAACTTGGTTGACTTTTTCGAGACAGTCACCAAGGCCATTGATGAGGGAAAGGCAGTCCATACAGCCTACCTCGACCTGGCAAAGGCCTTCACACAATACCCCACTCAGGTATCATCGAAAAACTCATCAGCTTGAATGTAAACCCATACATCACAAGATGGGTTGCAAACTGGCTAAGTGACAGAACCCACAGGGTCAGAGTTGCTGGAGCCATGTCAGACTCAAAGCCTGTCACAAGTGGTGTCCCACAGGGCTCAGTCCTGGGTCCACTCTTGTTCGGCATCTACTTTTCTGAAGTACAAGCAAACACAGGAGGGTTATGGCTGACAAATTTGCAGATGACTGCAAACTGGGCCATAGTCGAAAACACATCTGACACAGATATCCTCCAGAAGGGCCTCACAGAAATGGATAACTGGTGCCAGAGCCATGGCCTGAAGTTAAATGCCAAAAAATGCATAGTCATACCCTTTGGGAAAAACAAGGTTACCCCTAGCTACCATATAGGTGGCAATCCACTGAGCACAGAAAAGTCATCAGGGATCTGGGGACCCAAGTTGACAGTAGCCTTCGTTTGACACTCATGTTGCTAAAGTAGTTAGGAAAACCTTCTATATCGCCCACCTGATCATGAAGGGATTCACATCTAGATCAAGGGAGGTCATCATCCCCTGTACTCATCACTCATTAGACCTATGATTGAGTACAATGCCCCGCTCGAATGTATCTGACCAGACACCTGCTGCAGCTTGAAAGGCCCCAAAGTTCCTCACCAAAAGGATAAAGGGTCTCAAAATATGTCTTATGCTGCTCGACTGAAAGAACTCCAGCTCTATTCAGTCTCATACCGCTTGCTCAGAGGTGACCTGTGCCTGACATATAAGGCCATGTCAAACCCAAATTTGATGAATATGCTTCACCTCAAAAAATCTAGATCCCTCAGAACCACAAGGGCAGGAGACTTAAACCTTGACACGGTTATAAATAGAACGTGCTGGAGGGACAGATTCATCACCCAGAGACTCCCTATGCTGTGGAACAAAATCCCGGTACATGTGAGGCAGAGCACCTCGCTGGCCTTGTTCAAGAGGAATCTTGACCAATGGATGGGAGATCGCAGATATACCCCAGGGATTACTTCAGTGTCACTGCTTGACAGAGGCACAGAAAAATGATAGGCATAGTTCTTATTCAAACTAAAGGGGTGGCGAAAGCCACATAACTATGGGCTAGGCTTATAAATGCCCTTGGGCAGATAGCCTAGTATGAACCTATGAACTTATGTGTGTAGTCAGCTGAGTGCAGGTCTCGAATATAGTTGACAGCATGGGAGGGGAGTCAGGCATACTGTAAGTACATTGCAGAACTGTGCCTCGGGAGTGCTCCTGCCTTAGCACACCTAAGCTAGGGGTGTGTCTATACCTGCCTGGTGACATTGGGAGGGATGACAGCAGTGGTGGTGTAGTCAGGGTGTACAGGCTGCACAAACAGGTGTTGATCAGCACAATCAGCAGATGACATTGCCAGCCCGCACCTGAACAGTACGGTAATGCAAGCAAGCAGCATATGCACAAGGTTCGTCCGCACTCTACATCACCAGTGTATACCTGCGGGAACATTTCATGACACAGTCCAACCAAATGAGACGGGCTGCAGCAGGCAACATATACCAACATGTGCAGGAGGCTGGGGCAGTGAGGATGTATATGCTGCCAAACAACCCTTACTGGGGTGACATAAGACTTCATAGACCCAGGGTGACTTACCAGGGGCTACATGGGCTGGGGATGTTGGAGCACTATGGGGTGGACAGAGACCTCCTACAGCAGCTTGTTGACCTGTGCCTGCCACACCTGACACATCAAACAGGCTGAGGGAAACACATTACAGTGGATACCACGGTATGTGTTGGCCTAGGTGGACTAGCCACAGGTACCTCACACAGCACAACTGGGGATATCATGGGTATCTCACAGGCATCTGCATCCAGACCATTGCACCAGTTCACAGAAGCCATGTCAACACATGCTAGTGAGCACGTACATGTCCTCAACACATGTGATTAGTAGACCAGCAATATGCATTTGTTCAACCACATGGATGACTACCCTGGGGTACTGGGTGCTATAGCCTGCACACACATACACATCGTAGCACCACTCGGTGAGCAGGGTAGGGCCTACAGTCACTGCAGGGGCATACCCTCCAACAGCTAGGCCATATGCGATGGCCAGGGCATGAGATTGTATGTGTGTGCTGTCTGCCCTGGAAGCTATGATGATTCCGATATATGGCTTCTGACACAGCTGTAGCACACCAATGCCAATATGGACATCCCCTACAGTCTCCTAGTGGGGGATGCTGGGTAAACACTGGTGTCATGGCTGATGACACCCATCAGCAATGCACACACACATGAACACACACACCATACTGAGGCGGATGCACAGGCAAGACATATACTTGTACATGTGTTTGAAATGCTCAGTTCACAGTTCTGGTATCCGGACACATCCATTGGAGCTCTGCAGTATTCACAAGCTATATGCATACAAGTTGTTATGGTATTTGCTATGCTACACAATCTTATCCTGCAGTAACAGTTGCAGCAGGAACAGCATGGGGTAGGGCCACAGAGCCCAACACCACTGCCAAGGCCTGTACAGGCACATTGTGACTTGGTGAAGGAACTACCTGAGCAGGGCACAGTCGGTGAAAGCCCGTGCACAGTATGACCTGCCCTTGACAAAGAGGCAACACAAGGCATATGCACTGACACAGCAGGTACCCACGGATTTCCCCTCTCTGACCCGCACACAGTACAATGGATGCCAAACATGACACTACCTGTGCTCGGCCATGTATAGGAGGTGCACTGTGTGCATCCAACATAGGCAGCCCTCCAGCACCATCCTCAAGTCCAGAACACACCCAGGGTATGTCTATTGACCTAACAAGTGGCAGTTGTATTAGAATATGTATTTACCCATTGCTGTGGTATGTATGTGAGCATACAAGTGACTGTGGTTGCCAAATGTTAGGGCAGCAGACAGTACACATCCATAGTGGCACCATGACCTCTGTAGCACATACGGGGGTCACAATGGTAACCTGTAGTACACAGGCTGTCCTAACCCACTGCAGATTATGGGCTGACCATCATGTGTGTCCGTACAGCCCACACACGTTCCATGCAGCTGGACAGATGTGGACTAATACATACAAATTATATACGATGGCCTATGGATATGCCCAATGAATGACCCCATCCCCCTAAGACACACACAGACTACAGCAGGCCAGGCAGTTTGATGTAGGTTGTGTAAGCTAGGACGTCCAACACCACTGTGCTGGTATTTACAGCTGGGAACTGACGTACACTGGTATCCCTCAAACCAGCAATTTCGGTAGGTCCACACACTGACATGGAGTACCTGGCATACCAGTACAGAAGCGGCAGATGTGTACAACTGTTGGCTGTGCCCCCCCATCAAACCTACACATGCGAGAGTCATATGCGCCACCCACGGTGCTGTGTAGGACTGTGGTTGTGGTTGGATGTCCCCCCATGCTATGCAGACATGTAGCAACTGTCAATGCCACATGACCATTAGCTACCCTGCAGACACAGCATGACACCTGTCTGTGTAGAATGGAGGGGTCAACAACACAGTACTAACTATCTGGACATGTGACACATACATACAGTTGACCATACTTGGCATGCTCACACACATGACGGTATGATGGTAATGTCGGTCGACAACATGTGTAACAGTCATACTGGGCATGCTCACACACTGAAATACAGGATGGCCAGACATGCATACACCAGTGGTCCGGACATATCTGCCAGTACATTGCTATACTGTTGGATGACTGCGCTGTATGGTGTTCGTGTGGTCTATTGTCTGTACATATGCCATGGTCTATTGTTAATTCACATGAGCTATGTGCGCAGGGTACTGCTACCAACACGTAAATAGGGCTGTTCTTTGTTTGCGGACAGACCGACATTCCAGCAGGTGGGAGCAGTTGTGCGTGGGTTTGCACAGTGTTAAGCACTGCTGACCTCTGGTCACAGCACCTTATACACGTTTAGACTCCACATTTCTTTGACAGTGCACTACTGGCATACTGGTAGACAAACACACTTACAGCCGCTCGCTCACCGACATTTCCGCTTACATTTGTCACTCATGCTGGGTGTGTGCGATCCCTTGTGATGCGTCTTACATCGGACTACATGACTACAGTATCGGGTATGTGTAACCATTTTGTGATGGCAGGCATTTGACTGTACGGTCTCGGTGGCCTGTCCAGTGACGTAATCATATTATATACGTGTTCCTCATACGATCTGCTCCCATCTGCCTAATACATGGGAACCGATACTCTGCAATGCTGACATGTGACTTGGGTTTTTTAATGCAGCTGTCCGCCGAGTCATGCTACCGCATACCTACTGCACATTGTCCACCTTTCAGATTGCATGACGGGAGACTGTAGGAGTGACACCTTTCCCAATTTGCATGGGATAGTCCCTCATTAAGCATATCTCATGTGACAATACCAGACCTCTCCACCAATCGGGGACACATTTCTACAGAATCAGGGACAGGTCAAGAAAACATCAGGGACACTTTTACAAAAGTAGTGCTATTAACTTGAAACATTGACAGAATCAGAGCATATGACTCAATACACATATTCTGAAGTAAAAGTAGTTTATAACTCTTACTTATTGTCATTAATCAGTAAGTGTGATTCATCACCTTTCCTTCAACAGTCACTAATTTTAGGAGGGATTAAGAGGGACAGAGTTAAACTTTAAGTCATACTCAGGGACGTACCTGAAATGCAGGGAGAGTTGAAAGGTATTGACAATACTCTAGCCATTGCAACTGTCCTGATTAGGGGACATTCTCATGTTGTACATGTCTGTACTGGTTACTTGTTACAGGTCTTGTATACCTGACACATCGATATGTCATATGTAGTAGCATAAGCAACTTTACTGCTGCTAGACTACGCTTTGATTTGTGCCAATATGTATATTTCTGTACTATGCATGGCTGTAGGTATGTTCTGCCCTGGTACATCTGACATTTCTACAGAGCAGGTTCCATTTTGGCCATTCAGAATGGTGGCGGCCCTATAGACCCTATATGTAGAGCTATCACATGTGTCAAGGCAACACATCCCCACAGCCAGTAGTAAATGGACGACTTCCATGGTTTGCATACGTTAAGGTTATTCATGTAGCACTATAATTGATAATACTGTTTCCTATCACATGTAGCTGTTTCTGATACAACAAATTAATGTCTGACACTACTACACACACTATATAGCCTCCATTCCCGAACTCACAGGCCATGTGCCATAACTGTCATTTTGCAGGACACAACTGCCCAGACGGGTGTGTCCCTCGCAGGCGTACGGGTGTTGAACCTCTTCTATTATGCTATCATCTACCTAAGGTGGTCAGCAAATTATGCACTTTCCATCAGTAGCAGAACTCACATACCACTGGGTGTGAATGAACACTGTATCAGGAACAATGCATAACACCCTGTGGGACACACTTAGATTATTGGTTCTATTAACCAGACACATTTACAGTCACAGACCATATGTATTCATTCACATTTGTTGAGGTACATGCTGTTTCTGACTCATACATGTTGTCATCTGTCATTACCTGTATTCCGCCACCTGTTCACCTAATATCACTAGTTCTGGAAGTGTTTAGTTGGACTTTGTTACATTCTAATACATAACTATGGACGCCAATGCTAATTGGGTACACGGCACTGATTTGGTCTCTATGTATTCCCCCGATGGTTTACAGACTATCCGGTAGATGTGCTCTTCAGGTTTGGGAGGTGTAGGTGTATGCTATGCCCACATAGGAATATTAATGACTTCCACTAGGCGGGCCTACTACATCTCTGCCAACCAGCACCTGCACACTTAAACCCATTATTGCATACCCATGGTCCACCTACCTGGCACCCCTCTACAGCAGTCATGACAAATACTTACTGCGAGCTCAGCTGGGGTATGAGCACACCCCTACACATTGCCCACTCTCCCCGTCTCAGGACACATGTTGTACATTTTGTCAACCCATGTATTATCACACTTGCACAACATACTGTTTCATGTACACCTACATACTGCTCATATCAGTGTCAGCAGATTCACACGTACCCTGAATTTTTGGGGTCCTGCAAGGGACACCGTTATCCATGTTTAATGTGTAGACCTTGCAGATCTCTCCCACTGGTACTTTCCTACCGGTGTTTTGGACAGCAGCAGTGTATTGATCTGTATTGCCTGTCTGTATGTCTGTCCGGCCTAGCTGGGCGATGTGGGGGGGTACAACGTTTATTTATTGGACCTCCCAGTCACATATGCCTGGGCTGCAAATATGTTACCCCTAATTGCTGTGAAGTAACCTATTTATGTACATGTGTATATCTACACTGACATATATATTTTGTTTTGTGTGTATGTGTATATATCAGTACCTGTTGTTTGTGTATATATATCTATCTATATATATCCGTAGTATATCCTTGTGTGTATATATATATATATATATATATATATATATATATATATATATATATATATATATATATATCTCTGTATGAATATATATGTGTATGTAAATTAATATAGATATATGTATATATAAGTTTTTATCTATGTATACATCTGTGTGTCCGTTAACTTATACATTTCCCGGACATGGACACTTACCCATGCGTATTGGGTTTTATCTCTGCTTCAACAGCATACTATTGCCTGAGTCATTATGACACCGACACTTCACTCAGGTGAACTTGTGATCAGTATATTGCACGTTATACAGTGGACAGATGTCATACGTTTTTCATGTCTGGGGTGCCGCTGCTAACTGGGATGTGATACAGTGTCATTTGACCTATTACTCGTATGCACAGCCTATTATTCCTGCTACTGTGTTTGTTTCTGTGCACATTCATATTATTACTGTTGATAAGATGAGTGTTTGTTTTACTGTGACTGTACGTCAACATATTGTTGTCTTCATGTAGTTGTGTCTTTCTGCTTTTTCCCGGTTTGGGGTTGTCACAGCAGAACTCCGTTCCACTCATGGGTGGTGTATATGTTTTACGTGCCAGGCTGCCAGCCCTGAAGCACAACGTCCGACAATGATACGCCCATTCACGCATGTCTCCACACAAACGACACTCTATCTTGGAATCGCACCTACGTACTAGCTGACCTCCACGGGCTGCTCCATTGCACCCGGCGCAACATACCCTAGCACTCCTGTGTCCATAATCGCAGATCCATAGTTTCTCCTGCACACCTGTGTTGAGTTTCCACGCATAACAGCCATTATACACCTGATATCGCAGCCATGACACACCTTTACACATTGCCATCTCATGAGCATTGAGGCCCTACGCACATTTTGTACCGCCTCGTGTATTCACAGGCTCACCATCCATTCATATTTGCACATACGTGCCTTTCCTGGTGTTATGGATTACGAACGATTTGCAAGTTACAAGTGTAGGTGGTCACAACATGTATTACATTCCATCTGTTTACAATGTTGACGTAGCACTTCAACGATGTTATGGCCACTGGAATAACCCTGCCTCTGGTGTGAAGAGTGGTGCTCTACTCACACTTGTGCAGTTTTATGTGACATACTCTGCGAGCACTTTATAATTCCTTACTTGCTCTGGATTCCCTTCACAACCCTTATGTTTGCTTTCATCTTTCGGCGTTCCTTACACATATATATATATATATATATGTATGTATATATAGATATATATATATATATATATATATATGTATTTATATATATATATATATATATATGTATATATATATATATATATATATATATATATATATATATATATATATATCTATATTTATATATTTGCATATATGTGTATATATAGATATATATGTAGATATATAATTGCATATTTCTGTTATGTCTGTGGATATTTATCTATACACACATCTATCTATCTATATATATAAAAGTTACAGCTGTACAAGACAACATACATTTGCTAAGCTAATAGCTGCATACATCCGTGCAGGTGCACTTGCATCTCCTTATTCTGAGTTACATATGTTTACAGGCACTTATTTGTGATTACATGTGCCTTATTCCTTATGAAAGTACCACTTTGATGGAATCTGGTTAACGGACCCATGCAAACGTGGTCACCTTTACATGTATAAATGTTGGCTTTACAGCACAGAGGCATTCATTACACAAGTAATATGTGCTATAGTCGTACTTGAACCGGGAATGCCTTTACGTTGGGCGGATGCTGTAACCACTACATTATTGTTGTTCTGGCTCATTTATATGTATACCCTTGCTTCATAGCTATTCTGACATACGCCTCACCGCTTCCCTTACACAGCAGGCATCCATTCTCCTGCTGGGAAAACCGCAGTACTACACTTAGGACATTCCCTGTTTCCTACTGCTCTGGACCTGTGCTGCATGTCTACTCACTCTAAGGATATTCAGAACTCCTACGCTTATAGTCCTCGCACATACGCACATTTGATTGTCAGGGTGTTCATGTGCTAGTCCGGGTTTAGGCTCGGCTGACTGGTGACTAGAACTGCCCTGGCACTGTTCAAAGATCAGACATAGCACATGGACAGAGTTAGTCCAGATTTTAACATTCTACCTGTGTTTACAGACGCAGCTGTTTGTGCACCTCTGACAACATTATTAGGTTGGCGCTACATAATTTAGGGCGGGGAGTGGTTCCACTACATAATGCAGGTTGGGGGGGTGTTTCCATGTGTTTCCCTTCCCATTTGACTATTTCATTCATTTATAGATACAATGAATATTATTCTGGACATCAGTTATAAATTCACTGCAGGTATGCAATAGTCCTGTCAACAGATGTGACAGTTGGTTGGTGTACTTATGTGTATGGACCTCTGTGATACTCGGGGACTCGTTTCTACAGTGACAGGGACAAGGCTGTGACAACTCAGGGACAATCACGGACACTTCTACCATATTAGTACTATTAACTTGGAACATGTTGACAGATTCGTAATACTACTAATTTTCTGCAGTTAAATGCGTCTATTACTCTTCATTGTTGTAAGTAGTCATTCTCATTCAACACCTTTCCTCCAAAGGTCACTGGTTTTGTGAGTGGTTAAGAGGCTTGCTAGTTATTGTGCGAATGCTCTGACCATTGGTAGCGTTGACATTGTCATATGTACAGGTTAGGATGTATTCTGGGGACTAGGGTTGCCACCTTTTCAAATGGCCAAGATGGGATATTTTCGGAACACACATCAGATTTTTAAGGCCGACACATACCCACGGTCAGTACAAAGGATACAACTATACTTATTTGCCTACATAAAAGCCTATTGTTGTAGTGGCTTAGTTGCTTATTCTGTTTCTTGTAACATTTAGGTATTGTAGATACAGAAATAATTATTTTATGCAACTGTTACATAACATACGGGACATAATTATGTCCTGCAATCTCAAGGACATTTGCCATTTTTAATATATTTTGTCAGGACACAACTGTCCAAAGAGGGACTGTCCCTCGCAAAGTGGGACAGATGGTAACCCTACTGTGGACACCAGATTGTTTGGGCCAACACATAGCCACGGTCAGTGCAGGTTTAGAACATTCGTTTCCTAGCAGTGAGCCTATACCTTTGGCACTTTTGTTGTTTGCCTGTTTCTTGTATGAATTATGTTTATTCTATCCTGACGTGACCGCTTTAGGCAACTGTTACATGCAGTATGGTACATAGTTATTTCCTACAATCACAGGACATTTGGCATTCTATCATTGTTGGTCAGGTCACACCTACACACAGTGGATCAGGGGGTATCCTGTTTACGTCAGTGCCTTCATCACCTATATACCATGTGCCACTATGCAAATGTGTGCAATATATTCTCTCGCTTATTCGTGTCGGGACACGTGCGTCACGGGCAGGTGTTTGATCCTGGGTAGTAGGTTCTGCATGACCATCTAGGACTGGACAGTCTCGTGCACCATTACTGCACATTCCAACTTGTATCCAGATATCTACAGGACTGGACATCGTGTCTTCATACCCATTCTAATGTTTACATAGGTTACTTATCCCATGAGGGATATCCCAAAAATTTAACAAGACCAAAACAAGACCAATAACGAACATTCTTCTGGCGTTACAAAAATGTGCTGGGGGTTTTACATGCAAGGGATACATAGTTTGCAATCCTGAAACTGCCTAGGGTGACACTACCTATTACATATGCATAGTGGTCACTATGTGTAGATGTGGCTGCATCAAACTAGTAGGCCAAGTATGGCTGGATTTGGTGGATGTTCAGGTATGGGGGTGGGTTGTGTGCTATGGAGGGGATGCTGGGTAGTCCATTATGGATCCAGGTGTGTTGCATTTGATATGGCCAGTTCCATCAGGACAAATCTGTGGGTATGTGCCGGTGACGTGTGTACATTTGTATCGCACATTTTAATATTCATATGTTTGTGGGATTGTATTCTACAGTATGGCCTGTCTGGTTGTATTACAGATGTGTATACATGTTTTTGTGTTTCTTTCTGCTTCACCCGCTGCTCCCTCACACACCTCCGGTTCACCTATTCTGCATATGACACAGTGTCGCCTTGGAGGATTATACCATTACCCACCCCCCCACACACACACACACATATTCCTGACACTCCATCCATTACTGCTTTGGCTGATGGCCCATGACACGGTCAAGGTAACACATTGCATACCCTACATATGTCAGGTACCTGTATGGTTGTGTGGACTACCCTGCCATGTTTGACTTTTCACATGCTATACCGCATGTACATAGGTACACGCCCATACTTAACTTTCATGACATGGTTGGTATTCCCGGGTAATACCCGTTCAACTGTGATACATCCTGACAAGTTCGGCTTGGACCGCTGATGTGCAGATTTTGGCCAGCTGTTCTAATCATTGGTAGGATGCCACCTTTTCCTATGTCCAGGATGGGATATATTCCGCACACATATCTGAATGTACTGGACAACACGTACCCCCAATAAATGCTACGGATAATACTGTTCCTTTCAGTCTACATGTTGCCTTATTGTTGCAGCAGCTTATATGCTCCTTCTGTTTCGTTTACATGCTTATTCTATTTCCTGTCACATTTGGTATGTGAAATACAGACATACCTTTTGTATGTGACTATTACATGCTTTGTGGGATATAATTCGGTCATACGGTCGCTAGATATTTACATTTATCATGCTTTTTGTTATGGACACTTCTGCCCAGCTGTGTACCCTCCCTCACAATATGGGTCAGCTGGTGACCCTGACCATTGGGCTGGACGTACCTATTGGCGGCACGCTAACATATGATGCGTTTCACTTCCACTTGGTATAACTATCTACATTGCGTTGGACTATGGGCACATGGTTTTCAATGTCATTTGTTCACGGGATAGGGACCCGTTATTCCCTACCGTGCATTTGTGTTTGCTTCTTCATTTTGTGTTTGCAGGAACTGTCTTGCATGCTTTGCATATGTTTCAGTATCCACGGACACTGACAGATGTGATTACTATTGCTTGCAAATTGTTATATGCAAGCATTTTAGGTTGCACATTGACAGCTGACATTTCCACGCCTCCGTGCAGCACTTCAACATGCCCTATGCACTCGCGCTCCTTTCCTATGTACGTGGCTGTGGCAGCAGCGCGCCTTCATTAATATGCATTTGGCGCTACTGCACCATCTTCATGCCGCAAGGTCAGCGCAAGCCTAACGCCGGCCTTGCGCCGAGCTTCATGAATCCTGGGGTCTGTCTCAGTATGTATAAAAGACCAGATTTGTTGAGCTTTAAAACCCAGACAGTTACTAATGGTGTCATTTTTTTTATTTTGGTCTTCTCTTCTTTTTAAAAACAATTTTACTTAAAGTTTATTCCTGGTCTCCTTTTTTGCATTCTGTCACTGCTGCATGTGTTTTAGTTACTGCATTATCTGCTGCTACAATACCAGACATCTTTGCAGTTTCTTGCTGCTTGCATGTTTTACTGTCTGTCATTGCTGCATAATATTTTACTGATGCATTCTCTGCTGCTAAATTACCTGGTTCGTTTCCACATTACCATCCTTAGCACTTCTGAAAAAGTTATCAGCCATCTCATCCCTTGAAACAACAGAACTGTCATCTGGATAATCCTACTCAATTATTTTTAACAGAACATCTTATGCAGAAACCCTCCTGACATTACTTCTGTTATCTGCACCACTTCAGCTGACTCTCTTGCTTCCTTCTCCATTGTGACAGCTAAATGCTGATTATTTGTAACATTCATGACATGGGAATCATTGTTTCCATCCTGAAGCTTCATATCAAACATTTTTTCTCCATATTCTCATTTCCACCTCCAAACTGTCTGTAACTTTACTCTCCTCCTCCATGCTGCTGCTTCCCTTAGCCCATCTTCCTTGCTGCTGTAAGAGCCTTGCATCCTAGCAGCTTCAAAGAGTAGTTTTTATTGATATATACATTACATA
Organism: Protopterus annectens; assembly: GCF_019279795.1. Classification (NCBI taxonomy): domain Eukaryota; kingdom Metazoa; phylum Chordata; order Ceratodontiformes; family Protopteridae; genus Protopterus; species Protopterus annectens. Next base: position 896,265,307 of record NC_056727.1, on the reverse strand, counting down.
TTATTTACATATTTACATTATTTACATATGTTTACAAATCTCCATTCATTATAAACTTTGAATTTAAGCATTACATTCTTTAATCTTTTTATAGTTATTACATTTCATCATTATAGCTTTTTTCTTATCTATTTCTAAATTTTTCCATGGATCAATACAATAAAATGTATTCATAATACTTAAGTACTCTTCCTTTCTATTTTTTTCATATGTACTTTTTTCTATTTTCCATAACACAATTTTGTTTTGGTACGCTTTCATTTCTTCATTCACAATGCTTTTACTTAATTTTTTAACTTCCATTCTGTACCACAGTTCTTTGTATTTATAATATAGTATCATTTCTATCAAGTTTTTATTTTCCTTCAAACAGTCATATCCTTTACTTCTTTGAGTACATGATCCCATTGTTGTTGTCTGTATTCATTCCTTCCAAATGTTATTCCTAATACATCTAGATATTTTTCAATGAACAAAATACCTCCTATCATACCTTTAAAACCGAATCCTTTACTTTTCTCCTTATTTATACTTAATCCATTTTTTTAAAATGCTATACTTAATTTCTCCTTTACTTTTTCCATCCATAGTTTATTTTTAACAATTAACACAATATCATCCGTATAATTATATATTATTGGCAATTGTACTCCCTGTATTTTGTATCTGCCACTACTTGACATTTTAATAATTTCCTTCATTATTACATTCTATAACTAATGAGAAAATTACACTACTAGCTGGGCAGCCCTGCTTTATTTGGGTCTATATTAGATGATTGAACTTTCAAAAGTTCGACTGTCATATGGTCGACACCATGTGATCGAATTTTTGAAAGTTTGACTGTTTTAGCAGAGATTTCTGTACAGTGCAGAATGGGAAGATTTCCATTCTTGCACTGTAATGCAATCTCAGAGTTGGTATATTTAAAGAGTGGGTGGTGTGGGGGTGCAGGGGGGCTTGCTCCCTGTTTAAAATGTTCAGGTAGGTTATTCGTATAGTTTATTTTTTTATTAGATATTCAAACTTTTATTTGATCATATGGTGTTGACCATATGACAGTCGAACTTTTGAAAGTTTGATTATCTAATATAAACCCCTTTATTCCACATTCTATTTTTATTTCTTCCCCAGTCCAGCCATTTACATTTAGTTTCACATAGTTCCTTACATAAACAGATTTTATTATTTGTAATTTTTTTGCTTACATAATATGCCTGCAAAATTACCCACAATGATTTATACTGAATATTATCATAAGCTTTACTTATATCCCTTATCATAACCTTTGCTTCTGCCTTTTTATTTATGATATCATCAGTTCTTTCTCTTATTATCCATAATAACTCTTGACTTCCTTTTCCTTTTCTTCCAAATACATTTTGGTCATATATTCTATCCATTTTTTCTGTAACCTTTTTGTTATTATATGCCTAAAAATTCTATATTGTGTCTTTCGGCTTTTCCCGTTTAGGGCTCGCTACAGCGGAACTCTGGTCCGCTAATGATTGGTAGTTGATTTTTACGTGTTGAGTTACCAGCCCTGACACACAACCTTCAATGAAGGTACGCCCATTCATGCATGTCTCCATGCAGAAGACGCTCTAGCTGAGAATCGAACCAGACAACGTCTTACTGTGAGGCGACAAAAATTCTATAATCTGTATTATTCAATGTTATAGGTGTCCAATTTTTTATCTCCTCTTTATTTCCTTTTTTTAAATATAAATTTTATAACTCCTTTACAAATCTCTCTTTAATTCCAGTTTCTAACCATTAACTCATAACTTCTATAAAAATTATTTTTGCCACTCTTTCATGTCTTTATACATACCAAATTCAATTCCGTCCAGTCCTGTTACAGAATTCATGTTAATATCTTTTAGAATTTCATTTCTTTAGTAGTTATTTTTTTTAAATACTCAATATCTTCCTTATTTAATTTTTCACCTTTATACATTTGTTTTATGTTTTCTTCTCTCTTAACAGATAGTTCCAATACATATTCTTTATATTTTGAATATTCCTTCTTGCTGTCTTATTTGCTTAAATTCCTTATTTTTAATTATCTTATTATTTTTCCTTTTTTTACTATTTTACTCCAATATGGTGCTACCTCTTCTTTCTGTCCTTGTAAACAATAATTTTGCTTATATAACAATTTGTTAATTTTAATTTGATTCATTGTATATATTTCTTTTTCATAAAAGGAATTTTTTTCTTCTCTAATAAGTCTCTAAATGTTTCTTGACTTAATATCTTATATCTCTCTTTTTGTTTTCCTCTTTTCTTCCTTATACAGTCTAAAAATACTTGTTTGTATTTTCCTTTAAAATTAAACCACAAAACAATCCAATTCTCATAAAACTCCCTCATAGTTGTATGATTTTTCCATAATTCCACAAGTTCTTTTTTCTCTTCTAAATCTAATTAAGTTTCATTAATTCTCTTTATTCCTTTTCCTGTTATTATATATTCTTCATTTTATTGTACTTTAACCCATAGTGTCAAATCATCTGAAAATCCAGCATGCTCAATTCCTTTTTTATAACTGTTAAACTATCAGATATTAAAAAATAATAAATTTCTGTCCTAATTTCATTCAGTTTATGGGTCCAGTGGTTATTCTCCCATGCACCTAACTTTCCACTTTTCATAATTTCTTTAGTCATTTTATCACAATTGCTCTTATTTTTCCTTAAATTACAATTTAAATCACCCACCGCTATAATGTACATATTTACACAAACATATAATATTTTTAAACATAATTTCTCTCTCTTTTTTGTTACATATGCATATAAAGCAATAATTCTATACACATATTTTTCCAGCTCACTTCTATTACCGCAGTTTAGCCTAGTTCCACTATGGTACATCTAATATTTTAATGCTTTCTTGACATAGTATACATACGCCCGAGCATGTTTCTTTTCCCTTGTTCGAAACTACCATACCATTCCAAAGTTTTTCAGTTTATATTCTTTCACCCTCTGTTCATAATCTGATATCTTCTAAAACAATAATATGTGCATCTACTGCAGCACACCATTGTGACATACCTTTTCTCCTTTTAAGATTTTCCATACTGTTCACATTTAAAGCTAGTATTTTAGCTTTTAAGAGCAGTTAGTGTAATAAAATGTTTATCCCTTTCCTCTCTTATTTTCTCTAAGCATTATGTTTTTTTAATTTTCTTTTCCTTTCTTTAACTTTATTCCCTATCAGATTCTTTTTAGTTCTTACTGTGCACCAATCAGCTTCTTCCTCACTTGTCTCCTGTTTCTTTTTCCTTGTTGATTTCTTTAACTTCATGTATAACCTCTTTATCAGTTACATATTTTTGTACATTTTCTTGTGTCTCTTTCTAGTATCTCTTTATCCTGTATAAGTTCATTTTCTTGCACATTAATTTCACATTCTAGTCATAAATGACCAGTATTGCCACATTTATTGCACTTTAAATCACATTTGTTGCATTATGCCCTGTTTTACCATATAAATAACATCTTTTTATCACATTCATTGATTAAATGATAATTTTTCCACAAAAATAACAAGATTTTGGTTGACCCCTGTATTTCACAAAACCCTTATTACCATGAACATCAATAATACTATGTATGTGCATAACATTATCATTTTACATTTTCAGTATTGCTCCACATTCCCATCCCCCAGTCCATAGTCCTCTTTCATTATATATTTTTGTAGTGTCCATTACGTCTTTAGATATAGTTAACTAATGTTCTTTCAGTTCTTTTGCTTCATCTTCATTTCTAAACTGGATCATTATTCTTTTTTTTGTTTGTCTGTAAAAAGCCTGCACGGCATATTCTGACCATGGATAAATATTTTTCTTTTGTTCATATGCACCCAAAAAATTTTCCATGGCCTGCCCAGTCTCAAATATCAGGTCACAAAAAGTCTCTTTATTAATTAAAATGAATGTTCTTATCTCTTTTGCTTTGACATCCAGAGGTGCTTTGACAGAGTCCCAAACCTTATACCTGTCCAAACCTCCTCCTTTTTTACAGCTTACACGTACTGTATACTTCTTTTTTGTTTCTTTTATTTCTTCTTTCTTCTTTGTTCCTTCTCCCACAGTTTGTACATACGTTTTTGTCTCTTGAACCTTTTCTGGCACAGTCTTTTCTTCTCCTTTTTCTTCTTCTATTTTTTTCCATGATGTCACTCCATGAAATTGATACTCCACTTTCTGGTTCACTTTGGTTGACCATTTCTTCCAAATAATCATTCCGCAACCCTCCTGATTGGAGGGTTGTAATTATGCATTTATCAGAGGTAACTGTCTCTCCTTCAAATAATCTCTTCTAAAAGTTTTCCTCTGACTCCATCTCTATTATAGCTACAATCTCCTTTTCTTCCAATATCACTGTTTTTTCTGCACCCACAGCATCAGAAAAAACTTCTGGTGGTGATTCTACCATTTCAATTACATTTTCATTAACCTTCACTTCATTTTCAGCCAAAGCTGAATCAGCCATATTTTCATCCTATTCCTCCTGGCTGCCTTTGCGCCTGGACAGGAAACAGGAAGTCAGGAAGTGTGACACACATATCCTTCCCCGTCTACCAAGAGTAGGGGAAGTGCCCTAATGCCCTCTCTAAATTTTACTAGAAGTAAAAATATCATCTCAAGTCTCTTCTGAAAAGAGTCCATTAACCTAATGAGTTAATCTGGTCAACAAAAGAGAAATAATAATTAGTTAATGTTTGTTAACTGTGTACGTGGGCTGTACTGGGGTCCTCTTTCAGCAACAATCTGCATAGCTCTCAACCTTCCATCTCCAAAATGAGGAACACTGTCTCTCATAATGTGGAACAAATGGGCAAAATGTGGAACGCTTCCTAATGGCTTACTAACATCTTTGACTAGGAAGCTTATAGGATGGCTAAAATGTGATATTTTTACTTATATAATAGGTCTTTTAATGAAATAATATGATTCAGTGCTATTTATCATTGATAGTTAAAATATTAACACTAAATCTGGACAGTCCCTTTCAATATGTCACTTCAAGGAACTTGAACTTTTTAAGACCCCAAATGAGGAAGATTCCTCGAAATGAGGTACACTTGAGAGGTGTGACACTCTGAATACCAAGGTAGTTAAATTTAATTAAACTTTTAAAATAAAATTGGGATAAGGTATAATTACACCCAGACACTATAAATCAAAATAGTTGAATGAGGTATAATAAATGCATGCACATTTATTTTAATATATTAAAGAAAAGTGCTATGTCTTCTAATGTTTCTGAATATGTATCCTACAGCTGTGCAGTTCTAAAGAGAAGGAAGCAAAAGTGTTAATTGTTTTCAGTTTTATGCATGAGTACTTCTGCAGGAAATGACATTGAGCTGAAAAAGGAACATTGGGACTAAGAAAAAGTATAATATTTGATAACTTTTTGGTCTTTATCACTGTCATATTTAAGCAATTTAATTTAAAAAAAAAAAAAACAGAAGAAAACTGAGCAGAGTATATTTTTTATCTTTTAATTTAAATGCAGGTGGAAGGTGCTTTTGTTCAAGGTCTTGGGTTGTTCACTCTTGAGGAACTTCGTTATTCTCCAGAAGGCTTCTTGTATACACGAGGACCTGGAATGTATAAAATCCCAACACTCGGTGATATTCCACTTGAGTTCAATGTGACCCTACTGCGAGATTCTCCAAACAGCAAAGCAATATATTCTTCGAAGGTAAATAGAACAAAGGGGAGTAATGCATAGCTCATGTTCTTACAAAGAGTAGATTCATATGCATGCATTTGTACAGCTGCACTTATTTAATGTTGGTAAATTAATGAGATTTAGTAGGAAAAGTCTATTTCCTATGAGGAACTAGATAATGCACTAATTAAAATTACTATGCTTCACAATACCTACAGCATCTAAATTTGTATTATGTTACTTGTATTACTTAACTATGCACAAATGGATAACTTATGAAAGGGTGAGCTATATTGTTAAATTATTTACACCTTCCATAAATATGTTTATTGTCTTATGGAGCATTTTCTCTTTTTTGTATCTTATATATACTTTCTCATTGTGCAAAAATGCTCCATTTTCTGCCCTAACGGTAGATGTTAATCATTTTTTTCCTTATTAAGTCACCAAGAAGGTATTGTATTACCTTCAACATGTTCTCTTTTATGCATTTGAAAGAGTAATTTATCACCTTTTAAAATATTTCCAAATGTACCGAAGCCCATAAAACGTCATACATGTGATGGCCTACACCACCACCATACTACAGTAGTCGTCAGCCTGTTGACAGCTGGTTAGAATACGACCATCTGCACCCATGGTTCCAGCCAGGCAGCCAGTTTCACTACCAGTTCTTATTCTCTGTCCTTAAATTGTAAATATTGAGTAATAATGTTTGGCTTTATTCTTTTCATTACTTGCTGAATAATGTTGGTATGTAAATATTCATAAAGGCCATCAGTTAACAAATAATGGCCAGTTCACTTTCATAGATGTTTTGAACATGATTTTTTGTGTGCCAAATTCATAAATTATATGGTATTAGAAATTGACACCATACACTTTGAAAAAGATGCACTGGTGTCATTGACTGATTATGCAGTACTGAATAGAGCAGAATGAATATACAGGTTCAAATGTTACTTAATGACATGTTTACAGTACATGCCATAATCACCAGCAGGTACCTGTTATGGAATACTTAAACCTTTCATGCTACTGTAGTAAGAATCCTGGGACCTTTGCATATCCAATGTGCAAACATTTCTGAGACAGAGGGAATAACCTAAATTAGGAAAATGTTTGTTTGCAGATATTTATTTGGTGTGTTTGTGTGTGTTGTGTGTGTTGTGTGTGTGTTGTGTGTGTTGTGTGTGTGTTGTGTGTGTGTGTTGTGTGTGTGTGTGTGTGTGTGTGTGTGTGTGTGTGTGTGTGTGTGTGTGTGTGTGTGTGTGTGTGCGTGTGTGTGTGTGTGTGCGTGTGTGTGTGTGCGTGTGTGTGTGTGCGTGTGTGTGTGTGTGTGTATGTGAACCTGCAGAAAAGTCAGATAGATGAACAACATTATATAACTGAATTAGAAACATTTGCCAGCAATTATAGATCTGTCCACTGGCATGGAGTTGTCAAATGTTATACTTCATAATGTTATTTTGCAAGTATTCAGCAAGTAAAAAATGTCAGGCATATATATATATATATATATATATATATATATATAGCAAGTTCTCTGTTTGCTTTGGTGGAATTGATTGGCTTATGTTGAAACCTTATTGCATTAGGTAGGATAGCATTCCATATGCTCTTCTTTGGTGTCAGCGGTGTAGCTAGGGTGTGGGAAATGTGGCCAGCCACCTTGGGTGTAAAGTGTTATGGATTGTGAATGTCAAATGCCATACCAATCAGATTGGTCTTTGGTGCATTATGGACATTCAGAATGTTGGAATTATATTTACAGTCAGAAATAAAGTGCTTTAGTTTTCATATGTAGCTTAAACTGTAGCGGCTGTTTGCTATCAATGTACCAAGCAATTTACCACAGTTTAAAAGGAAGAAAGAGCTTTCATTACTTAAAGTATATTTAATAGAGTCAGTGGTACTTAAGAGCCACTTTGATAAAAATAATGTTCCACAATGTCTTCTGGAATTACAACAAAATGCTCCCTTAAACGTGACAGGGTACCCTTGACCATTCTCAATTTTCATGACCTGGTACAAGCCTTTTTTGTTGCACAAAGTCAAATGTTCCTGGCATTCATTGTGTTTGGAATAGCAGCATGATACACCTATATGTGGCTCTCAAGCAGATCCTGCAGCAGCTTGGAACAAAATCCTTATACACGTGAAAGTTTGAATCTTTACTTTGAAATGCCTTTTCCATATTCCGTCATTGCAATTTATGATGGGTCTTAAGCTAGTTACAGAAGCCATGTGTTATTAACAACACACTGCTGCTGTATGTAAATATTTGCACCTGCTGTTTAGACAAGCATTCTTTAGAAAGCCATCAGATCTGATGAACTTTTAAATCATGCTTGAATATGATTCATTTGCCAGAGACCCATCACTGAAGTGTTAGACCAAATAAATATACATAATTCTGTCCAAGAGCTAAAAAGAATAGTTTCTGAAAAATGGACCTGCGTAGTTGAGGAGCATCTCACTAGGGAAATGACCATCTTTTTTTCTCCTTTACTTAAATTTGAGAGGGGCAGGAGACACTAGAATAGCTAGCTTACTGTATATGTAATACAGTTACAGGTGCATTCATATCAGAAAGGACATGAGCAATGATTAGCTCACCTGCGTACGGTTCTTGATGCATTTTATAATGCACATAAGCAGAGTGAAATTAAGATTCGTTAAGTACTACATTTTTAGTAGCACAATATTAATAATTTTAAAGATAGCTACAGAAGAAAGACATACAATGGAAGCAGTTAAACTGAATAAAATACTACTGTTACCTTTTTCTTAATGTTTATAAGCTTTTCTTTGATTTTTGTTATATTTATAATGAGGCTACAACTTTTTCAAGGTAGGTGCATGATTTTAAAAGTCCATTTAGTGTGTGAACAGTTCTGTATGAGGCTTTTCAAACCTATAAATTAATTTTATAATAAATTATAATACAAGCTCTGCTATAAAAAATGGTCTTGTTTACTTGAGACATGATTACTAAAATCCAAAACATTTAACACCTATGGAAGTCAATAAATAAAATCCGACTTTCATGAACCACAAAACTGTTTTTATTCAAGAACTACCCCCCCCCCACACACACACACACAGTGATAGACAACTATATATATGGTCAACAACTAAGGAGGTCCGAGAGACTGAAAAATCAAGGGAAACAGATCCTCTGGGACAGGCAGAACTACAATGTTCAGAGCAACAGGAACAGCAATTATTTCAACAGGGGAAAACAGCAGGGGTGGAGGAGACACTTTCATTGACTGAGTTATTTAACACATCTGCTATGTCTGACCAAGACTCATTGAATGTAGTTGAAAATAATTGTTCTGATGTTGCACTGGAATGTAATATTTTGGAAAGTGATGGTTTTTATATTTACAATTACAGTGATGTCATTGCTAGTGAAGGACAATTCAACTTGTTTAAAAAAGGGATATTTTTTGTACCTAACTATAAGACTGACATTGAAATGTTTTGATTAACTTAAAACTGTATACTAGAAAATTGAATCTCGGTTTATATTTCAAAAACAGTAATGTAGGCTTGGACAAGGGTGGCCAAATGTAAGAGCACATTCATCCCCGCAAGTCACCCACTTATATCGTCCTTTGAGAAATTATGTGAACAACAATTTAGAAAAATAGTTACAGAGACCACATATAACACTAACAATCTCACAAGAGATTAAACCATTATTTTGAATGAATTGGCAGGAAACAAGATGTATCGTGTAATGAAACCAGACAAGGGTGGGAGCTTAGTCATTATGTCTCACATAGATTACAGTTCCAAAATGTCTGAAATATTGAATGATACCACAACTTATAGCAGGACTTCAAGAAATGTTAATAGAGCTTATGCCAGGATTGATGGTTTTACATGTGATGCTCTATTTCAAAATGAAGTAGAAATTGTGGAAATAAAATATTGAACAGTTGAGAAGCCAAGAACACCAGTAATCTTTGGAATACCAAAGATTCATAAAAATGTGTACCCCCCCCCCCTTTAGGCCAATAGTAGCAGCCTGAGCTTCTAAAACTGAATCAATAGCAGCATATATAGATAAATGGGCAAGTTTAGTGGTAAGTGAGGCACAGCATATACTCAAAGACTCATGGCACTGTTTGGAATTATTAAGACAAATAAATACAGAGAACTTGGATTTTTGTTTCCTAACTGTGGACGTGGTCAACTTGTTCTCAGTAATCCCCCACAATGAAGGATTAGATTTCTTCAGGGAAAGTTTGATGGGTAGCAGATCAATAAATCAATCCAAGGTCAGTTTATTACTTGGACTAATGGAAGTAGTCTTGACTAACAAATTTATGATTTTTGAAGGTGAATTCTATAATCAGGAAGCAAGAGTGGCTATGGGGGCCAAATGTGCCTCTAGCTTTGCGAATCTGGTTCTTCTAGAATGGGAGAGAAAATATGTTTTTTCCTCTGCATTTATGGCCAATGTATTGTTGTATGTGAGGTTTCTGGATGACATACTAATTTTATGTCGAGTAGAGGAACATGTGATGAATGACTTCGCAAAATACATCAACGGCACAACCACGTTCCTTGAGTTCACATATAAATGGCACTGTGATAAGATAGAATTTTTAGATAGTGAGTTGACTAAGGACATTGCTGGAGGCACCTTGGCCAGTAGCATCCACAGAAAGGAAACATATTCCAATATGTTACTGCACTACAACAGTTGCCACCCCTTCCAACAGAGGAAGGGTATAATAAAAGGCCAAACGGTCAGGTTATCTAGGCTCATTAGTAGCGATTAAACATTTAAAAAAGAGATCTATACATTAATTGGAATGTTCCTAAATAGAGGCTACCACTTAAGTCTTCTGCTGAAAGTGAAGAAAGAAGTTATGCTTAAAAGAAATACTGCATTTAAGCCTATTTTGAAAGCAGGTCTAAATATTAATAGAACCAATACGGCCAAGCTAGGCGCCAATGTTCTGGTATTACAATACAATACAGAAACATCACACTTGGTATCAAATGTTAATAATATATGGAAAACTCATTTTGACAAAGAAATAAAGGAAAATTTGGGCATAAACCTAAGACTGTGTACAGTAGAGGGAGTAATATAAAGAATATTCTTGAAAGTGTCAACAGAAAACAAGGCAAGCACATGTCATTGCTGTACAAGTGTGGTGCTTGCAAGACCTGTAAAAATATAAATGATGGTACGAATGTCTTCATAGGAAGTTTTGAACGTACTATGGGATGCCCAGGCATGTGCAAATGCAACACCACCTCTTCTTCTTTTCCCGGTTAGGGGTCGCCACAGTGGATCACCTGTCCGCTAATGATTGGCAGTGGAGTTTTACAGTGTCGAGTTGCCAGCCCTGTGCCCAACCTTCCACAGAAGGCACACACACATGCACACACTAACACCTAGGGCCAATTTAGAGTGTCCAATCCACCTACAGCATGTATTTGGGATGTGGGAGGAAACCGGACCACCCAGAGGAAACCCATGCGACCACAGGGAGGACATGCAGACTCCGCACAGAAGGCACCCCAGCCGAGGATTGAACCGGAGCACCTCTTGCTGTGAGGTGGCAATGCTAATGGCTGCACCACAGTGGCCACCCTGCAAATGCAACACCACTGTGGTGGTTTATTCAGCTACATGATTATCATGCACTGGTTTCTATGTAGGCAAGACCAAAAGAAGGCTATGGGATCACATTACTGAACACCTTAGAGACATTAAAAATAAAAAAATGAACAATGCTTTATAACCACAATGCATTCTATAGTTATGTTAAGAATCTCAATGGCAACACCCAGATCTGCTCTGAGTTACAGCACAATGGCACAGAAATTACAGAACCAACTGATATTGCCAGCATCCTGGCAGATAGGTTCATTGCTAACTTTACCCCCCTCTCACCCCCTGAAGGGCCCATATTTATACAGGAAGAATGCAGAGTCCCTGTAATCACATCTATGCAGGTAAAAGCTGCACTCTCTAAAGCCAAAAACACAGCATCCATAGGACTGGACAACATCCCAGGCAGCATTTTACATGAACTTCAGAAGGAACTGGATCCCCACCTAAGCACCATGTTCAATCATAGTCTCACGTTAGGCTTTGTGCCCACTGAATGGCACAGAGCAACAGTTATCCAACTCCACAAAGGGGGAGCCATCACTGATCCTGGGAACTATCACCCTATAAGCCTGATGAGCCTGGTCTGCAAGGCCATGGAATGTATCATCATGGAACTCATAAAAAAAGACATTGTAACCTACAAACTCTGGACCCCACCCAGTTCAGGTTTGTGAAAGGCAGATCATGCCTTCTGAACCTGATTGACTTCTTTGAGGCAGTCACCAAAGCCATAGACAAGGGTAAGGTGGTTCACGCAGCCTATCTTGACCTCGCCAAGGCTTTCAACACCATCCCCCATTCTGGAATTATAGCTAAACTAGGTATAAATCCCTACATACCAAGATGGGTGGCCAGCTGGCTCACTGACATAACCCACACTGTAAAAGTTGCAGACTCCAAATCTGACTTCAAACCAGTGACACATGGAGTACCACAGGGTTCAGTCCTGGGACCTCTCCTGTTTGGTATCTACTTTTCTGAAGTACAGGCTAACACAGACGGCCTCTGGTTAATGAAGTTGGCAGATGACTGAAAACTATGAGCCATAGTCAAGTCCTCAAATGATGTAGACATCCTACAGAAGGGCCTCGCTGAGTCAGATGCCTGGTGTCAGAGCCATGGCCTCAAGCTCAATGCCAAAAAGTGCATTGTCATCCCCTTTGGTAAAAACTCTGTACCCGTGAACTACCACATAAACGGCTGTCTTCTTAATGCCGAATGTGTGATAAGAAACCTTGGGACCCAGGTGAGCAGTAGTCTTTCCTTTGATAATCACATCGCCACAGTAGTCAGGAAATCCTTCTATGTGGTACACCTCATCACAAAAGGGTTCTCATCCAGGAAAAAAAGAGGTTATTGTTCCCCTCTACTCGGCACTCATTAAACGCATTATAGAGTACAACGCCCCTTTCGGAATGTACCTCACAAGACATCTGCAGTAGCTGGAAAGGCCACAGAAGTACCTCACAAAGAGGATTACTGGCTTCAAACAGATGCCCCACACTGACCATCTCAAAAAACTCCAGCTTTACTCTGTAGCATATTGCCTACTCTGAGGAGATCTCTGCCTAACATATAAAGCTATGTTAAACCCAGAGCTGTTGGACATGCTACACCTAAAGAAATCCCAATCCCTCCGAGCTACACACTCTGGGGACCTAAACCTTGTCACCACAATAAACAGGACATGCTGGAGGGATAGATTTCTGTCTCAGAGACTTCCTATACTCTGGAACAAGCTACCCATCTATGTCAAGCAAAGTTCCTCATTAGCACTCTTCAAGAAAAATCTTGATGAGTGGATGGGAAATAGGAAATACACTCCAGGGATCACTTCTGTGGCTCTGCTCCACAAGGACACAGGAAATTAACTTTCTTGGGTAGCGTAAGCTAGGGAACCTTGTTGGCTAGGCTTACTTAGGCCCTTGGGCCAATAGCCTAAAACCTACCTGCGAACCTATGAATGTATGTTCACACTCTAGAATGTCCCAACTACAAGAGATTTTTATTCTTTGAGGTTTAATTATTATTTGAGGTTTAATTTTAAGTACAGTGAAAACACTTATCTGACTGCAACAAACAGATCAACTATGTTTTCAGTTTTTAAGTATATTTTATATTATTATGTTCATTTTAGTACTATTACTAATATTTTTATCTTGAATGTACTTATTATTGTGGTTTACAGTATGTTACTGTGTTGTTGTTGTGTCTTAAGGCTTTTCACAGTTAGGAGTCGCCACAGCGGAACTCCGGTCTGCTAATGATTGGCAGTAGATTTTTACGTGCCGAGTTGCCAGCTCTGACACACAACTTTCAACGAAGGTACGTCCATTCACGCATGTCTCCACACAGAAGACGCTCTAGCTGAGAATCGAACAGGACACCATCTTACTGTGAGGCGACAGCGCTACCGCAGCACCACCACCGCAGTTACAGCATGTTACTGTGTACATTACATATTCAGGAGAAGTATGCCTTTAAGTTTAGTCAGGGTAATTTCATTGATGCAAACAAAATCATGAATAGTTGCTTAAGTAATTAGAGTATATAAAGGAAGTTGCATCATAATTGAGTGACTCTGATGAAGCCAATTCATATTTCTTGGCAAAATAGCTTAGCTGGTTTTACTTTGACAGTGTTTAATGTTAAATAAACTAGTGTGTCATGCAAATACTGCCTTGGTGGCTCGTTATTTTAATTTCTATTATTGTTTACAAATATTATTAAGTAATTTATCTTTTAACATATAATCTAATAACACTTTTTCAAAATAAACAAGCAGAAGGAGTTTTTGGAAAAACTAGAGTCACCAACCACGGAAAAAGTGTTTAATATGAACGCTAACAATACACAATGCATTTTTGTCCACCAAGACTTCATCAGATAACCCCATATCATGATCTAAATTCCTTTAATACCCCATAATTGATGCCAAGTGTTTATTAGTTCATTAAAAATGAACTAATAAACACTTGGCATCAATTAACAAAATAATAATAAGGAAAAAGTGTATCTGACAAATGGATAAAGAAAAAACAGAATACTATATTACCATGTCATATGTTAAAATTGTATTATGAACAATAAATAAATATTGAAACCTTTATAAAAACAATAATTAATACAAAAAGTCAACAAACCAATAAATATATATAAAAATATGTAAATGTATGTTTATGTAAAACCTCATCATTTAATGTAAATCTATGCAATGCTGCCCTCTAAGAGCTAAAAAACAAATACTAAACACTATTTACAATTTTGCTGCTCTTAGCTTTAATAATGGTGTCAAGGAAATATCTCATTTAAACCAGGATATCTTCCTGCATCCAGAAATACCTGCCAGTACAACTCCCGATATTCCAGGTGGGTTTCCCAGAGGGAATTGTTATGGCTAGGCTTGTATAGGCCCTAGAGCCAATAGCCTAGTACCAACCTATGAACCTATAAACCCCCCCCCCTAACATCTTTGGGAACAACTTCCAGTACAAAAAATAAATAGTTTGCTTGGGCACAATTTTGTAGATGTTTATATAGGGCATTTTTGTCATTACTTTTACTTATATCATAAAAATGTTCATAAATCCGCCTATTTAGGCTTCTTTCTGTTTTCCCTATATAAAAAGCACTACAAGTCTCACAACATACTAAATAAACTAAACCACTCGAGTTGCAATTGCTGTAGCAGGTACTACTGACATATTGATTCCTAGCTTTAATAAACACCTGGCCAGTGTTCACCACATGTTTACACTGGGCACAAGCCCCGCATTTATAGGTACCAGGCCTTTTACCCCTGTGAGTAGTATTCCCTTTTTCCAATAATTCTTTTAAATTGACACCTCTGTTAAAAAAATATTTAAAGGGTTTTGTTCAACTCCCTTTAAATCAGTGAGGGAGGTGAATCTGTCCCATTCTTTTTTGATCACATCAATCACCCGGTGTGAATCACTATTAAATTCTAAAGTGAATACCCCATGGAACCTATCATCTTTGCTCTTATCATTATTAGGTGTAATATCAATACCAATGGTGATGGACAGGTTGACAGATGACAGACAGGAATCCCCATGGACTATAATGTTTGCAGATGACATTGTGATCTGTAGTGAGAGTAGGGAACAGGTGAAGGAGACCCTGGAGAGATGGAGATATGCTCTAGAGAGAAGAGGAATGAAGGTCAGCAGGACTAAGACAGAATATATGTGTGTGAATGAGAGGGAGGATAGAGGAATGGTGAGGATGCAAGGAGTAGAGATGGTGAAGGTGGATGAGTTTAAATACTTGGGGTCAATGGTTCAGAGTAACGGTGAGTGTGAAAGAGAGGTGAAGAAGAGAGTACAGGCAGGATGGAGTGGGTGGAGAAGAGTGTCAGGAGTGATTTGTGACAGACGGGTACCTGTTAGAGTGAAAGGGAAGGTCTACAAGAGGGTAGTGAGACCAGCTATGTTATATGGGTTGGAGACAGTGGCATTGACAAAAAGGCAGGAGTTTGAGCTGGATGTGGCAGAGTTAAAAAATGTTAAGATTTGCACTGGGTGTGATGAGGGTGGACAGGATTAGGAATAAGTATATTAGAGGGTCAGCCCAGGTTGGAAGGTTTGGAGACAAAGCCAGAGAGGCAAGATTATGTTGATTTGGACATGTGCTGAGGAGGGATGCTGAGTATATTGGGAAAAAGATGCTAAGGATGAAGTTACCAGGTAACAGGAAAAGAGGAAGACCTAAGATAAGATTTATGGATGTGGTGAGAGAGGACATGCAGGTGGTTGGTGTGACAGAGCAAGATGCAGAGGACAGGAAGAAATGGAAACAGGTGATCTGCTGTGGCGACCCCTAACGGGAACAGCTGAAAGAAGATGATGATCACTACCTTTACCCAAAAGGGACATCAATTTTGTCATCAGCTAACTTTTAATATATAAAATGGTGTCATTCAATAGTTTACCCGGGTAGCCCCTTTCCATAAAAAGGTCAGCCAGAAAAAGAAATTCCTCTTCAAAGTCGTTGTCTAAAGATGTGAGCCTACTAGCTCTAATCAATTGTCCCTTGAAAATACTCTTCCTCTGTGAATATGGGCGCTCTCAAAGTGAAGATATGAGTTGGAAAAAGTCTCCTTTTGAAAACTTTTGACTTAATTCCACCGGTTGTTTTAATGATACTCACATCCAAAAAATCAACCCTATCATAAGAAATTTTGCTAGTAAATTTTAAAAAGGATGTGGTTGTGTTTAAATATTCCAAAAACTCATCTAGTTTCTCCACAGAATTGTTCCAAAAAATACAAATATCAACCAAGAAGCGTCTATATAAAATCCAAAAATCACAGAATCTAGAATTAAAAATATATTGTTTTTCCCACCAGGCTAGGATAATATTAGCATATGTGAGTGCACAATTGGCACCCATCGCTACACCCCTGACCTGGTGGAAATATTCACCACCATAATAAATAAAATTATTTTTTAAAACCATGTCCATAAGGTTAAAAATAACATGTAACTCATCACTGGAAATTCTAACTCTGTCTACCAGAGCTGCTTCAAGCCAGACTAATCCCACTTCTTGGGGAATACCTATGAATAAATCTTTAATATCTACTGCTACAAATATAATATTATCATAATTCTTATTTGTATCAGTACCCTGAAAGAATTCCCAAGAATCCTTCAGAATTGTTTTTCCATTCCCCAATGTTTTTTCAATTTTATATCCAAAAACTTTGCTAATAGCATTGTCTTGGAGCCTTCAGCTGACACGATGGTTCTGAGAGGGGATTCCTCTGGTCCTTATGGACCTTTGGGATCCCAAACATGTGGGTATCCTGGGCTGGAGCACATGTAAAAATCTAAATGTTTCTATATTAATCAAACCCTCCAACAATAAATAATTTAGGGCCATTTCTATTTTTTTATAAGCCATATGGATTTTGTTTTTGGAAACCCTACTATAAGTTGAATTGTCTCCCAAAATATCATTCATTTTTCCTTCATAAATCACCTGGTCCATAAGGACCGTACCCCCCTCCCTTGTCAGGTCTCATAACCCTAATCCGTGAATTCTGCTGAAGTTCACAAAGTATTCTTTTCTCATTTTGATTCAAGTTGTACTTTTTTGTTTTACCTACAACCTTTCTTATTTCCTTTTCTACTATGGCCTCAAAGTTTTTCAGATGGGGATGAATTGGTGGGTTATATTCACTTTTACGTCTCAAACAGGCCTATGTGTTCAACTTTGCCTGTCCATGAAATGTAACCTCCAGATTGAGCTGCCTAATGAACATTTTAAAATCCAATAAAAGTCTGGTAGTATCACATTTTTTATATGGCACAAATTTACAACCTGTAGAAAATAAACTGAAATGGTCAACAGTTAATTCAACACCTTGGTAATTAAATATGTTCTAATTCGTATATGTTTTTGTCCAACTCCCTTTAAATCAGTGAGGGAGGTGAATCTGTCCCATTCCTTTTTGATCACATCAATCACCCGGTGTGAATCACTATTAAATTTTATCTTACTATCTCATAGAGAGAAAGCTACCTCTCTCTCTCTTTTTACACACACACACACACACACACACACACACACACACACACACACACACACACACACACACACAGAGACACATGCACACACACACGCACACACGCACACGCACACACACACACACACACACACACACACACACACACACACACACACACACACATGCACACACACACAGATATAAACCCATTATTAATTTCAGTTCTTTCTCAAATTCATCTTTAGAAATTAATCTTGATAAACTGGCCACATTGCCTTTTATTACATTATTTATCATATATCTAGGATGACATCTTGAGGTGTGTAAATGTGAGTTAACAAAACTGAGTTTTGTATGAATACTAGATTTCAAACTGCCACCTATCTTATTTTTGGATAAATTGACATCAAGAAAGAAAGAAAGAAGACGAAAAAGATGGAATGGGTGCAGTACTTAAATAATTAATTAATATTGATAATTTATGCTCTGTTGCTGCCCACCCCCACTCAAAAATTTATATATATATATAATCTATAAGGCACCACAACTGCAAAACCTGAATTTATGATGTTTTTTCTCCCAGGCTACTAAATCCAAATGTGCAAATTTTGTGGAGACGTAGCAGCTTCCATATTCAATTCCTTTACTCAGCATAATTGTCATCAAATAAAAAAGTATCGTTCCAACTGATTCTAAGAAAAGTATATAGTGTTTCTATAAATCATTCTTCCAGTTTGATATATTTCACTATTCTCTAACCGACTCTATTCCTTTGTCAAGTGCAATTTCTATATGTAAATATGCAATGTGTAAAGCAACCAAAAGCATGTCCTCAGTATATGTTATTTCATTCACATTGCTTAGACAATGTCATGAATCTCTTTAATAAGTAGGAATAGATGGAATTAAACTCTTCCAGTTTTCATTTACAAACTTTGTCAAAGATTCTGTTTTTGGAGATTCTGGTTGCTATAATGTAACTTAAAGGCAGGGCGGTAACATGTTTATATAGTTTGGGAATGCCAATTTTGTAATCATCCACAAGGTTGGTCCAGTGGCTCTCCTTTCTGCTTTGAGTTGACCTGTTTGTTCCCCCTACTGGCATGATAACCCTCTGGTCCATTCATTCCCTACAAGTAATGACAGTCAGTGGTTACACAGAGGGCCAGTCTGCAGATCCTGTCTCCAACTCCCCTGGCATTCTGCAAGCTTTGGGAGGTGCATATGCTGTTTCACACATGCACAAACTTCTGGCCCAGCAGAACACTGCTTGCAGCTTGGCTACCCTAAGCTCGTATGATTATGGCATTGCAACTGCTATCTTGCATGTATCATTGCTGAAGTTAGTCAAGCTGTCTTCCACCCTTCAGGATGGTTGAGCTGGCAAATACCAAGCATTATTATTATAATATGCTTTCACCATATCCAGCAAAAATCATGCTTCATATTGATCTATAGCTAAAACGGGAGCACTTTACATTATTGAAATACTGAAATGTCGAATGTCATATGGTTGAGACCATATGATCGACATTTCAGTATATCGAAAATGTAAAATTTTAAAAAATAACACTTTACTTACCTTAAAACGTTACGTGCACACAGAGGAAGGCTTCTTGTACCCTCTGTATGTACGTAATGTCGTTATCTATTTTGTGGTGTTGACAGGAAGTGGGAAATCTCCCGTTTTGCGCTTCAGCATACAGCGCAATAGGGGAGATTTCCCTTTTCCCCACTGTATCGCGATCTCGGAGTTGGTATATTTAAGTAGGGGGGGTGTGGGGGGCACAGCCCCCCTGCAAAAGGAATGTTTGACTTTTTTTTTTTTTTTCGTTTCATTTTAGAAGTTCAAGTTTCCAAAACTCGATCTTTTGGTCTCGATAATATGAGGTTCGAGATTTTGGGAATTCAATCTTCTAAAGTGAATCCAGCTAAAACACATGACAAACTTTGCACATATTTGCAGTTGCTGTTATAGATACTCATCCCTTTTTAATTATTATAATTGCTCGATTATTTTTCAAATTATACAAAGAGTTAATTTCAATGTCTGTGACTGATTGTAATACTTAGTATATCATAGCATTCTAATCTCTTTTTCATATTTTTTTAAACAGAATGTATTTGTAAAAGGTGGATTATATATACTTAAGTTAAAAGCATGACTTCCATTTAATGTTGATTGTTGATTCAATAGAAATTTCAAATTTGTTTTTCTAGTGAGTAATTTCAGTTTGACTGAAATGTATATTAATTTTCCCCATGAACAGGGAAAATGAAAAGAAAAATAGCATTTAGCTTAACCTTTCTTCTGCACTTCTGAAGAAATACTGTTCTCCAGTGAGGGTGTCATACCTCTCAACCTCTCAGAGCAAGAAATCTAGACAAAGTCAGAAATAACATAGGCCCAAAAATAGGAACAGAGTTTAAATACTGCTCCTATAAATTATAGAGTAGAATAAGGTTTTGCATTATTATGTATTTTCTGAAGAATATGAAGTCTGAAACTTGAATGTCTGTCATTATTTAATATTATTTAGTGACTTCTGTCCTCAATGATTTGCTGGAAAACTACACATTTTATGAGTAACAGACCAAAAATAGGAAGCAAAATTCTGCACATTCTTCAAAAATCTGGACGATTGAGAGGTACTTTGTTGCATTCATTGATAGCCTTGGAAGCTCTCAAATGTACATTGCGAGCTCATCCAAAGGCTTCTTGAGCACTTCTTTGTTTAGACTGATCTTGGCATGGATTCCATACCTCTGATAAGCATGGTTAAGATATTTGCCTTACAGACACAAGGAGCAGGGTTTGATTCTCACATGAGCTAATTAGCTAGGCTTAAAATGGCCCACGAGGGCAGTTCATAGGTTCATAGGTAGGTATTAGGCTATCGGCCCAAGGACCTAAGTAAGCCTAGCCAACAAGGTTTCATGGCTTACGCTACCCAAGAAAGTTAATTTCCTGTGCCCCTGTCGAGCAGAGACACAGAAGTGATCCCTGGGGTGTATTTCCTATTTCCCATCCACTCATCAAGATTTTTCTTGAAGAGTGCTAATGAGGAACTTTGCTTGACATAGATGGGTAGCCTGCTCCAGAGTATAGGAAGACTCTGGGACAGGAATCTATCCCTCCAGCATGTCCTGTTTATTGTGGTGACAAGGTTTAGGTCCCTAGAGCATGTAGCTCGGAGGGATTGGGATTTCTTTAGGTGTAGCATGTCCAACCGATCTGTGTTTAACATAGTTTTATATGCTAGGCAGAGATCTCCTTGGAGTAGGCGATATGCTACAGAGTAAAGCTGGAGATTTTTGAGACGGTCAGTGTAGGGCATCTGTTTGATGCCAGTAATCCTCTTTGTGAGGTACCTCTGTGGCCTTTCTAGCTGCTGCAGATGTCTTGTGAGGTACATTCCAAAAGGGGCAATCTAATGAGTGCCGAGTAGAGGGGAACAATTACCTCTTTTTTTCCTGGATGAGAACCCTTTTGTGATGAGGTGTGCCACATAGAAGGATTTCCTGACTACTGTGGCGATGTGATTTCAAAAGAAAGACTACTGTCCACCTGGGTCCCAAGGTCTCTTATCACACATTTGGCATTAAGTAGACTGCTGTTTATGTGGTAGTTCACGAATAAAGAGTTTTTACCAAAGGGGATGACAGTGCATGTTTTGGCATTGAGCTTGAGGCCATGCCTCTAACACCAGGCATCTGTCTCAGTGAGGCCCTTCTGTGGGATGTCCTCATCATTTGGGGACTCGACTATGGCTTCTAGTTTGCAGTCATCTGCAAACTTCATTAGCCAGAGGCCTTCTGTGTTAGCTTGTTCGTCAGGGAAGTAGATACCAAACAAGAGAAGTCCCAGGACTGAACCCTGTGGTGCTCCACTTGTCATTAGTTTGAAGTCAGATTTGGAGTCTGCAACGTTTACAGTGTGGGTTCTGTCAGTGTGCCAGTTGGCAACCCATCTTGTGGCATAGGGAGTTATTCCTAGTTTAGTGAATTTAGCTATAATTCAAGAATGGGGGATGGTGTCGAAAGCCTTGGCGAGGTCAAGATAGGCTATGTAAACCACCTTACTATCGTCTACAGCTTTGGTGACTGCCTCAAAGAAGTCGATCAGGTTCAGAAGGCATGATCTGCCTTTCACAAACCCGAACTGAGTGGGATCCAGAGTTTGGAGGTTACCAATGTCTTTGTTTATGAGTTCCATGATGATACGTTCCATGGCCTTGCAGACCAGGCTTGTCAGGCTAATAAGGTGATAGTTCCCAGGATCAGTGGTGGCTCTCCCTTTGTGGAGTGGGATAACTGTTGCTTTGTGCCATTCAGTGGGTACAGCGTCTGATGTGAGACTATGATTGAACATGGTGCTTAGGTAGGGAGCCAGTTCGTTTTGAAGTTCATGTAAAACACAGTCTGGGATGTTGTCTGGTCCCATGGATGCTGTGTTTTTAGTTTTAGAGAGTGCAGCTTTTACCTACATAGATGTGATTACATGGACGCTGCATTCTTCCTTTACAGATATGGGCACTTTAGGGGGTAAGAGGGGGGTAAAGTTAGCACTGAATCTATCTGACAGGATGTTGGCAATATCAGTTGGTTCTGTAATTTTCATGCCATTGTGCTGTAACTCACAGCAAATCTGGCTGTTGCCATTGAGATTCTTGACATAGCTATAGAATGCTTTGTGGCTGCCCTTAGAATCAGTGGCAATTTTGTTTTCGTAGCTAGCTTTGGAAGATCTTATAAGGGATCTCAGCTTTTTACGGAGGCTGACCAGGGAGCTCCTCCACTCATGGGATTTTACTCTCTTTTGCAACAGTTTCTTCCTTCTGTTGTAGAGTTTGTATATGGCAAGGGATCACTAGATTGTCTTCCTTTTTTGGAGGATAGCGTCTTGGTTCTGTTTGGGATAGCACAATCCATGCACTCGTGTAAGTGGGATTCAGCAGTTGTAACTGTATTGTCCATCTGCATGGGTGTCATGAAGCTCACCACTTCTGTCTTAAGAAGCATGAAGTTGGCTTTGGAGAAATGTTTTACCATGGTTTCCTTAATGGTGGGTGGGGGTGGCATGCGGATATCTAGGGTGATTTGCTTATGGTCGGATCTAAACAACGAGAAGTTGACTTCAGGTGTGGAACACCAGTCTCTTATGTTGGTAATGGCTAGGTCTAGGATATTGTTGCCCCTGGTGGGGGTGTGGATAAGTTGATCCAGGACATTGGAATTTATGATTTCCAGAAAGCGTTGAGCGAAGGAGTTGATACATAAATAGTTTTCCCAGTTAATGGTGGGGTGGTTGAAATCGTCCATTATTAGGGTGTTTGGTTGAACCCTAATATTTTTCAGTATATCAAGAAAAGAGGAGTGGGAATCCTAGAGCATGGTGGGGGATCTGCAGGAAACTACAATGTGGATTGCAGTTTTGCCCAGAGTTAGTTGCACTTGGATAACCTCGGATGCATTATGCTGCTCAACTAGCCTAGAGGGGTGGTTATCCTTAATGAATATGGACACACCTCCTCCTTTGGTGTTTTGGTCCAGGTTAGATGGCCGAAAAGTATGGTATGAATTATAGCCAGGTAATGTAGGGGTGCTCTCTACAGCCTTGAACCAGGTCTCATTCACTGCACAGATATCGATGTTCTCCATTTTAAGGGGTACCTCGAGTGAGTGCATTTTGAGGTTTAGACTTCTAGCATTGAGTAGCATTACCCTCAGTTTTTGCTTGTATTTTCCTTCTATGGTGGTGAATTTGTCATTTGAACCTTGCCTGAAAAAGGCACTATAGGGGCAGCAAGACCCTTAGCCAGTATCCAGAATCCCAAGGGGGACAGATGGAGGCCATCTCTGGCAAAGCATCATGGTCTGTCAACCATGTCGTCCCAGGCAGACAGATACTGGATCCCCTTGGAATGACATCAGAAGCTTAGCCAATTGTTGAAGTCAATCATTTTGTCCTTGTACTGCAGTATCATTCTGGGTGATGGCAGGATGCTACTCAGGGTTAGGGTCATACCTGCCTGGGCTACAAGATCGAAGAGCTCTTCCGTGTCTCTTTTCACATAGTCTAGGGAGGTATGTATCAGGTCATTCACACCAACATGGATAATGACAGAGTCATATTTGTAGTTGTGGAGTGATCTGAGTGGGTGGGTTATGTGGCGGATCCTGGCGCCCGACAGGCAGCTGACTGTAACTTTCTCCTTGTTTAGCCTGATGAGTGGGACATCAATCTGCCTGACTATAAAGTCACCTATGACTAGTATGTATGGTACCTTGTTTTGCCTTATGGGCTGTGGTTTATTGGCACACTGAGTCTGTGGGCTTTGTGTCATTTGGGTTGTATTGAGGGCTGGAAGTTGCTTATGTTTCTGCTTTGGAGGTCTCTGTTGCTTGAGCAGATAATTATTGAGAGCCTCTGCAAATGTTTTTGTGTTTCTATGTGTGAATTTTGGTGGTGTAAGTTTAGTGGGCCTATGTGATGAGTGTGGTGTGGTGCAAGTGTTTACCTTCTCCTCTTGACTGTCAAGTTCAGTCTTGGTTGGAGAGAGCTTTACCTCCAATTTGGCTAGATAAGTGCATCTCTCACAGGTTGTGGCATTGGGTGGCAGGAGGAGAGGGTTGTCTGTGTACATGAGGCAATTGCTACATTGCCCCAAGATGCCCAGATTCATCAGACAGACAGGAGAGAACACTGTGAGATGACCCTTGGATATTCCTGAATAAAAAACTACTTTCCTCTAGAAAGTGAGTAAGAGCTGTTTTTATATACACAAGTGAGGAATGTAAGTACAAAAACTGTTTTCCTCTAGGTAATAAGGAAGGTTGAGTGCTGTAGTAATTTGTAGCTTATTTAGTGCTAACAACAAGTTCTGAACTAGTGCTGAGCACGAATAAGCAAATTCAAGTGCTAAAACTAAGAATCTGTACCTGGATCTTGTGGTTAATAGGCTACCTAGTGATTACCACTCACATTGATAAGCTAGAATGCTTCCATGCAACACAGAAAGGCTTGGGGGGCTTAGAAGCTTGCAAACAGTCCTAGATACAGAAGATCAGTATCTGGACTAGACTAGTTACAGGAAAGGTGGGAAACAAGGGCAAACACAGGCTTTTAAACCAGAACATTGAAAGAGATAGAAAAACTGCCCAAATGGCCAATAAACTACAATTTCTGGGCCATAAACCACTCTTGTGGTAGATAGGCTACCTAGTTCTTACCACTCCCATTGATAAGCTAGAAGGCTTTTCTCCAACACAGAAAGGCTTTTGGGGCTCAGAAACTTACAAACAGTCCTGGCTACAGCAAATCTGTATCTGGACTAGACTAGTTACAGGAAAGGCAGGATACAAGCTTAGAGATTATTTTTTTTTAGCCTATTACTAATCTATGGGAGGTTGGCATAATGGTTAAGGTAATAAAAAGATAATTATTTTTTAATTAAATTTTGTTTGGTCTTATTAATGACATTTATTATCTGTTTTGTTTAATTTTGCTGCTTTATTTATTTTTATTTTACATTTGTTAACCGGGAAATTCCGACTGGACAAGGTCCATTTTCAGCGGAGGCCCGGGGAGAAAAGCTCCAACATCAAGTTATACAAATACAGTACATCCAGCATAATACACAAAACAGGTTACATCATGTATGCTGAGCATAGTAATATAACAAGAATTAATAAAAACACTCCAGGTAAAAGATATAGAACATGGGTAAAAAGACAATGTCAGTCATACTTTGGTAAAAAAAAGAAAATATATCAAGTAAGATTCTACAGTTAAAAGTACCCTTTCAGATGATCAAGCCTACAAGGGATCAGAGCTCCAGCATGTGATCAGAGAGGAAATTGGGGAGTTAATAGTAGTATGGGTAGGGTTATGTGATACAAGGGCATAACCATGTACTAAGAAGGTGCGATTTGAGGGAGTTTTTGAATATGGATGTGGAGGGGGCAGTGGACACAGATAGGGGAAGAGAGTTCCAATTTCTGGCAATGGTGTGGGAGTAGAGTGCTTTCCCTGCATTGTTGTTAGCCTTGGTGATGGAGAGGAGAGATTTTTTAAACTGCATTCTGCTGATATCCACATTTATCATTAAGAAAAAACTCTATTTTGTCTTTGAATGTGTTTAAATGTCCATTACATGTTATTTTATAAGGTAAACTTCCATAGATAATATTGACATGGACTGTTCTTGATTAATGTCAACAAGTCTCTTCCTGGTCTGTAACAGAGGGACATAAATTCCTTATAAATCACAGAATGCACATCCTTATGCATCACAGAATGCATCCTTTTGCATCACAGAATGTATATCCTTATACAGCACAGAATTTATATCCTAATGCATCACATAATGCATCCTTATGCATCACAGAAATTACATCCTTATGCATCACAGAAATTGCAACCTTATGCATCACAGAATTTACATCCTTATACATCACAAAATGTATATCCTTATACATCACAGAATGTTATGTATGACAGAATGTACATCCTTATACATCACAGAATGCATCCTTATGCATCACAGAATATACAACCTTATACACCACAGAATTTATATCCTTATACATCATAGAATGTACATCCTTATGCATCACAGAATGCATCCTTATCAGATAATGTATCCTTATATATCACAGAATGTACATCCTTATATATCACAGAATGTATTCTTATACATCACAGAATGCAGATCATTATACATCACAGAATGTAATGTATCACAGAATGTACATCCTTATATCTCAAAGAATGTCACATCACCAGCGAAGACTCCACCTTCCATAAAGATTGCAAACTCCTAAAGAACTTGTTCACAGAAAAACATAATCCACTACAACTCATCACCAACTGCCACCACCAAGTCACCAGGGACAGGCTCACATGCCCCCTCCCTATATTTAAATATGGGTTCACCAACCATCCCAAGACCAACAGTTCAAACTCCTCCCGGTTCCCATTACCCATATCACTAGATGCTGCACCATCAAAAAGTACATCTCGGACACCTGGAAAATCATCCTCAGCAGCCCAGAACTCAGCACAGCACTTAGAAAAGAACCAGAGTTCTATTACAAGAAAACCATATCACTGAACAGACTTCTGCAAGGCTGGGTGCCCCCCATCACACATCCAGCAGGGAGTCCATTTGGGTCGCACCCATACGGTCACTGCTGCAAACATATCCTCACCACTAACTCCATGAAAATTCTAACTAAAAACATGCCCATCATATTCCACAAGAAATACGATTGCAACAGCAGCAATGTAGTCTACCTAGGAAAGTGCTCCCACTGCCATGCTTCTATATTGGAAAAACAACAGAAGTTTAGCGACAGAATCAAAGAACACCCTCTAGAAATACGCTGCCGTGACTACATCAACACGATTGCTAGACATCACTCTAAGTGCTATCCAGACTGCAATTTCCAATTTCTTATCTTGGAACAAGTCTCCACAGTGGAGAAACTAATACCATGCTTAAAGTACCAGAACTCTACTGGCAGGTAGCCCAAGTACAGACACACCCCCAGGACTAAATGGCAATCTCAACATAAAATCTTACAAAAATGGAACAGGTGATTGGGTGATATACACACTCTCTTGGGGTCACACCCTCCACCCACCTTAACTGCCCACCCCATTGCTTAATATATCCTGCAGAAGTGAATGCAGAGACTATATTTCTGATGAAGTTCAACCTAAAAGCAAAATAAAACAAATGAAAGCACTTAAATCTTAAATTTACTGTATCCAAGTGGTTCTTTCAAGCGATCCACCAGGTTCATGTCTAATGTTTAGTATTTTTGTTAGCTGGCAATAGTTCCACATAGTATATATATATATATGTATATATATATATATATATATATATATATATATATATATATATATATATATATATCAAATTGTCATCTATGTGATCAAATGTTTTTAATTTTGTGGTTAAAAATTGACCGAACACCCTAAACATTGAACCGACAAAACATCAGGAAAGGAAATGTATTTCCTCTCCCGATCTTCACATCAACCCCCCCCCCATAACAATAGGCTCAAATTTGTCTAATCCTGGCCGTGTTACAGGAAGGTTTTTATTACATTAAGGTATAGGGTTAGGGCTGAAGGAAGGGGCCGCACTAGGATTAGAGTTATCACCCACCCTAACTCTTCTCCTTCCCCAACCGTAATCCTACACCTTAACTTAATAGTAACCTTCCCATAACACTGCCACTACACAAGACCCACACAGACACACAAACATGCACTAACAACACTACATCTACCCCCTTACCTAAACCTGACCTAACTCTAAAATATACACACTTGTACAAAAGCATACACAATCTCCCCCCCAACCCTAACCCTGACTCCCACACACACACTGACAAATGCTCTCATCCCCTCACACCCCACTCACCTTTCATGATGAAACCATCCCTCAACATTTTGAATGTTCAGCTGTCTGTTCATGTGATACTAATTAAGCACCACCTGCATCACTCGTTGAGGAAACAGACATTCTGTTAAATAGCGGGAACACACACACACACACACACACACACACACACACACACACACACACACACACACACACACACACACACACACACACACACACACACACACAGTGTGTGCGTGTGTGTGTGTGTGTGTGTGTGTGTGTGTGTGTGTGTGTGTGTTCCCGTCAACTTGAATCCACATGGTGATATAAAATAAAAACAATTTAACAAACTACCACAATAAAAGTCTGCATTATTAAGCACTTTAGCTATTATTACGTGATTAGATATAAACATTCAATCTAATAAGACTTCTTCGGAGTACAAATTACAAGTCCAACCAATACAAATAAGCTACAGTGACTAAAACTATATTTGTTTGCTTGTGTATGTAATTGTTTTCATTTTTTTTGACCAGGGAATCTGAATGGGTGTTGGAAGAAAAAAATATCCACTAATACAAGACAATACAAGATACATATAGATATTTGGTATAACAGGCAGGTATATTAAACATCAGTGTCATCTTTGACAGTGAAGTTCTAGAAAATAATATACAGTAGCATATTAAATGGTTCACATTAAATGAAAGCATATTGAATACAAGTATATATTTATACTAATGCAATCACAATACCATACTGAAACAGATCATAAGATATACAAGCATTTGCAGTGAAAACAGTAAAAAAAATAGATATGCATATGCAAAAATATGAATACCTGTATAAAAGTGGAAGTTAGATGGTTCTTCTACAAGTGTTCATGCACCTGGTGCTTGAAGATCACTGTATTAAAGCCAACAACTTGTCTAGTTTGTACAGACTGCGGCTCATCCTCAAACTTGAATATGTACAGTCATCTGCTGCATCTCACCTAAACATCACATCATTCGAGTTCAAGTGAGGTAAATGTGGCAGCTGTTGGGAGGGAGGGGTATGTAGTAGGACAGTGACGGGGAAGGGAATTTAGGTTTAGGGAGCTGGATGGGAATTTTAGGGTTAAGGAGCAATAGTGATTATAAGGCTAGGAAGCAAAAAGGGAGTGTTAGGTTATGGTGTGGGAAGGAAGTTTTAGGATTAGAGATGGGTAGAGGAGTTATGAGTTTAAGGAGTGGGAGCTGTGCTTTAGGTTTATGGAGCAGAAAGGGAATTTAAGGACATAGAGTGACTGGGGAATTTAGGTTTTGGGAGGAAGAATGGAGTTTTAGGGGTAAGGAGGATGGAATTGTGTTAGGAACTTGGTGGGTGTTTTAGAGTTAGTGCTCTGATAGGGTTATACAGTTTATTAGGCTTGGGTATCAGGAGGGCTGGATGGCTAAGTAAGACTGAGCTAGTGGGAGTTAGAACACTTGTGTTTTCTAACAGTAGACTAATTAGACACGTTATTCAGGTTCCATTACAGTAGTGTACATTTTATGGATGAGAGTAGGAAGTAAATAGTTGTAGGTATAGCAATGTTAAATGTGGACAGCAGTGTCAGACATTTTTGTCTAAGAATAGACATACAGCAGTATTTACAAAGGACTTACACAATATACAGTTTTAGATGTGAGTCTGTACCGCTTATTACTAAGGCTCAACTGTTTTGGGGAGTGTGAAAATGTGGGGAAGTCATACTGAGAGAGAAAGTAATGTGTGTTGGATTTAGACTCAGGAGGAGCAGGAGCATAGCCAGGAGTCCATGAGTTGGTCCTTTTCCTGACGTTTGAAAATGGACAGGTTATTATTTAGTCGTAGTGGTATAGGAAGTGGAAGAAGAAGTGAGTTTCATGGGGATATGAATGGAATAAAAGGCTTCCCCAACTGAGTTACTGGCTATGTGAGTGGCTAGAAAGACTTTATTTCCTGAGTATAGGCTTTATGGGGGTTGGTAGATCATTTCTAAGGCTGGGACACTTTTTGAATACATAAACAAGGCTGTGGGGTATGAATAGTTGTGCGTAGTTGATTCTAACCAGTTAAGTTTTTTGAGGAGAGTGAAGCGATAGACCCTATCAGGAAGGTTGTAGGTAAACCTGGCAATTTTGTTGCAGCATTGTTGTAGCTTGGGAGTTTAGTTGTCATGGAAATTTAGAAGCGTAAGGGTGGGCTAAAATAGTGTTGGTAGCAAATAGGTAGATGCTGTAAATTTTCTACTAGGTTCAGTGATGAACTGTTTTATTCAGTATAATGTTTCAAGTTTTGGATGTGTCTTTTTAACTTTTTGTTATATATGCAGGCATTTTTATCATGTGGCATGGTATGTCTGTGACCTAAAAACACAATAATATCCAAAAAACAATTTAAGCTTCAATGTGTCTTTTGTGATTTTAATTTTAGTATATTTCTAATAGGAGCAGCGCCATTTAAACTTGTAAATACCACTGCATTCAATTTTAACTGCAAGTACAAATCTCAATATTTCTAACTTAGATTTTTACATCACATATTCTAATTTATAAATCAACATGGTCTAAAACAAAAAACAAAAAAAAATAAAAATAAACTTACTTAAATCACTACAAGTGACATTGTACCTACACAAGGCATGGTCATCTTTTTTTTCTTAATGACACAATTATGTTTGTACATACATTTGCACAATTTTGTGTCTTTCCCACATAAAAAGCTTCACAGGAATTGCAGTTTTCTAGACATACTATGCCACATGTTAATTAATGATGCTATTGGTCTTGGCAAAGCCTAGCATTGTTATTTTAGGACTCATAATGATAAATCAACAATATTGACAAAAACACCTCTGGGATTTAATAGTGCTTACACTAAGTGTACACCGTTCTGAGTGAACAGACAACACAGGCATAACTCACAACTTTTTCCTCCTAATTTTAGTTTTCCTACTGATTTTCTTGTAGCTTTAAATATTGACAGGGATTCATAAAGGTTACCATAAAGTGTAGACTACATGTACACTTAGAGTAATCTTTCTGAGTGACTAGAAAGCACAAAAAATGTGATAGGGATGTTCTTGAGTACATATTATGTACACTCAGTGTAGGCTTTATTGAATATGGCTCTTCGACCTTTTTAAGGAATTGTATCCATTCCATGAGAGAACATTTAATAAAAGACCAAGCTGGGAGAAACAGAAGACAGCAATGCTCAAATGGCTACCTCCAGGTTGGCAATGCAGGAAGAAGAACAAAAGTGGCTACTATCTAAGAGCCTGTCTTGTGCTGCAGTCCCCTCAATGCTGTTTTTTTGCTAAAATTATTCATTTAAAACTATTTGAAGTGCACCCGCTCCTACAAAGAGCACAGTTAATATACAGTTTGTCTTTGGCCATGTCGCTGTCGACTTGCTAGTGTTGGTCATCTGGTACACATCTTCACTTATTCTAATGTCCATTTCTTGAACTCTTATTTACTGGTGTTAAATATTTATGTGCATGCATGCTTCTTTCAGCTCTTGTATGCAACTGCCAGTCCCTGTTGTCTTTATTACTGTTATGTTGTGGAAAATGATAGTGTTAAGAAATAACACTCTGACATTATAAGAAAAGCAGATCATATTTTTATTTTTCTAATAACTAACAGCAGTTCTATTTTCCTGTTTTCAAATACAGAAGCATTATTCCAAAACTTTCATACTTGTCACTTTGTAAGAACACGTACCTAGCAGTCTGAACCTTTAACCTTTTACAGACAGTTATAACAGGTTATCTTAAGATTTTATGATTATTACAAAGGTGTTTTAATTGGATATTTATACTTTTTCTAAGAAATGACAAATATTTTATTAAAAAATGTTCTTAATGTTTTGAACAGTTTATCTTAGATAATAAATGTGTGACACATTCTAGAAGCACATATTTAGTAAAACAATATATGATGACACATTTGGCATTGCAGAAACACTGAATTTACATCTAAGGCAAGTTACAAGGTAGGTATGTAAATATGTAGATTTATTAAAGCAATCAGGAAACTTAGATTTCAGCTCTACTGTGCAAATCACAAATAAACACTATTTGTCCCAGTCCCCTTCAATAAATACAACACACCGAATGACATTTGACGACCTTTATTAAACTTCCATAACATAACTTTGATTGCCAAAATTTGCTAAACACAATTGGACATGGAGTAGTGAATTCCAAACACAACATAAACATCTTTGCAATTTTAAACAGGACAGTGTACCTGCTCATCCTGTCCAGTAAGCAGCATCCATACCTTTACTCACTTACTTTACTTATGAAGCTTCATAAACCATTCACTGAATTACCTTCCAACCAAATAAGCAGTGTCCTTACCTCCACTTGCTTATCTATTCAACAAGAACTCCTTGAAATGCACCACCAGACACCAGAGGGGGAACAGAAGAGGGCAAGCCTGTCCCTCTTCTCCACCACTAGCCTGACCAGGTTGTTCCCCCTCACCACCAACTTCCATTAGCTAGCCACCTTTAGGGGATAAGGCCAAACATCATTCGGTGTACAATAATTACCAGGACATTACCAGCCCCTGGCAATTACCTAATGCTTATCAAAGCATCACTCGCCACTTGAGCAAGAATACTCAACCCCAACCACCAAAATAAAAGCAATTGCATATCACCCTTCCTAAACAATTTCTTTTACTTGCCCAATAACATGCAGAACCTGAAAAACTTCAAAATGCCATTTAACAACCACCTTGTCAACACCAACTATCCATATCAACAGTAAGGCATCTAAACCCCATGACCCCTCTTTACTCTATCAGTACCCTTGAATGCCACCAACAATATACCAGACTGAAAATGCCCTATGCCACAGGTCAAAACCAGATTATACCAGGATAAAAATGCCCTATGCCACCTGGTCAACACAAGATTAGTGACATGCCAACCCCATCCCACATGTAGAAATTAAACCATATCTTTCTCTCCTTCAAGTACAGTAAATCAAACCACACTTCCATGCAAAGACACTCACGTAGCTCCCAACTTGACCTAATTACTCAATGCTTGCCCTGCGTGTTCCACCATGAACCAATGGCCATCAGTCTCGAACAACAAACCTTTCCCAAGCCTTCAGCATAATGAACCCTATCATGCACCACTCCAGAAAGAAAACCTGTAAACCTATGACACCTAAGGCAAGACCTTAATGCCCACCATTCCCCTGTGATAAGTTTGTGTTCCCTCAAGCACCACCTCAGAAAGGCCCGCTACATGTTCTATGTTAGCAGTTTCATGGATGCCCATGGTAATTAACGAGTTACTATTCCATAACAGGCCCAGTCCATAAGAAAATTACCTTCTTAAACATCCTATGAGCCCAAAGTTACAAGTTACTCGATGAAAAGCCTGCAAACAGTAAAGGCACTAGCCAACCTGAACCACCACTCATACTCACCAGACCTATAAATACCCATTCATAGCTCAAGTTATGTTAACTTGCCTGGATGATGTCCCAATATTGGGCTGCCAGTGGTAGGAACATCTATCACCGAAACATCCAACTTTCAAGCTCACCTCCTTTCAGCCACCAATTGACGTCCTCTGTGCATTTGTCTCTCTGCATCCTCGCTAGCCACCAGTCCAGCAAACTGCTCTGCAAAGAAAAGAAACCGACACTCCCATCTATGACAAAACAGCCATAACTAAAGCAATGCTTCCTATTACCCTATCAAACACCTAAGATAAACTTAACTACCAGTGGAATATATTAAAAGTAAACCCCACACCTGAAGGGACCTATCCCTATCCATAACCCGGATAACTTTGCAATTCCAAACCACCAAACTGTTGGACATGCTACACTTAAAGAAATCCCCAGTTTACCCAATTTCCGGTCATCTGCATATAAACTGTAGAATACCGCAGATGAAAAGGTGAGGTCTGAAAGATACAATCTAAACAAGTAAGGCCAAGGACAGAGCCCTAAGTGACCTTGACTGTAACCAAGGACTTCACCTGCCCAGCTGCTGTATGATACTTGCCATGTTTGTCAGCCATGCAGCTATCCATCTTATCGAAAGTACCTCAATACCTAGTTGTACTAATTTATTGATCAGTGTTACGCATATGACCCTATAAAATGCTGAAGTTAACTCTATATGAATTACATCACATCACAATCTTTCATTGATAGCTGTTATTATATTGTTATAGACCCTCTTGGTATAGGTGGTACTACTCCCCTGCAATCTGCTTTCAACATATGCAAAAACAGCCATAACTGAAGCTATGCTTCCAATACCCCCCCCCCAGTCAAATATGTTAAACTAAACCCCACATATGAAGGGACCTAGCAATATCCAAAACCTGTGTAACCTTGAAATTCCAGACCACATCCATTAGTGCCCTGTATAAGCAAAGCTAACTTATATTGTAAAGCCATCTGCCTAGCTCTTAACCTTCCATCTCCAAATGAGGCACACTAAACACATAATGTGGAACAAACAGACACAATGCACACTGTAGCTGTTACGGTTAACAGCATACTTGTTGCCCTATCACAATGCTTTATTATTGTCAGTGGGTCAGAAAACAGCACACTAAATGAGGCCCACTCTGAAAGCTATAACACAATTTCAAACTTTCCATCCTTCCCAGGTTCTCTGATGTATGTGAATGTATTGTCTTTATCTCATATTGTTGTCATGGAGCTTTCCTCCTTGGGATTCCATTGAAAACTGGTTCTTCTTGGCCCAATGGACCATCTCGGTAAACAAACTGTAAATAAATAATAAACAAACATACAAGTTTGATCAGTTACAAAAATACATCCTAATATACATGTATACATCCAAAAGGACCTACTGTTGATCCATTTTTAACACAAATAACTTTACAAATATATTTTAACTCAAACATCTGAACCAATCAGTGTGATTGTTAGAGAACATAAAGAAAAAGGGAAAAATCCAAAACACAGGGACACCTTTAAAATGTTAAAGGTTTAGAGTACCAGCTCACACCACTCTACCGACCCCAGTCATTTATGTGGCAATGTGTTCACTTTGCGCTCCCTTTTGTATAGGCACTTCCAAAATTTACAAATAGTGTCATATTATGCAGCCAGGGAATTTAAAGTGTTTCAAACACCTCTTATATCATTGCTACCTCCCCATTATGTCTTGCTAACTACCAGTATGTTTTGCTAACTATCAGATGTTAGAACAACAGGAGTTAGATTTGAAAGAATATAAGTGCCTAACTTAGTAATACTGACCCCAAACCATCTGCCTGGGGTTAAAGAATTGATCCATCTTACCAGGAGACAGTTGAAACATTAGAATATATACATAATTTATGTATTATTTATTTACATGTTAATGCTTCTATTATCTAGCTATAACTTAATTAGTTCTACCCAGTCTCAACCCAGGACCATGTACACTATAGTGTAATGTGCCTAACTTAGTAATACTGACCCCAAATCATCTGCCTAGGGTTACAGAATTGATCCATTTTACCAGAAGACAGTTGAATCATTGAAATATATATACGTAATTTATGTATTATTTATTTACATGTTAATGCTTCTATTATCTAGCTATAAATTAATTAGTCCTACCCAGTCTCAACCCAGGACCCTGTACACTATAGTGCAATGTACCACTACACCATGTGAGCTGTAGCTCTTTAGAGTATGCCGAGTCTGGTACATGAAAGTACTTGTTGTGAGTGAACTGTAATAAAAGAAAACTGCTGTTCCCAAAACATCCCCCACAATACTATGGGCCTTTAAGTTGTATGTATATCGACCCACGACTGAAAAACACAGACCAACGTTCCCACTGACTTGCTCGGAGGCCGCGAAAGCCATCTGATTACTTAACCAGCTACACTCAACTAAATCCCTTAAGCACCTTCCACCCTTATCTCATTTCCTTCCAATCAACCCTCCCACCGTTTAACCCTTTCACCTCGCCAACCCATTGAACTCCCATTAATATCAACCTAACACCCCTCAAAGATGTCCCTGGACAACTTGGCTTGTTGTCAAGCCTCATTTATAGCTGATCTTAAACAAATAGCCTTATATAAAAGATGCATTTGATGATTCTAGAATAACTGAATTAAAACATCAGGTGTCACTAAACATTATTTTCCCTGGATTTAATAGTCCTGGATCTTGGTATTTGTACCATCACAAATAGAGGCTTTCTAGTTTTTCTGCTATCTGAAGCAGAGGTGGACAGAAAAATAATATGATTGCAATCATTTTAAAGAATTCAATCTGAGGTTACAAAACCATAAGAAATAAAGAACACACAATACAATATTTGATAAACTAGCTGTACCAACTTATCCTGTGTCACAGGACACGCAACTCTGACCACTCAAATGTATTATAAAATTACTTTATTTAAAATAATGAGATTTGAAAACACATTTCTACTACTAATATCATGCCATCAGTTGACTGTCATTATGCATCATTTTCCATTACTATATGAACTATTGTCCAGATAAGTCACATCTGAACTTTTATTCACAACTCCTACTGATATCAACCTCAGAGACATCTTTCAGAATGACACAGTGGAATCTTAGTTGGATATTGCAGCCTAATAAAAATGTTAGTCTTTTTTCATGAATTCCACACAGAGGAAATACAACTTTTCAAAATGAGTTACTGAAAATAACACTGAACCTGATGAAAATGAGAATTACCTTTTTGGTAGTGATCTCAGTGTTGACCATATTAGAAATTTTAACAGACTCTCACACAATAAGAATATTTTTTCATCCCTCATTCCTTTTTTTAAGTTAAATTAGTAGGATTTAAAGATAATGGCAACTGTATGTTAGACAAAAAGCAGACATTCGTTTGATCGGACTGTCCCTTTATTTTTTGCATAGATTATAATTGTGTATCTTTCTGTCATTAATACCACAATGGATTGAACTAGAAATTCTGAAAGTATTTTGAGCAGAATATAAAAAAATGATAATGTTTATTAAAAATCTGAAAATTATAACATTTGTACAACTGACAACATATGTCTCTGAAGATCTGCTACAGACTCATTTTTTACAACAAACTGTGATCATGCAAAGGTGTAGCCAGAAACTTGTGTTGTGTACTCCCCATCTCCTACTGTTGTTTTTTTTTTTAACTTTCAAGAACATATTTTATTCAACAGCAATACATTAGATATTTTCTACAGTGCAGATGCATGGTACAAATTATTTTACACCAGTAGCTATTCATTGTAATTCTAAATCTAATCCAGTATTTACCTTTATCAAATTCTGGATTAGTGCTAAATAAAACATTTTCACATACCATATAGCTGACACACCCCTGCAATCAAACACTGTCCTAAAGGATCTAGGCACTGTTGTTGATAATGCCTTATTGTTTGACCATTCTGTCTCCACAATAGTTCAGGAAGCCTTTTATCTGGCTCATTAATTTCCAAAGGCATCTCCATTAGATCCATTTTACTCAAATCTCATCAAACAGTTTATTGAATACAGTGAACTTTTTGGTATGTGTTTGTTTAAACATATCATTCAGTTGAACAAATAACAGAGATTCATAACTAAAAAGATCAGTGGCCTCAAAAATCTTTGTTATTAGGATGGACTGGTAGCCCTCTCTCTGGACGTGATCTCATATAGACTCCTTTTATAGAGATCGTTGTCTAGCCTTTTGAGCCCTGTAAGATTCAACCCTCTTTGACCTCTTGTTCTTTCACAGAAGAAATACCTGGTAAATAAGACAGATTGGCATGACATTTCTGTACCCCAGTATGCAAACTTCCACTATATATTAAGCAGAATAACAGCCTTGCCACTTTCAAGGTTAACCTACACAACTGGATAGGCAGTCTCATATTTTCTGTCATCTATTTTATCTTATATATTGAGGCTAGATGGAACTTTTGAATACAGGGCTTTGGCTGGGCCTGTAATGGTCCACAGACTGATTGCTTAGTGCTTGTCCATAAACCTAAATTTTCATGTTATTTTGGTAGCTTGAAAATAGCTCTCTAAATGTGGTAAATCCAAGCCCCCTCACTCCATTCCACCAACATTCCCAAATATTTTTTTTCTAGAACTGTAAAACCTGCTTGTCCCACATATGGAACAAGGGGTACCTTAAACATCTTCATAGCGATGATTTTGCAATCTAAGTTGGTGTGTGCCATTTTTCATTTTTCAAAGTTTGAATTATCTTATCTTTGGTTTCCTGCAACATCTCTTTTGCAGTTTGCTCTGTGTTCTCTCAAATCCAGATTCCAAGATAATTCATATTCTTATGTCCTGAATGGAATGGGAAGGCCTGTATTAATTTATATGGTGCATGGAATTGATTACAACTGCCTTTGCTTTATTTATATGTATTTTTATATTCATCTATTGCTGAAGTATGTCAAAGAATACCAGGAAAAGTTTTACTTGCTGCCTACCATTAGATTTTGCTGTTCCATTTGTTAGGTTCCCCTCACTGTTGTTCTGGTTCTGATTTCTGCAGCTCTGGTTTCTTCTGTCCGCTAGGATCTTCTATAAGGCTTTTAATGCCTGATCCAAAGCCAGGTAAGTCTTAGTCCACGAGGGGTAGAACATTCTTAATATGGCTGAATACATTCATTTAAAACATATGCTGTATGATTGCATCTTTGAATTGCAAGGTAATACTGTTTTCTCTGCTGATTATTCATTGCACAGTAATTGTTACCTATACAAATATTACATTTCTTACCTTTAGCTCAATTCATTTTTCTACAGTAAGTTGGAGATCTGTTTTTTTTTTTTTTGTGCATGCCTCTGGAAATTCACAGGAATGTTCTGTGGTGTATTCTTTAATAGAGAATTTGAAATCCATACCCTGTGAGGTCTTTATATGAGTGTCTTATTTGGTTATGGCAATCCAATGGCTTAAACAGTTTTTCACATATGCTTTGCAGTCTGGGATTTTCATAAATTGCAAATGTTTCCTTCTTGATTAATGCTCTAGTTCTACCAGCTTCATTTTCAGGTCTCCTTGCTTGGCTTCTAATTCTGTTACCTTTTCTTTTATTTTCCATTTCATTTTTCTGCAACTAACGTATGTTATCTGAATGCTTTGGTATTTTTTTCATCCAAATTTGTACTTATTTTCATCACCTTAATGTACAGCCAATTCATTTTTTTCTCCAGACTTGAGATCCAGCTTGCCTTTGCCATCACTCTCTTAGTTCAACTCCTTTACTGGGCTGCAGTACAAGGCTTTCCAATGCCAGGCCTCTTTTTATGCCTTATAATATTGCATTTTTCAGCTTGCCAGACAGATTTCTGCTTCTGACAAGCTATTTTTCTAGCTTAATTAGTCATTTTACCAGCTTTTTCACAAGTTTTTGGGGTTTCCCACACAGTGTGCTCGATATTAAGCCATCCTCACAGCTGCCACCATATTAAAAATCCTAGCCATCTCTTATTGTTTAGTCAAGCACCACTTCATTTAATTGTGCCACTCTGTGACAGCAATCATTTTTTTTTGTAATTTAACCATAAAACAATGCAATTATTTCATTATGCAATAAAATGGAACAGCTACAATTTGTTTCCCACATTTAAAACATAGAGAACTATCACCACACTCAGAATAGTATATGTTTATATATCTGTTTATATATATATATATATATATATATATATATCTGTTTATATATTTATTAACTATATAGAATAATCAAATACTTTTATAATCAGAGCCATGTGAATTTACTTCTTAAACATTAACAGTGAAGGTGCCTTTCCAAACTCTAAAATTGGTGAAGGCAATCCACAAATTTAAACCCAACAATACACTAAAGGCAAACTAACACAAACCTAACAGAGTGGGGGGCATGATCACATGGGTATAAGATATAAGTGGCATTAAAGTAATCTGGAGTTGGGCTAAGTAGAGCTTTTAAAGTTAACTGATTTGCCTTTGAAAGTTATTTCCACTTGAGTAGGGACTGCTTGAAAGTAAACAGTGCTAAAAATATATTTTCATGCAGACTTACTGTTTAAAAGACTTTGCACCAGTCTGTCATTTGCCATATTAAATACAGATCAACTAATGCACAGAATACTGAAGTAGTTAATTAGTGCACAATAAAGGTACGCATAAAGGTGATGTAGTGGGCAAACATGTGAATCATTAAAACTAAAACAAAACTCTGATAAAATGATAGTTCAGATTAAATCATCATTAAAGAATCTTGAGAAATGATTTCCTGTTCTGTTTGGAATTCAAAGGGCTGTTGATAAAAACTAAAAGTATCAAGGACTGGGATTGTGCAAAATACAGATGATTATGATTAGCACTCTGATCGTAACCACATTATTATGTGCCCAAGACATGGATGCCAAGAAATTCACCTCAAGAGTAATACTCGAGAGGTAAATCTTGGCTTACGTGTCCAAAACACATGCTACAGGGTTATGATTGGATCTCCAATCGTAATAGTTTGTAGTGCATGGTGTTTTATTTGCTCCATATACTAAGGGTTATAGAAAAAGAGAAAGAAAAATGCGAAGCCTTTAGCAAGCACTTGTAAGCAGCACACTTATTAACCTATTTGTTTAGTATTCATGGCTGGGGCAAAGGACCAAAAGCAGGGAGAGTTTTTAGCTACTGCTTTAATTCAATAAAAATGTTAATAAAACATCAGGGTTTGCATCAGTATGAATTTCTGAACAATAAGAAGGGTTAAACGTTGTTTCTAACGTTTGTGACAGAACGTAATCCTTTCTGATTTGCCAGAAAATAAAAGAAGTTTACATGGGAAAGGGCACCTATGAGCTGACCTCAGTGCCATTTCATAGGCAGGCATAGCTGTCAGAAATGACTCTACTCTTGCTGCTGATGTTTATATGGTCAGCACTGTATTAACTTCTTAGCATGAGACCCAATAGTAGCGGCACTTAGAAAGATAC
The DNA here is from genome assembly GCF_019279795.1 of Protopterus annectens. NCBI lineage: Eukaryota > Metazoa > Chordata > Ceratodontiformes > Protopteridae > Protopterus > Protopterus annectens. The sequence goes on along the minus strand of NC_056727.1, from coordinate 896,224,057 downwards.
TTAAAAATTGTTAAGCGTATTTCCAAGTACTGTTACTATCATGTCTCATTTTAGAATAGGGCTTATTTAGCTTGTCATTTTCTCGATGTTGGACCACAATCATGGTACTCTATGCACTGCAGTTTCTTTTACCAAAAGGAGTTGTGCCAGTGTGCAGAGAGTTCTTCGTTTTATTTGATTTTTTAAATTCTTTAATCTACCTCATCTCCCAAACTTCTTGTAAGAGCATATTGAGGCGGGTGGGGGTATTTTAAAATGACTTGTTCTAGTGAATAGCTGTTCTAAAAGAAAGCTGCTAATAATGCGGCCATGTGCCTTAGCGCTCATGGACTGGCACTGTTTCCAATCATTTATTTCCTCTAGAGCAGTTTTGCCAGAATGCAGAGTTCTTCATTTTATTTGTTTTTGAAAACATTTTTATTTACCGAATTTCTTGATTATTTATTTTGCACTGGGGTGGGGGTGCAGAATAAAAGGACTAATTTTAATAACAGCGATGTGCATTGATAGGCCCTTAAAGTTAGTGTGAAAATGAAGATGCAAAGATATGCTTTGCATGTCTTTGTGTGTTCAGCGTAGGAGGGGAAAGGGTGGTATTTCTGATAACTTTGATTGCTTGTGGTAAAAATAGAAGAGATGGATTCGTATTGTCTTGCAGACTTGTTAGAGAAAAGTTATTTAAATGTTTAGGCTACAAGATGTACGGAGTTTGGATGGATTCAAGGTATCTAAAATGGGTGTTGTGTTTGAAGTGTGGCAATAGTGAGACAAATAAATTAAAATTCCTCAGTGATATAGGTGTATAAACTTTTCAAGAAAGAGAATATAGTCACATCTTTCTGCTATTAAGATACAGGAAAGTTCAAACTTTAACAGCATTTGGAATGAGTCGACTTGGTATAAATACAGAGGCAAGAAGACTTAGCGTTAAAAGGATTGGAGATTATGAATAAAGAGAAACATGATGGGAATCAAACACTGAATGATAGAAGTACTGAACAGTGATTTGATAATATGATGGGAATATTTGGTTAATAATACAGAACAGTTACCAAGAGTTGGAGTAAAGATAGGATGATATAACTGACCCTGAGGAAGAAACCCAAGGTGTACGTAAAAAGAGGTGAATAAGGACACTGAAGGATATAGCCTAGACAGTATGGTAATGTAGGTTAAACAAGTTAAAAAATGTCCATTAAAATAACAGAACCCCAGATTTTAATTTTAGAGGCTGCTGTCTTGAGAAAGGAGTTAAAAATGTTAACTAGAGCTAATAAGGGAAGTGTTACTGTAACTAATTTAGGAGAATGCAAAATGAGAGATATTATGACTGCAGTACTTATTTTATTTAATTTAAGAAAGCAGAATGATTTGATAGTATTATTGGGGGTTACTTAGATGTTGGAAAAACAGATGTTGGTAGTTTTGAATTGGAAGAAAAATGTAATAACACTGAGTGAAACATTGAGTTTTAAACTGCATTCCTGTGACATATTATAGTAAGGAATTGTTAGACAATTTAGTAATATAACAAAAAGGGAACATGTGAAGGTATATGAAAATTAATTTGCTTGCTTGGGAGACATGTTTACAACATATGTTTGTTTTATTAAAACAGGGGATAGGGACAGAAAAAAATGAGTAAAGGAACTTCTTTAAAATGCTTCCTAAGTAATGCAAGAAGTTTAAATAATAAGGTTGTGGGTAGCAAGGAAAATGGATGAATACTATGATATTATTATGTTGACTAAAACACTGTTTATTGATCTAAACAAACCAGCTGAGATCCCAGGATATAATTGACATCATACATATAAAGATAATAAAAGAGTAGGGGGTGTGCTAATATATGTCAATAAAAATCATAGCATATCTCAGTGTAAACCCTAATGCAATGTCATACTTGTCTTATTTTATCCAGTAATAAATATGAAATTTTTGTGATGAGCATAGTTTAGGTTAAATTAGACTGGAAAGCTTAATTGTGTTATAGACTTCAGAACCAAGAAAGCTGTGGCTAGATGTATTTAATGCAGCTTTATTGATTAGAATTTGTGTTGGCTATGATATATAAGTTAATCTGAATGATTCTAATATATACTGTGAGGGATTTACAATAACTAAGATACTTTTAGCAGTTCAAGTAGAATTAGCATGGGACACGGATATATTCAAATTTGAAAGAATCTGCTAGAGGGAATAATATTTTAGATGTTGTATGGGCTCTGCTTGAAACACTGACTTCCTGAATGCCAAGTTGAAAGGATGGAAAAATGTTCAAAATATTGAAGGATAAAAGAAAAAAAAAAAAACTGTAATTGTTTTTTTGCAGGGGGTCTCCTGCACCCTCCTTGATGTAGGTGGAGAGACAAGACCCCTATATGTCCCAAGCTAATATATATATATATATATATATATATATATATATATATATATATATATATATGTATACATATGGATCTACTTCATATCACTGAAATTTCATAACATAAAATTTCATCACATTGAGACCAAAACATCTAAATCCCAAAACACTGAAAACCGAAAAAAATTGAACACTCAGAATATTGAAAGTATGCTTCATAACATTGAAAACTACAATGCATATGTAAATAACATCCTTTCCACATATAACAACACATTACAAACACACTTTCTACAACATTTCTGCAGGGGGCAAGCCCCCCTGAACCCCCATGTTGGGGGCTCTGCCTCCCACACACCCCTGTAAATTAAATATACCAACTCCAAGATTGCACTACAGTGGAAAAAAGTTAATTTCCTTAACTTTTTTTCGACTGTAGTTCGATCTTGAAGTTGGTATATTTAATTTACAGGGGTGTGGGGGCTCAGGGGGTCTTGCCCCCCCTGCAGAAATGTAGTAGAAAGTGTGTTTGTTAGTTAGGTGTTGTTGTAGGTGGGGGGGGGTCTTATTTTCTTATGCAATGTAGTTTTCAATGTTATGAAGCACAGTTTCAGTGTTCTGAGTTTTCAATGTTTTGGGTTTTCAGTGTTTTGGGATTTAGATGTTTTGGTCTCAATTTTATGAAATTCAACATTATGAAATCTCAATGTTATGAAGTAGACCTATATATATATATATATATATATATATATATATATATATATATATATATATATAATGTCAACTCCATAGACAAACCAAATCAAACAAGAGAGAAATCTCCCCAAAAAGTTAATGATTGCTGGCAGAAACATAGAATCTGCAACAACAATGGCTTCCTATGAGAAACAGTGTTTATCATTATGCATTTAATCTTATTTTTCCCTACATGGTACTGATGTTAAAATAATTTCACCTTGGGCAGCTGTAGGGGAGCCGTTATAGGGATAAATGTAAAAAGGAAGGTTAGGGATAAAAAAATACATCTTGAACCCTGTGGCTTAGAACATATGTGCATCTCTTGGGTGGTAATAAATTTAAATAGTTTCTGCATGAAACTAAATTAAGAAAAGCTAAGCAACTTTATAAACAATTATAGAGGAGTTAAAGAGTTTGAAGAGGGAAGAACTAATGCTAGGTAAAGATATTACAGTTTTTTGGGAGATTATTCATTCCTTTTTAATTTGATTGATCAATATTTGATTTGATTGATCAATAGGTCCTAAGTGAGAAGGATGAAGGTGAAAGCTTAAAACTTATTTTATATGGTGGACTAAAAAATGGATAAGTTAAAAAATCATTTGTAGATAGTATTTCAAAGGGCTTCTAGTTTAAAAATATTTTGAGGTATCGGAAAGAGAACAGCACTCTAAGGAAACAAACACATGGTGATAATGGAAAACATGAGCAGAAGCTGTCTAGTTGCACGTTGACTAAGAAAAGGTATTTGGTAAGCATTTGATAAAGTGTAAGGGCACTTATGGCACCAGTATTAGTTTTATATTTAATAAGGTTCTAATGTCTGATCAGAATCAACTATTGATTACGTTTGTTGACATGTTCACAGAGGTGTCTGGACATTACCAGAAAATAGAGAATGATTTTGAAGTTAATGTTACAGACAATTGTTCAATAACAGATGAATAGGAAATGATTAAGGCACTAAATACCATCAGACCAGATACATCTGTGGGGTTAGATGTCTTAAATAGCCGTTTTAATTTACTGTTTTAGTCCAGTGATCGTTATGTTTTGGTTTGTAACATGATTTTGGAAGAAAGCTGTCATAATTCCAACACCAAAAGTGGGATCTTTAACATCATTTGCTAATTATCATCCTAATAGCCTAACATGTATTTTAGGGAAATATTTTGAGAGAGTGCTCTGTGATAAGATGACATAGGAGTAGGTCAAAGTTATGATATATATCAACATGGGTTTTTGGTAGGGCACACCTGCATACCCACTTTGGTAAATTTTTACCAGCCAGTTTGGGAGGCAATGGACAAGGGACTCGCAGTTAAAGTGAAGTATCTTCATTTGGCAAGGACATTTGACTTAGTACCCCAAGGAGGGATTATGAGAATATTGTCCAAGTTTAATGTTAATGGATTTGTTATTGGATGGATAAGAAATTGTTTGGAAGGAGAAGCTGTTGAGCTAGGCTAGAGAATTCTGTCTTAAATAAGAAAAACATTATTGTTGGGACCAATGTTCAGTGCTTGGGATAAAGATGTTTGCAATGTTTATGTCATATTTTCTCGTGCAGGAAGTAGTTTGAGTCAGTAAGCTTGTAGATGACACTGAGCTGGGGGCAGTTGTTACCATTACGAATAAAGAGGCTACACTACAGGGATATTTAGATAAAAACTGAGGTTTGGTCAAGGAAATATATTTTTTAATGTTATGAAATCTAAGGTTCTTTGTTTTGTAAATAATAATCATACATATTCATATGCAAAGATAGAACTTTGATTCTTTAGTAGAATGAGGACTGCAAACTTATTGCTGACAGGTACACATGCTTTGATGCAAATTTATTGTTGGCCTTAAGGAAAAGTTATATTACTATTAAAGATATTCTTTTTAGTATCTCAAGTGGGGATAAGGATGTTCTACTACTATTGTATACGGCAATAGTGTGACCAAATATTGAATATTGTCTGGCAGCTTGTGGATATAGCATAGGTATGATTTGCAGGATAGAAAGACTTCAAAGACGTATTCAAACCAAATTAGTAAGACAAGGCACATGAGCTATCTATAGAATTGTAAGAGGCAACCTTGTATTGATCGTTAAGTATAAAAATAACACTGCAATGGGAACAAAACTGGGAGTTGAGTCTAACACTCATAGTCGAAAAGTAAGACTTGTTGGTGAATGATTTGGTGTGACAAAGATACCTAAAGAAAAAAAAAACATTTATATAAAAGCTGGAATACTGTGGAATGTTGTTCAGTTAAGCATAGGAAAGGTGGATCGCTTGCACCTATTTAAAAAGGAATTGGATGAACTAGTTGGGAATGGGGTAAACTCTTAGAAGGCCTTAAGTGTTTTGGCAGGCAAACACATTGAACATTGAACTGCAGCTGCTGTTTCCGCAATGCATATCCAATCTAATCAGTCACAGATAATGAAATGCAGATAATATTGATGCTACCAAAAACACCAGTGGAAAGCAAAGTTTTAATAAAACATGGCTAAGTAAACGTTAAGAGAGCACTCATTGAAGCTTTCTTTTCTTTAAAATAGCATTGATGGAACATCAAGAATTTGTTAAATATACTTGAGAAATCATAACATTATGGCAAAAGCACAAATTGTATGGATATATAAGTTTTATATCCACATATTTTGTTAACCTTCATATGCAATGAGTGTCTCTTTTGTATCATGAGGTTTAGTTCAGGCTGAACCAGTAACCATGCTGACGTACTTCATGGAATAGGCATATACCACATCATGCATTGCTTTATGGTTTATACTGAGGTATGCTATGATTTAGGCTATATTTGTGTAGCCAATGTTATTGAGGTAACACTTTCTTCTGAATATCTGCCCTGTAGCTCCTTATTTGCTGTGCATGTATATGTTTTAAAAATGTCTGAATTAACAGAGAGTAAGGCTGTAAGTGGAATTATATTATGCTTGATTGTTAGCTATATAGTATGAAATCAGCAAATAGGAACCAGTGTACAGGAGTTATTTTTTTCTACCGTAATTCCATTAACTGCAGACATCGCAGGAGCTTTTCTCAAGTTCTGTCATCTTGCATTGATGGAATGCTCTCAATGTGAACAGAACAGTATTATCAGATAATCTCATGCATTATTATGCAAGTTGTTGTCTTCTGTTGCCTTATTAAAACGTTATTACAAATACTTTTGAGGCCAATACAAAACACAACAGCTACAGTGTTTGCTTGTTAAATTGATAATGTTCAGGCAGAATGTGATGACTTTGATTTTGCTGAGTTGCATGCGATGTTCATGTACTTTTTGGGAAAAAAGATAATTTTGAAGATGCATCACTGCGTACATGTTTAGCGTGTTAACTGGACTGAAGTATAAGAGTCAGATGTATAATAATGTGCAATATGTCTTTTTCATTTTAGGGTGTCGGGGAACCTCCACTCTTTCTTTCATCTTCAGTGTTCTTTGCTATTAAGGATGCAATTGCTTTTGCCAGAGCTGACTCAGGAATCACTGGACCTTTCAGACTTGATAGCCCTGCTACCCCAGAAAGAATACGCAATGCCTGTGTTGACCAGTTCACCAAAATGGTATGTACTGTTTTATAATAACTAATAACTGACATCTTCATAGACCTATCACACATACACAAGTCCAATCATAACATGAGTACCCACTCAAGGAATTTCAATCTCTTTTGGAGTATAACTATAACATGTTGGAGGAAGAGGTATGCATCACAAAAAATACCTTGTCCATGGAACAGTCTTACTGTGCACATAAAGTAAAGCACTTCTCTTACTCCATTCAGATGGAATTTGAACAAATAATTGGAACCCACAAACTCATCCCTTGTTTAGCTCTTTTGTCCATCATGGGTAGGGGCAACAAGTAGACGTTTCAACATATTCTTGTCCTGCCTGCATCTGGGTGATTTGTACACAAAATAAAAGGGTTAAAAACTACCATGGGAATGTAAGGATAGGCTTCTTAAGATCCTAACAAATCAATAGTCTGGTAAGTGCCTATGAACCTATCAGCTTCAAAAATGCTACAATTATGAGTGAAATGCTGCTGTGAATCTGTTTGCAAAAGCAAACAAAAATGCAGATGAATTGTTAAGAAGAAGACATGTTTGACTTTTCCTTAGTCTGCATGGATTATCTCTGTAGCTCCAATAAGGGTCATCGCACCTGCAGCTGTCAAGCATGACCACTTTTGTCACCATCCATACTGGTCAATTCCCTGTGCAGAGAATCTGCAGTGTGCCTGGCTTAATATATTTGAATATGCCCCCTTGAGGGTCATGCAGATAAGGTATTCTCAGAAGTGTAGCTAGGATGGGGTGAAGGCAGCAGCCACCCTAGGCATAATGTGTTATTGTGAGCACTGAGACAGCAGCCTTTTTCTATTTTTTTGCTCCTCACATCAAGAAGATATGAAGGCATGACATGGACGATGAGTCACCAGTCAAAAAAGGGACCTTTTAATTTAATTTAATTTTATTTTATGTATTTATTATTTTTTTGCTCCTCAACTTGGTGTTGAGGCATGCCAAATTGGGGAGCACCAGTTGACCCAGCTATGTGTTGATAGTAGCCCTATCATTCTAGGCCCTTTTTTATTGAGTGCTGAGGCCAAAGTCCTTACTCTATTCAGTTTGCCAGGCAAAGCTGTAAGAGTATTATTCAGTATTCAGGCCTTAATCAGATCCCTAAATACACTGCATTGCACGCTAGACTATTGTAAAGGCTCACCTTGCTAACGTTTGTGTAGGATGTGTGTGCTTCATTCAAACTGGCTGGCTATTTTCCTTGGCAAAAGTTAGTGGAGGTACTGAGGAATCAGTAATGGTGTAGCTGTCTGAGCTAATGCCAACTGCCATGGTGTAGCTGTCTGAGCTAGTGCCAACTGCCACTCCCCAGTCAGCTGAAGAGCAAAAAAAGGTCTCCTAAGGAGCACCAGGTCCTCTGTACACCTCAATTCAAAGATGAGTGAGGAGCACAAATGTTCTATTTTTAAAACTGTAGCAAACTACTATAGCAAGCAGCTTGCTACAATAGAATTGCTACCATATTACACAAGTAGAAAAAAGCTATTTTTAAGTAAAATATTAAAAATAACAGGATAGTAAATTGAAAATTACTTGAGGTACATCATGTATCCTCTTACAGAATAATAAAACAGATTTATCTGGATTTATGAATGTAATCAACATTTCTAGTAATGGAGGTACCTTTAGATGTACAAAAAATGGAATGATACTTTATTATCATATAAATAATCATCCTTACAGAATGGTATTCTCGACACTGAATGTGTTTTACATTGTAGAAATTGAGGAGTACCACACTACAACATTTGAGTTCCATGATTTATTCTCAGACAAAACAGATTATAGATATATGTACAAAATCTTATGCAAAGCAGTTTGAGTCTGAGTAACATCCAGGTAGCCTCAGATACTGAAATCAAATTAGATTATATTGAAAAAGAACTAAGCAAACAGGTCCCAAACAAAGCATAGGGAGGAGACAGAATTAGTTATAATGACCTGAGTACACTTTTGTATGAACATACAGTACCCTTATATCTGTTGTTCACCAGGCCATTTAAATACAGGGAGATTTCTCAAGACTGGAGACATACAGCTGTTAAACCTATCTTTAAGGACAAGGGGAGTAGGATAACCCCATAGTCATATAGACCAATAAGTTTTCTTTCCTATTGTAGAAATGTAATGGTGAAGGTTATGTTGTATGAATTATTTTCAGAATTGGAAATGTAGTACTTGAAACCATATATCAGCATGCATATGCTTTAAACTGATTTATAACCACATGCAACATAATGCTCTATAACAATATAATAACAGCTGTAAATGAAAAACTGTGCTGTGATGTCACTTATATAGACTTAACTTCAGCATTCGATAGGGTCATATACAAAACACTGATCAATAAATTAGAACAACTAGGTATTTATGTACTCTTTTTAAGATGGATACCTGCATGGCTTACAAATAGGACATGATAAGTATCATACAGCAACTGGACAAGTGAAATCCTTGGTTACAGTCAGGGTGTCCCACAGGACAATGCCCTAGGGTCCATACCTGTTTAGGTTGTATATTTCAGATCTATTTTTTTTTCATCTGAGGATTTTTACAGTCTGTATGCAGATGACTTAAAAATGGGTAAACTGATTACATGTGTTACAGATAGTGCATGTCAGCAAAAGAATTTGATTAAATTGACCATTTGGGCACAGGAGAATAGTATACTGATAAATACATCAAAAACTAAGCATATGATATTTGGGAGACATAGAATGAAAGATGAATATTTAATACAGCACACAGTGATTGAAACTGCAGACTCATTTAAGGACCTGGGTATATGGGTATGAGTTTTTCTAATCGTATCAACCAATTGGATAATGATAGTTATTGAGCTACAGCTTGTATAAACATTTTTATAAAGTCTAGGAAAATCACAAATGATGAAATCATTTTTGTTAGTAACATTAGACCCAAACTTGAGTGTGGAATAACAATATGGAAACATAAGAAAACAAACATGGCTAAATTGGGAACAGTACAGAGAAAGAGCCCAAAGTCATGCATGGATATGAAAATTTAAGTTATAATGAAAGACTAAAATATGTGAACTTGTACAGTGTTTTATATAGACATTTAAGAGGAGACCTTATTCAAGTATTTAGGACATTTCGATACAACTGCCTCTGGGAATGTTTGGGGTTTTCAAAACATGGCACAGATTCATCAGATTCGTCAGACAGCCTTTATAGAAGATTATATAGGAATGAGATGGTTCTGTGCGAGAGTAACTGATGCATGGAATATACTAAATTACATTAAAGCAAGCACTAGTTTGGGTATTTTTAAGAATTACCTAGACACTTATTATAGGAATAATGATTTCAGAATACTGGCATGCTAGAAGGGCATCATTTCCCATGCCTGAAATATTTGCATGTATTAGGAAATAAATTAGTAATTTATCTGCGCAAATAAAATAACGCATTCTAATTTGGAGTGCTTTCATTTCCACAGTGTCCTTCAGCGAATCCTGGGACTTTCAAGCCATGGGCTGTGCAAGTGTGAACAAATATAGAAAAGACAAAGAAAATCATGATTCCGAACATAACCTGTTAAGCCACAAGAATGACACATAAATGAAATTCAGAACAAGCCATATTAAACAGTACAATATTATGGACATTTATCAGTATTGTGGCTAGAAAGGATCTATTCTATTATTGTACAAATGCAGGAAAATGCATTAGTTATACATGTACTTGAGTGCATAGCAAACTTTATTGTAAATTGTACTGGAAAGTATTCTATTTCCAAAGTTATCTAAACACGCATCTTCTTTTGAGAATTGCTTTCATTACTGCATACTTATGCAAAGCTGCCTTTCATGTATACAACAATTAATAATTGTTAACAGTATATGCATGTGTATATGTGTGTGTGTGTGTGTGTGTATGAATATGTATGTGTGTATATATATATATATATATATATATATATATATATATATATATATATATATATATATATATATATATATATATATATATATATACACACACATACATGCATATATTTATATCTATGTATGTATATATTACAATATTACAAAACATGGTGATCATAGTACACAATGTGCTTTTATTAATGGAGCAGATCATTTAAATAACTACAGTTTAGTTAATCCTTTCTGCACTTGGTAAAGAGAAAATAATGACAGTAACCTCAACTGCATTTCAGAAACAAATTGCTTGTTAACTTTTAAAGTAAAGTATACAATGTAAATAAAAAAACTGTAATCCATTATTTCTATTACAATTTGCATAATTCAAGTACTGTTTTAATTTCATTGTTTTATTTTTATTTTGTAGGTGATTTTCTATTAACTGAAATGGGGTCACGTTTGAACTGAGCTATAGTTTCTGAATTGGTTAGCAGTTATATTCACGTGAATAATGTTATAATTTTCAGGAATCCAAAACAACTGATTGTTTAAGCAAAATGCAATGCCAACTCACAAACATTTTTGATTGCCTGCAAACAGTTATAGCTTTTGATCCAGCATTAAATTGTTTTAGAATATTAGCATCCAAGAATTATAGTTTCAGTATGGAAAAACATGTATGTATATAGGTGTGTTTATACATATTGCTTATGAGATTAATGCACTATGTCAGGCTAAATTCCCTTAATAGTCACAGGCTAACACCTCCAGAATGATCATTTATTTGTTCTAAATTACTATCTGGTGAACAGATAGCATCCTTCTTTAGACATAATGGCATGCTTCCCTAGAATTTAAAACCACCTAAGGTTATTTGCAAGTGATGAGTTAGGACTTTTTACATCTATTTAAATAATCTTAGTTCTAGATTGTCTGTAATAATATTGACACTGAATTATTTTTTAGAAACAACTTAATTAATTTCTGTTACTAGTACTACAGAATCTCTTGAATATTTAGTGACTCTCACCTCACCCTGCAACTTATCACTGTTGTCCTCTCAGAATTAGTACAAAAAGTGCCACAATGCTTAAATGGAGCCTTTTTATTAATGCAACTGCAAAATCGGCTATTTCTTTATTAAAGTAATCATTAGTATATTTCAGTTCTTTCAATATTACCAGTAAGTCACTATTCCTTAAAGTCAGACTTTGGTATAGCAGTTCATGTAGAATTACTATTCAGATAGTGTCTCCCCATACAATATTACTTTTTATATGATCCAGATATAAGAGGATATTTAAATATCCCATGCAATATTACTTTTTATATGATCCAGATATAAGAGGATATTTAAATATCATTCCATGGGTGTCTGTTAAGTAATGCATATGAACCATACAGTTAAGCATTCTGGAGAAATAATTACCTTTCTGCATGAAGCCGGGAGATGCAGTATCATGAGAAATACTAGTGTAATGAATAACAAAGCAAGCAAGGCTTTATACAAATTACTGAGTGAGAGGTTGTCAGTGGAGTATAATAATTATACAGTTTGTCTTTTTTATTGTAAAATAACAGAAAAGCTGGCTGTATATGAATACGTTTTTATGCCTGAGATACTCTGTTGCCCAGACCTTTACTCTTTACTAAGAAAGAGCAATCAGCAGAAAATGAGAGGAACATGGGAAACCAGCATAACTGCTTGCACTGTTCCTGGAAAGGTATAGATGTCAACAGTACTGTAATTTTTCTATAACTGAGGAGACTGTCATAATGAAATGATTGATATAAAAAGAAAAAAAATGGCCAGCACCAGCAGCAGTTTAAAATGTGTAACCAGCACTGAAGAAGGCGTTGGAGAAAACGGTATGCTGGTGTTCTTGTTTGTCTAGTAACATTCACTTTAAATAAAAGGATTTTTACACTGCTGCTGGTGCTGACCATTTTTTCTTTTTCTTATTGAGTTTGTTATTTTGGCTGAGCACAGTTGTCATACTTGCATGCTCTTTAGATTGTGACTTGATATAAAAAGAAACCAGTGAGTCCCAGATGCAGAAATAGCCAGTATTAGTGAATGTGGACATGCACTTCTCTCCAGTTCTAGCCTGAAAAAAATATACCTTTAGTATGCCTTGTGAGATAGCAAGACTTCCTTTGATAATGTACATAAAAAATTGCTGTTGGCATTTTATTATTTATATATATATATATATATATATATATATATATATATATATATATATATAAAATCATATAATCCCCGGGATTCATGAAGCTTGGCGTAAGGCTGGCGGTAGGCTTGTGCCGGCAGTGCGGCGTGAAGATGGCGCACTAGCACCAAATGCATATTAATGAAGGCGCACTGCCGCCATAGGCACGTGCATAGGAAAGGAGCGCGAGTGCATAAGGCGTGTCGAAGTGCCGCACGGAGGTGTGGAAATGCCAGCTGTTGACGTGCAACCTAAAATGCTTGCATATAACAACTTGCAAGATAGTAATCACATCTGTCAGTGTCCGTGGATACTGAAATGTATGCAAAGCATGCAAGATAGTTCCTGCAAACACAAAATGAAGAAGCAAACACAAATGCATGGTAAGGAATAACGGGTCCCTATCCCGCGAACAAATGACATGGAAAACCGTGTGCCTGTAGTCCAATGCAGTGTAGATAGCTATACCAAGTGGAAGTGAAACGCATCATAAGTTAGCACACCGCCAATAGGTACGTCCAGCCCAATGTTTAGGGTCACCAGCTGACCCATAGTGTGAGGGAGGGTACACAGCTGGGCAGATGTGTCCATACAAAATACATGATAAATGTACATATCTAGTGACCGTATGACCAAATCATATCCCACAAGGCATGTAATAGTCACATACAAAATGTATGTCCGTATTTCACATACCAAATGTGACAGGAAATAGAATAAGCATGTAAATGAAACAGAAGGAGCATATAAACTGCTACAATAATAAGGCAACATGTAGGCTGAAAGGAACAGTATTATCCATACCGTTGACTGTGGGTACGTGTTGTCCAGTACATTCGGATATGTGTCCGGAATATATCCCATCCTGGACATAGGAAAAGGTGGCATCCTACCAATGATTAGAACAGTCTGCCAAAATCCGCACATCAGCGGTACAAGCCAAACTTGTCAGGATGTGTCACAGTTGAACGGGTATTACCTGGGTATACCAACCATGTAATGAAAGTTAAGTATGGGCGTGTACCTATGTGCATGAGGTATAGCATGTGGAAAGCAAATATGGCAGGGTAGTCCACACAACCATACAGGTACCTGACTTGTGTATGGTATGCAATGTGTTACTCTGGCCGTGTCATGGGCCAACAACCAAAGCAGTGATGTATGGAGTTTCAGGAATATGTGTGTGTGGGGGATGGGTAATGGCACAATCCTCCAAGGTGATACTGTGTCGTATGCTGAATAGGTGAACCGGAGGTGTATGAGGGAGCAGTGGGTGAAGCAGAAAGAAACACAAAAACATGTATAAACATCTGCAATACAACCAGACAGGCCATACTGTATTACACAATCTCACAAACATATGAATATTAAAATGTGCAATACAAATGTATAGACATGTCACCGACACATACCCACCGATTGGTCCTGATGGAACTGGCCATATCAAATGCAACACACCTGGATGCATAATGGACTACCCAACATCCCCTCCACAGCACACAACCCGCTCCCATGCCTGAACGTCCACCAAATCCAGCCATACTTGGCTTACTGGTTTGGTGCAGCCACATCTACACATAGTGACCACTACGCATATGTAGTAGGTAGTGTCACCCTAGGCAGTTTCAGGATTGCAAACTATGTATCCCTTGCATGTAAACCCCCCAGCACATTTTCATAATGCCAGAAGAATGGTCGGTATTTGTCTTGTTTTGGGATATCCCTCATGGGATTAGTAACCTGTGTAAACATTAGAATGGAAGACATGAAGTCCAGTCCTGTAGATATCTGGACACAAGTTTGAATGTGCAGTAATGGTGCATGAGACTGTCCAGCCCTAGATGGTCATGCATAACCTACTACCCAGGATCAAACACCTGCCCGTGATGAGCGTGTCCCGACATGAATAAGCGAGAGAATATATTGCACACATTTGCATAGTGGCACATGGTATAAGGGTGATGAAGGCACTGACGTAAACAGGATACCCCCTGATCCACTGTGTGAGGGACAATTAATGTGTGTGTAGGTGTGACCTGACCAACAATGATACAATGCCAAATGTCATGTGATCGTAGGAAATAACTATGTGCCATACTGCATGTAACAGTTGCCTAAAGCGGTCATGTCAGGATAGAATAAACGTAATTCTTACAAGAAACAGGCAAACAATAAAAGTGCCAAAGGTATAAGGCTCACAGCTAGGAAACAAATGAATGTTTTAAACCTGCACTGACCATGGCTATGTGTTGGCCCAAACAATCTGATGTCTGCAGTAGGGTTACCATCTGTCCCGCTTTGCGAGGGACAGTCCCTCTTTGGACAGTTGTGTCCGGACAAAATACATTACAAATGGAAAATGTCCTGGGATTGTAGGACATAATTATGTCCCATATGTTATGTAATAGTTGCAGAAAATAATTATTGCAGTATCTACAACACCTAAATGTTACAAGAAACAGAATAAGCAACTAAACCGCTACAACAATAGGCTTTTATGTAGGCAAGTAAGTAAAGTTCTATCCGTTGTACTGACCGTGGGTATGTGTCGGCTTGTAAAATCTGATGTGTGTTCTGAAAATGTCCCATCTTGGCCATTTGAAAAAGTGGCAACCCTAGTCCCCAGAATACATCCCAACCTGTACATATGACAATGTCAATGATACCAGTGGACAGAGCATTCACACAATAACTGGCCAGCCCCTTAACCGCTCACAAAGCCAGTGACCTTTGGGGGAAAGGTGTTGAATGAGAATGACTACTTACAACAATGAAGAGTAATAGACGCATTTAACTGTAAAAAATTAGTAGTATTACGAATCTGTCAACACGTTCCAAGTTAATAGTACTAATATGGTAGAAGTGTCCATGATTGTCACTGAGTTGTCATAGCCTTGTCCCTGTCACTGTAGAAATGAGTCCCCGATTATCAGAGTGGTCCGTACACAGAAGTACACCAACCAACTGTCACATCTGTTGACAGGACTATTGCATACCTGTAGTGAATTTATAACAGAGGTCCAGAATAATATTCATTGTATGTATAAATGAATGAAATAGTCAAATGGGAAGGGAAACACGTGGAAACAACCCCCCAACCTGCATTATGTAGTGGAACCACTCCCCGCCCTAAATTATGTAGCGCCGCCCCAATAATGTGGTCAGAGGTGCCCAAACACCTGTGTCTGTAAACACAGGTAGAATGCTAAACTCTGGACTAACTCTGTCTATGTGCTACTTCTGATCTTTGAACAGCACCAGGGCAGTTCTAGTCACCAGTCGGCCGAGCCTAAACCCGGTACTAAGCCCTAAACCCAGCACATTTTGGATGTGGTATTACAACAGTTGTACACATCTGCCGCTACTGTACTGGTATGCTGGGTACTCCATGTCAGTGTGTAGACCTACCTAAATTGCTGGTTGGAGGGATACCAGGGTACATCGGTTTCCAGCTTTAATTACCAGCACAGTGGTGTTGGATGTCCTAACTTACACAACCTACATCAAACTGCCTGGCCTGCTGTCATCTGTGTGTGTCTTAGTGGGTTGGGGTCATTCATTGGGCATATCCATAGGCCATCGTATATCATTCCTCTGTATTGGTCCACATCTGTCCAGCTGCATGGAACGTGTGTGGGCTGTATGGACACACATGATGGTCAGCCCATAATCTGCAGTGGGTAGGACACCCTGTGTACTACAGGCTACCATTGTGACCCCTTATGTGCTACAGAGGTCATGGTGCCACTATGGATGTGTACTGTCTGCTGCCCTAACATTTGGCCACCACAGTCACTTATATGCTCACATACATACCATAGCAATGGGTAACTACACATTCTAATACAACTGCCACTTGTTAGGTCAATAGACATACCCTGGGTGTGTTCCAGACTTGAGGATGGTGCTGGAATGCTGCCTATGTCGGATGCACACAGTGCACCTCCTATACATGGCCGAACACAGGTACTGTCATGTTTGGCATCCATTTTACTGTGTGCTCGTTAGAGAGGGGAAATCTGTGGGTACCTACTGTGTCAGTGCATATGCCTTGTGTTGCCTCTTTGCCAAGGGCAGGTCATACTGTGCATGGGCTTCACGACTGTGCCCTACTCAGGTAGTTCCTTCACCAAGTCACACTGTGCCTGTACAGGCCTTGGCAGTGGTGTTGGGCTGTGTGGCCCTGCCCCATGCTGTTCCTGCTGCAACTGTTACTGCAGGATAACATTGTATAGCATAGCAAATACCATAACAACTTGTATGCATGTAGCTTGTGAATACTGCAGAGCTCCAACGGATGTTTCCGGATACCAGAACTGTGAACCGAGCATCCCAAACACATGCACAAGTATATGTCTTGCCTGTGCATCCGCCTCAGTATGGTGTGAGTGTTCAGTTGTGTGTGCATTGCTGATGGGTGTCATCAGCCACTACACCAGTGTTTACCCAGCGTCCCCCACTAGGAGACTGTAGGGGATGTCCCTATAAACATTGGTGTGCTACAGCTGTGTCAGAAGCCAAGCCATATATCTGACACATCATAACTTCCAGGGCAGACAGCACACACATTCAATCTCATGCCCTGGCCATCGCATATGGCCTAGCTGTTGGAGGGTAAGCCCCTGCAGTGACTGTAGGCCCTACCCCACTCCCTGGGTGGTGCTACGTGTGCAGGTTGTAGCACCCAGTACCCCAGGGTAGTCATCCATGTGGTTGAACAGATGCATATTGCTGGTCCACTAATCACGTGTGTTGAGGACATGTACGTGCTCACTAGCATGTGTTGACATGGCATCTTTGAACTGGTTCAATACTCTGGATGCAGATGCCTGTGTGATACCCATGATACCTCCAGTTGTGCTGTGAGAGGTACCTGTGAATAGTACACCTAGCCCAACACATCCCATGGTATCCACTGTGATGCATTTCCCTCGGCCTGTTTGATGTGTCAGGTGTGGCAGGCACAGGTCAACAAGCTGCTGTAGGAGGTCTCTGTCCACCCCATAGTGCTCCAACATCCCCAGCCCCATGGTAAGTCACCCTCGGTCTATAAAGTCTTATGTCACCCCAGTAAGGGTTGTTCGGCAGCATACACATTCTCACTGCCCCAGCCTCCTGCACATGTTGGTATATGTTGCTTGCTGCAGCCTGTGTCATTTGGTTGGACTCTGTCATGAAATGTCCCTGCAGGTATACACCAGTGGTGTAGAGTGCGGATGAAACCTGTGTGTATGTTGCTTGCTCGCATTAACGTACTGTTCATGTGCGGGCTGGCCATGTCATCTGCTGATTTTGCTGATCAACACCTGTTTGTGCAGCCTGTACATCCTGACTACCCCACCACTTCTGTCATCCCTCCCAATGTCACCAGGCAGGTATAGACACACCCCTAGCCTAGGTGTGCTACGCCAGGAGCACTCCCAAGGCACAGTTTTGCAATGTACGTACAGTATGCCTGACCCCCCCCTCCCATGCTGTCAACTATATTTGAGACCTGCACCCAGCTGACTGCACACATATACTCCAGGGACCAGCAGCACACCCTGTTGATAAAGGTGATACACCATAGTTAACCTCATCTGCATAGTATAGTCTTCTAATGAATAGTTATATGACCCATACCGAGCCTCCAAATTATTAACCACTGCTCAGTGTCGCTCAGATCCATACACAACTGGCAACAGGTGCCTTACCATCACCATATTCGATGTCCCATGGTCTTCCCAGCAACAAAATAACCGGTGTCTACATGACTAAAACCCGTGGCCCTGCACACTACAGACTACAGATGATGTGCATTACCACCACGCCATGGCAGATATACATAGATCCCAGGTTATCACATACAGATCATTCGGCACAAACATTCAATAGTGCTGATGTCCCCAGACATATGTTCACATCTATGTCCACCTCTACATCTACGTATATCATATATATTACTTGTATACATATATACATGGACATATATATATATATATATATATATATATATATATATATATATATATATATATATACATATATATATATATAGATAGATATAGATAGATATATATATATATACATAAACACATATACACATACACACATATGTAGATATGGCATTTATATCACAACAGCAGACCACATGACAGCAATGCATTAGACAGGAATGAAAAGGAAACTACATGCGCCACCTGCATCATGTAGTGTTGTTATCAAGGCACGTGTGTTATGTTGCGTCACACGGGTCAGACCGTATCAAGGGTAAGAATAGGGCTGCTGACAGCTACTCACCAGACCTATTGGAGAATGTATGTGTTGACAACCCAGTGTCTTGGCAGAATATGTGGGCTGTGGAAACTATATAGGTCAGCAACAAAACAAACTGAGCACATCCCGCAGCTAGCCACCCACAGATACCAACACATACGGTATAACTGCCAAACACACACACCTGCCATGTCTTGGAATCGAGCACCTACCTGTCTAGTCTACCACACTACAGCATTATGCAGTAACAGAATGCTCTATCGAGATTACTGATACACAGCACTCCCAGAGGCATACTTCTAAGTGGATGACATCATCCGCAAAGGCAAAGACGCCGATAGTTAATGTATGTGGAGTGAGCCGTCTAAAAGCATTACGCTGTCCCCAGGCAGCTGGAAACACACACACACACACACACACACACACACACACACACACACACACACACACACACACACACGCACACACGCACACACACACACAGGCACACACTTGGGAGTTGAACATACACCTAACTACCTTATCACACTACAGCATTACGCAGTTACAGAACATGCTACCGAGATTACTGGAACGCAGCACTTCCAGAGGCATACTTCTAGGTGGATGAACTCATCCGCAAAGGCAAAGATGCCGATAGGGAATGTATGTGCAGTGAGCCATCTAAAAGCATTACTCTGTCCCCAGACAGCTGGAAACACACACACACTTGGCAGGGCGTCGAACATACACCTAACTACCTTATCACACTACAGCATTACACAGTTACAGAATGCGCTACCGAGATTACTGGAACAGAGCACTCCCAGAGGCATACTTCTAGGTGAATGACATCATCCGCAAAGGCAAAGATGCCGATAGGGAATATATGTGGAGTGAGCCATCTAAAAGCATTACTCTGTCCCCAGACAGCTGGAAACACACCACACACACTTGGCAAGGCTGGGAGTTGAACACACACCTAACTACCTTATCACACTATAGCATTACGCAGTTACAGAACGCGCTACCGAGATTACTGGAACACAGCATTCCCAGAGGCATACTTCTAGGTGGATGACATCATCCGCAAAGGCAAAGATGCCGATAGGGAATGTATGTGGAGTGAGCCATCTAAAAGCATTACTCCATCCCCAGGCAGCTGGAAACACACACACACAGGCACACACTTGGCAGGGCTGGGAGTCGAGCATACATCTAACTACTTTATCACACTACAGCATTACACAATTACAGAACGCACTACCGAGATTACTGGAACACAGCACTCCCAGAGCCATACTTCTAGGTGGATGACATCATCCGCAAAGGCAAAGACACCGATAGGGAATGTATGTGGAGTGAGCCGTCTAAAAGCATTACTCTGTCCCCAGGCAGCTGGAAACACACACACACTTGGCAGGGCTGGGAGTCTAACATACACCTAACTACCTTATCATATTACAGCATTACGCAGTTACAGAACGCGCTACTGAGATTACTGGAACACAGCACTCCCTGAGGCATACTTCTAGGTGAATGACATCATCCGCAAAGGCAAAGACACCGATAGGGAATGTATAGAGAGTGAGCAGTCTAAAAGCATATTACTGTCCCAAGGTAGACATAGACAAACACACAGCAGTGGTGTGAGTGGGACAACTGCCCATCTACGGAGCACTATTACAACACTACATAGATACAAGATGCGCCGCAGACAGTACACCCTTCAAGACAGTCAACCAGTGTGTTCAATGTAGGCATCCATCCTGACGTGGAAAATGGACATCTGTTGCCTGGATGACCACCATCGCTATACAGGATGTCAATGGCCATGCCCATACACAGAGGCACATCACCGACACAAGGTGTCACTGGGCATGCTCACACAGTATCACACATCCATTTGGAATGTACTGTGTGTCCATCTACACAATGGCGTACTGGTCATGCTCACACACTTAGCAGTTGCAAAGGGCCGTCTTGCATGCCCACGGATTCTAAACATGGAAGGGCACAGTTTGGAAAGTACTGTGTGTCCATCTATGCAATGGCGAACTGGGCATGCTCACACACTTATCAGTTGCAAAGGGCCATCTTGCATGCACATGGATTCTAAACACGGAAGGGCACAGTTTGGAATGTACTGTGTGTCCATCTACACAACAGCATACTGGGCATGCTCACACACTTAGCAGTTGCAAAGGACCGTATTGCATGCACACGGATTCTAAACATGGAAGGGCACAGTTTGGAATGTACTGTGTGTCCATCTACACAACGGCGTACTGGGCATGCTCACACACTTAGCAGATGCAAAGGGCCATCTTGCATGCACACGGATTCTAAACACGGAAGGGTACAGTTTGGAATGTATTGTGTCCATCTACACAATGGCGTACTGGGCATGCTCACACACTTAGCAGATGCAAATGGCCATCTTGCATGCACACGGATTCTAAACACGGAAGGGTACAGTTTGGAATGTACTGTATCCATCTACACAACGGCATACTGGTCATGCTCACACAGCAGTAGCAAAGCGCTGTCTTGCATGCACATGGATTCTAAACACGGAAGTGCACAGTGTGGTGTTACTGTCCCCACGTACATGAAGGCCACTCACATGTACTGACCAGTACACACTCAAGAGCTATCACAGTTATCTCAGGTGCAGATCACAGAGATAAATGCCGCAGTCTACTATGTAGCCCTCAGACATCACCATGTCGTTGGACCAGCAACACACAGCCATACATTACCACAACACCGTGTGACTCATGACCAGTGGACTGTACATAGGTCTACAGCAACTGTGCAGACTGCACATGTACTGACAGGGTTCCATCATGTGTTATGCAATGCAATGATACCACTGTACATGACCAGGTCGGCTCTACACATAACAGGGGCCCTGGGTCTTACACAGCTGTGACAGATGACTGTCGCTGTACACCAAAGAACACACATGTTTGGATATGACATACACGTAATCACAGTGGATATGTGCATGGACCACACACACACACACACACACACACACACACACACACACACACACACACACACAACACATATGTACATAACATACCTTTTGCTGTCCTCCATGCAGACAAGTGGCTACAGCAATCACAAGCATGAAAATGGAAGGTAGGTCCATGGCTGTTGAATGCTAACAGTACATGAGGTAGCAATGTTGACCGAGGACATATTCCCTCTGTACTAGTTACCCATGACATACATCATATCATACAACAGTCCATGTGTTATGAATGTCATCACACATGTCCACCAATTGCAATGCATACAAACATGGCTATATGACAGGCATGTAGGACCAACACACATGTACATGTAGTGGTGTGCATGCAGCTACCATGCATGTGCAGTAGCTGATGTATGTAATTCATCTGTGCCTAACTACAACATGCAGTTGCAATGCAACCCCATCATTGACACCTGTATATGGTGAAATATTGACAGTACGGTAGGATGTACATCAGGTATGAATGGATGTGTATACATAAAGTGGTGATCCACCTTTGCAGATGGATGTTTGCCAGGGACGGCTCACAGGTGTGTCACACGCCATCCTACCATTACATGTACACTATGTTACTGTTACTTGACGGTGAAGACATAAAACCTACACAGCGGTCGGGTGTTACTGACTGTAAGTCACTTGACACCTGTAACACTTACATCCTCCCATGTGCATATAGCAGCACAATTGCCGGAGGTAGCGTTGGTACACATAATGCGGCCAATACTGCTGCATGTCTGTCAGACGTATCATCATATAGCAGGTGTATCATTCACAGTACTGCCATGTGTGTTTGCTTGTGTGACCATATATGCCACATATGGTGGGGAATACATCCCAATTGTTACACACCCCTGTACACTGTTGTAGAGATCTGTACATACTGCAGTGTGGAAAGCATGACGTAGGCAGGGGTGGTGTGTGTATCACACACATGTCATCTATCCATATGTGAATGACATTTGTGGACTCCACAGTGTGTGTTTGTGTGTGTGTGTGTGTGTGTGTGTGTGTGTGTGTGTGTGTGTGTGTGTGTCTCTGTGTGTGTGTGTGTGTATGTCTCTGTGTGTGTGTGTGTATGTATGTATGGCTGCCTCGTGCATGGAGTGAGGGTATATGCTGCCATACAGATCAGACAGGATCCCTAACCCCTCACGGTGA
Source organism: Protopterus annectens (assembly GCF_019279795.1). Lineage (NCBI taxonomy): Eukaryota > Metazoa > Chordata > Ceratodontiformes > Protopteridae > Protopterus > Protopterus annectens. The sequence goes on along the minus strand of NC_056727.1, from coordinate 896,200,807 downwards.
TGCCGTCTACTACCCTGTTGATGCCATCGGTCCCAGCCTTACTAGGTACCTGTACATGTTCATTCTCTGTGTCGCATCATGTGGGTGCCCAGTACTGGGAGGGTGATTACCACATAGGCAGGGGTCCTCACCTCAACACTATGGAGAGTGCATTATAGTGTTGTTGACCCCATGAGTGTGGGCATGTTCCTGTAATGTGACAGGGTATTACTGCTACACAGTGAGGCCTCATGCTATCAAGTGGCCTCTAACATTATCATCGGCCGGAGTACACTGTCTGTCCTTACATTTCCAGCTTGCTTACAGTACAACAGCTGTTGTACACACGTAACTCACATATCTTGTGAGACATGGTTGAATATACAGGCATGTCCAGCTGTCATGTACCAGTGTTATTACCTGTCTATATGATGAATATGGCATACATGTGGCAAAAGAGCAATTGTCTCATGTACACAGTCAATGCTCACCTCCCAACATACGACATTATAGCCTGTGGGAGATGCACATATGTAGCCATGCTGGGGGTAACGCTCTCACCAACCCAGACTGAACCTGACAGTCATGTGGGGATGTGTAACATTTGCAACACACCCCACTCATCACATAGTCTCACAAGATCTCCACCACCTCAGTCCACACATAGTATGAGTACAACTTTTGCAGAACCTCTCCATACTCTGTGTAGGCACCAAAGGCAACCCCCATCACCAAACACAACAACAATAACTTATAGCCCACAGACTCATGTGTGCCCATCACATACAGCCAATAGGGTGTTATAACATACACAACACACCAGTCATAGGCAACTCTGTAGGCGGTTACACTGATGTCCCACTCAGCAGGCTACACAAGGCGATAGTCACTTACATATAGCTGTCGGGTAACTGGTTCTGCAACATAACCTATGCACCCATGCCACACCTCACCAGGTACAATTTGACTGTCATTCTCCATGTTAATGTGACTGCCCTGAGATGCAATTTCACAGACTACATGTGCAGGGACATGCAATGGCTCACCGGTCTTGTAGCCCTGAAGGTATCGGCCAAGCCCTGGGGAGCATTATGCATTCATCCGGACTTGATACCACTGTACAATGACTGACTGTTTCACTTCAACAGTTGCCTATGCTTCTGCTGTCATTTGACAGGCATCTAGTATCTGTCTGCTTTGACTGACATGGTCAACAAAACACAATGCTTTGGCACAGATGACCTGCACCTATCAGCCCTGGGAGTACAGATAACATGTAAGGCTCTTGCTGCTCCTATATTGCCTGTCTTGCACAGTTTCCAATAACATTCACCACCAGAATGGGAACAGGCAAGCAAAACATGGGGTCATGTGACTCGATGCTTGACATCTTCATCTCTGAAGCATGCAGGCAAGGCACTCCTTATAATGGACCACTTCAATATCTCTGCAGTGACTGAGACCTGCCTCTAGGTTCCGCAGAGCACACCTGCACTGACAGGTTATACGCAGACCACACCTTTCAGCCATGTATATGCAGACCACACCTTTCAGTCATGTAACCTGGACCGGAACACCCACGGCTGAGGTGTTCCCATATACCACTATGTTGTACTCACCTCCTGGCTAGTTACTTAGCACAATGCATCAGAGGTGATCCACATGCAACTAACTGTGGCCAGAACTGCTATACACATTGTAACATGATAAGCATTCAACAACATACCCCATGGTTACCAGCCCTCATTTCTTGGTGTACTGGACAGTAGGGTTCAGACAGGTACTACTGATGTGAGACTGACACTACTCCACACTTAATGGGATAGCCACTCATGTACCGACACATTAGGCCAATGCTGTCCAGGATTCATATCCTCCACTCAGCTGGATCAACCCATACACACCACCTCCAAGACCAACAATATCCTAGACATGGACACTACCAACATGTGACTGGTGGTCTACACCTGGGGTTATCCCCTCGTTGGTGGTTTCCAAACATATGCTAATCACCCTTGTTATCCACATCCCGGCACCACACCCTTCACGGCATACACAGTACAAGATTACTACAACGCCTACTTCAGACGTCCTATGACAGCAGTAGTAAACATCATGACACCCGTGCAGATGGACAATGCACATACAAATGCTGAAACATACCCCAGTGCACTTTATTAGCACTTACACGACTGCATGGATCATGCTATTCCAAACAGAGCCATGATGGTACCCACCAGATAACGGATGCCACTCTGGGGGTCCAGTTCCATGGACATAATGTACAACAAAAGGTGGAGGCTGTTGCAAAGTGGACTACAATCCCATGGGTGGGGTAGCTCACTGGTCAGCCGCAGTAGGGCTACGGGATCCCTTATCACATACTCCGAACCTAGCAACGTAAACATTACTGCAACACATTCCAGGGTGTACCACAAGGCATTATGGAGGTATGTCAGTAGTCAATGGCAATACCCACATCTGCTCTGACATATGACAGTTACTCAGGAACATTACAGAACCAAGTGATGTTGGCAACATCCTGGCGAATGGGTTCAATGCTAACATTACACTGTCTCACTCCCTACAGGGCCACAATCCATGCAGGAACATTGCGGTGTCCCTGCGGTCACTACTACACAGTACTAACCTGCACTCTCTAAGGCCTAGAACACTGACTCCATGTGACCGTCCAACATCCCAGGCTGTGATTTACACAAACCTCTGAATGACATGTCTCCCCACTTGGCCACCAGATTCAGTAATAGCCTTGTATCAGACATTGTTGTCCCTGAATGGCACACAGCAACAGTTATCACACTCCACACAGGTGGTGCCACAATGAACCAGAGGGACTATTGCCCTATACGCCTGACTGGACTGTTCTGCAAGGCTATAGGGCACATCATCATGGAAGTCATTCACATAGACATTGGTGGGTTCCAGTCCTTTGACGCCATCCAGGTTGGACTTGTTAGGGCCAGAGCATGGCTCCTACACCTGGTGGACTCCTTTGATACAGTTACCAGGGTAGTTGATGACAGTAAGGGGGTCCACACATCCTACATTGTCCTCTCATTGGCTTTCAGCGCCATTCTCCATTCTGGTATTGACAACATACACATCCACCTGCACATCGACCCCTATGTCTCAGGATGTTATGCAAAGTGGCTCATGGACAGGACCCACACAATGAGGGTAGCATACCATAGTACCTACTGTATTTCAGTTACACATGGCGTACCACAGTCCTCAGTCATAGGGCTTCTCATGTTTGGTATATGCTTCCCTGAGGTACAGGTGAGCACAGAGGGACTTTCCCTGACTAGCTTTCCAGACAACTGCCTACAAAGTGCCATAATTGATCCACCAGCTGATATTGACTCCCTCCATAAGGGTGTCACCATGACGGATACCTGATATCAATTTCATGTCCTCAAGCTGCATGACACAAGGTGCATGAACATCCCCTTTGCATTACACCAATCACCCACTGACTATCACATAGGTGGTAGTCCCCTACATACATGTCACATTGTATGTGATCGTAGTACACACGTATGTAGCACCCACTCCTTTGATAACCATATTGCCAATGTGGCGTGGATATCCTTCTACGTGGCCAACCTTATCTGTACTGGGTTTGTAGCTGGAACATAGGCACCCATTGTACCTCTGAACTCCTGACGTATACACACATTCAAGGGTACAACACCCCATTTAGGGTGTACCTTACAGAACAGCTATGGCTTTACATACCACAACATTAACATGCCATGAGGATTATTGAGCTCCGAAGGTTGACATATGCTGCAGAACTATGGACACCATGACTGTACACATTTGCATACTGCATATTCATGGATGACCTCTGCTGAACATACAGGGCCCATGTCCACAACAATATTCATGGATGTACTCCACATAAGTGACATAAGCAAATGCAACTAAGATCAACATGCACATGGATATGTGCACACATGCAACAATGAGTGGGATGTGCTTGAGGGTTACATTTACAAACCAGACACTCACCATGCTTTGGAACATGATTCCTATGTACATCACACAGGGACATTCAGTAGCACTGTTCATGTGATACCTCACTTGGTGGATGGGAGACACACATGTATGCCAGGGATCACTGCAGTGGCTGTACTGTGCAGAGGTGCAGGTAACACATGACTCTACTGTTCACAGACAGGACACTACCCTAGAGAGGTGCTGCTGGTGTAAACACTGTAGTTGGGCTTACACATAGACTTGCCAGACAGCATAGTACCCCACTATGAACCTGTGAAGCTATTACATGTCCTTTGTGCATGGTTAATTGAGTAGCTCTTCCATTTCAATTAGCTATCATGCTGTTACAGTGTCCTGTGACTACAAGCCATATGTAGCCTGTTACTGCATATTGTACATGCCAATAGACAATACCTTTGGTATGCATGATATGACTGTTATGCTGTGTAGAATATTTGAAATATCTACCTACAATACTGTACATTACACATATTTTACATATTATCCCATAATGCAAAGCATACTTGCACAGCAGGACCACCTTAGGCATGTCTTTGTCATTATATGCCCATACACATGCCTACTGTGACAGTATATCAACATATACTATCCCCTGCTATGGCACATACTTGTTGGACATACCCTACCAGTGATGGCGGGTGGTATGGAATTGTTCTGTTTAAAGCCCTCATGTAGCATCCCTTGTGGTGTCTGTGATGTTTACCTTGTGGCCCACTGCAGGACACACAATTTCTACAAGCGTTACTATGCTCAGCAAGACATCACTACATAATACAGTTTCCCGCTTTATGCATTGCGGACACTTTTAATTAAATACAAAACAGGCTATACATACACTAACATACTGAGTGTTCTACAGACCTTGTTAACATTCTGAACTTTCGTAACTATTTCTTTTACACTGTTTAAACAGTTCTATGGTATGAACATACGGTTTGAATGTCTGGCAAGTCATCCTTATATACGTCGATACCTGTAACATGTGGTTTCCTGCCGCCAATTGGTGTTCCTGAGTAAATTGTTACATGCACATCAGCTGTGCAGCTACTCCATTCGCCAATTACATGGCAACAGTGGGGTATAATTGAATTCTCCACTTGGGCGTTGCCCATTTGCCCTACCTTCGGGGAGATGGCCTGTATGTGTTTTGTTGTGTGTAATTGCAACTGCTATGTGTAGAGGCATGGATATTTTGGATTCATGTCCCCCGTGGATTGTGTGTGACGGCTAGAGTATGTGGTTCTACATGTGAGTGTACCTGTCATCTCAACCGTCTGATAAGGGACTATTGCAAACAAAACCTGTAACATCGCCGTCTGTTCCATTATACAACGGCTATGATTTCACATGGCGCCTTTAAAAATGTGTCTCTCACAAGGTATGTTAACACTTCTGCAGATGTAATTGAGTGAGTGGATGTTTGTGCTGTTATTACAGTCTGCATTGCTATAGTTTTGTGTGTGGGGGATGTAGGTGAGTGTACGTAGCATATACAGGTTTGTGGGGCTTGCATTTCTACATATTCCATATATGTGCATGGGCTCCTTCCCTAATTAAAGACCTATCAGTTAGTAAACTTTTGTTACAGGCATATACATTGGGCCATTGTTAATTGGTTTCTATATAGTATGCAGGTGAGGTTGATACTTCCATACCTCCAGAAATACAGCGATATGTAAAGGAATGTTACTAAATGACAGCTGTCCCATGTATTTCTGTCCCAGATATTTGCACTCATTGCAGTTGTGTTGGTAACTGAACCTCTTTGGCATGGGTTGCCACCTTTTCAAATGGCCATAGTGGGTCATTTGCGGGACACACATCTGTGTTTACAGGCCGACACATACCCACGGTCAGTACACAGGATAGCACATACTTTTATCCTGAATACATACTTTTTCTTGTAGTACTTTGGCTACTTATCATATTTCATGTATCATTTATGTTTCTTACATACAGGCATAACTATTTAATGCAACTATTACATAATATATGGGACTTAATTATGTCCTACAATCTCAGACATTTGCCCTTTTTAATGTTTTATGTCAGGACACTACTGCCCAGGGAGGGGCTGTCCCTCCTAATGTGGGACAGGTGGTAACCGTATACCTACAGCTAGCTATAACCACACCTACCGTAATGATCTACCTCCGAGTTAGCACTAACAGACACACGATGCAGACACATAGAGACACACATTACAGTCACATGGAAATGCACACGGCACCCTCAACACACACATACACAGATGGCAATCACAAACACAGTTGAACACAGTACCTATGTGGACCGCAACACCGGCAGCAGTAACTAAATGTCCCTTCATATCGTGATAATATTACTCGTGGTTTTAGTATTCCGGTACTGTGTTCTTTTGGTCTTTCAGCCTCATGGTTACGCGTGTCGGTATGTGACACATTCCATAGTTAGCAGTATCCTATTTATTTGTACCTCCATGGTTGTGTACATGTCGTTGACCTATCTATATATTTGTAGATATCGGTGACTCTGTATATATCAACATATATCTCTCTATCACCCTTTCTATCTGTATTATGTATATATATATATATATATATATATATATATATATATATATATATATATATATCTGACAGAGAGAGTGACAGGCAGAATACACCTTTCATTGTGTACTTTTCGGTGTATACTGTTTCCTGGACTCTGCACATTTGTGTTTGAACCTATCACATTACACACCTGCCGTAGGTACATCTTGGCTACCATAGTGTTAGGTGATTGTGTACATGATTACGTGTTCTACTCCTGGCAGTGGTCATTTTACCCTTCAGAGCAGGCACTATTAGTACAGGATAATGCTGGTTTCACCTGTTCTGGACATCATTGACAGTGATCTGCGCGATATTCAGAGACGGTTAGCCCTGTTTCGCGCATATCCGTATAGTCATATTTAAAGGACGCATACCAGCACTGGGCAACGCATATTCCTGCTAACGTGTGCTAAACATGATCTGCTGACCTGCAACCGACATGCATTATTCGTGCCTTCAGGATTACATTACATCCCTTGCAGGACGTAGGACTGGGAACATGCACGACGGTCACTGCATTTACCACTTGGGCATCCGGGATTTGTATACGTGTTATGGCGTTTTGTATGTGGACTATACTACAGCTGTTACTCCATACTGCAATCACATGGGTAACTCAGTTAGTTTACATATGGATGAGTCCTATTAATGGTATGTCCATGTGATGTGTAATGGATGCACTCCAGCATTGGGTATGTATATCACAGTGAGCCACACACTATAATGTGCTACACCTTCAAATGACCGTAGGTGGAGCATGCTGGGGTGACAGATACCTGTCATGGGTGTACCCCATGCCTTGACACGACATCCATGATTACATTATGTGGAGCCCCTCATTAACGCACCAGGGAATCCATGCAGAGTATGTGGGAAACAGTGATTACACACATGGGATCCCGCAATTGCCTCTGCTCCACTGAGCGACAGGTTGGTTACTCAATGTTGTGGTGACAGCAGACACTGTTTGCCTCGATTGATGTATGGACTCTGACAATCAGGCGTGTACCTACCAATGTACCTGGGAACCTATATACACAGTACCAACATATGCTGATAGGTGCGTGTACTGTTCAGGTGTTGACATTCCTTGTTCCAGTAGCTGTTGTGTGTACAATGGTTGAGGGCTGCCTATGTAGAATTCACACAGTAGCCCACCTATACATTACAATTTACAGGTGGTCATGTGTGTGCCATCCATTTTACTGTGTGTGCAGGTGGAGAGCTGTGTCAGTCCACAGGGGCCTACACTGTCAGAGTATGTGCTATACATTCCCTCTTTGCCAAGGCATAGGCATATTGGGCACACCTCCGTCTGCCTACTGGGGCTGGCACAGGGTGTTTGTGGTCTGAATCCCTCTGTGCCTGTGATGGCCTTGGTAATTGCGGTGGGCTATGAGGGCCTTCACCATTTTGTCCCTGCTCTAGCTGTTTCCGCAGGATCATATTATGTAGCATGGCACATACTATGAAGATGTGGGCACACATGCCTGGATAGTACTGCAAGGCTCCACCAGATATGTCCAAGCAATGGAACCGTGATTTCAGCATCCCGAACACACACTCTATGATGATTCTGGTTTGTGCGTGTGCCTCATTATGGTGTTCCTGCATGGGTGTGCGTGCATTTCTGATGGGAGTCATCATCCATGGCTCCAGTGCATAGCCAGCATCCCCCACAAGGTGACCATGTGAGATGTCCCCCCCGACAAATACCTGATACAGCTGTGAGGCATGCCAGATATGGGAGTCATGGTAGCTTCCAGGGCTGCCAGCACGCACATCCATGATAATTCCCTGGGCATTGCACATGACCTAGCAGTTGATGAAGTGGAATCCCTTGCGGTTTATGTAGCGCCTACCATGCTCACCGGGTGGTGACTTGATATGTATGTGCGTGCAGTCTATCTCACCCAGTACCTCCGGGTAGTGTGCCACATGGTGGAAGTGATGCATATTGCTGGCCAACTCCTCCTGCGTTCAGGAGAAGTATGTATGCTCATTGGCATGTGGTAACATGGCATCCAGGAACTGGTGTACTATCCCGGATGCTGATGCCTGTGAGATCCCCATTATATATCCAGTTGGCCTTTGAAAGGTACCTGTGGCTAGTATTCACAAGCTTACACATACCTTCGTGTCCACTGGGATGGGTTCCCCTCTGTTGTTTCTAGATCACAGGCGTGGCCGGAACAGCTCAACTATTTGCTGTAAGATGTCCCTGTCCACCCTGTAACGCTCTACTATCTCCACATCATGCATCACCTGGTAGGTTACCCTTGGTCTGAACACTTTCTCCTCCTCTGGGGCCTGCAGTGGTTGTCAGCATCATCCTCCACAACACCGTCAGCCTCTAACACATGGTGAGGAATCACAGCTGTGGCAGCTCCCAACATGTACATTTTAAAAGTTCCCCATATGTTTACACCCGTATGTTTACACCTATGGTGCAGTGTTTGGGAATACACAGGTGGGTGTGGGGTGCTTTCACACTTTATACTATTGTGCTGTGAACACCGATGATGTCATAGGGTGTGTATGTGCGATCGTAGCTACAGGGTATCTTATGTGTTTTATGACAGGAACTACTATTGTGGTGCCTTTGGTGTTGAATTACATTTGGCTGCCGTGGATTACCTCTTGCCCTTCCCTTTACATTTCTTCACGTTTCACCTACCATTTTCTGGCATGCATCCAGCAGCCTGCTTTCATTTATACTTTCCTAGACCTGGCTTATCTTGCGTAATGTGTTCTATTGCCGGTCTACTGCAGGTTTGCTTTGCTCTGCTATGACAGTTCTCCTTTCTTTGCAATCTGACACCTCCCCTATCCTGTTTTGCAGGTTTCTGTGAGCAGACTTGTCAGCTGCCGTCGATTGCCCGCTGTGAGTTAATAGGTGTTAATTGCTCAGTTGTACTCCAATTACCCTACTGTGGCATTTCCTTATTTTCTTCCCCTGACCTTCCTGTTTGTGCTATGGTGCGCGGCGCGTGCATCCGCTTACTGGGTTTCGGTCATGTTTTCATCCTCGTACACATGCGCTTTTGGGCACCATATGTGCTCTCAGCTAAACGATGCTATACCTACCTCCCCACCCCTGTCCTGCGGCTTTGCTTAGCAATGGCCAGGCCAAATTTACATTGCTCCAATGTGCTTACAGCTATGGTGGCACACCCCACTGCTGATGTCATGTATACCTCTGAGCCACTCCTCGGTGTTGTAGCACTGCGCCGTATGGTACATCCTTAATCTGATGGGACGTTTGCGTTTCAGTATTACCTGCCTCATTTGCATGGCATTGACTACTAATTCATAGTTACCACGCCGAACACTGTCACAGACCCTTAGCAACCTTTGCAGCTTGGTTGTGGTGTACCATGCATACCATTGAGTATTGTGGTGAAATCCTGATTTGTATTACATTGCGATTTTATGACATTTGTATATATTTTCTTTGTGTTCCCATTTGTGCACACATGCCCTGCGGTTGTACTTTGCGTTACTGTGGACATGATATTAAATGTTGTTTTTAGGTGTTCTGCATCTTTTCTTATGCCATTGGCTGTATATTTAGCATTGGCATATGTTAACTTTGTAATACATGAGTCTGGCTTGCTTTCATAGCTCCGATGTTCTGTTTGGAAAAATGTAAACCGTGTTTTTTGGTTTACATTTCTGTGGGTTTACGCCACACCTCCGTCTGCCTACTGGGGCTGGCACAGGGTGTTTGTGGTCTGAATCCCTCTGTGCCTGTGATGGCCTTGGTAATTGCGGTGGGCTATGAGGGCCTTCACCATTTTGTCCCTGCTCTAGCTGTTTCCACAGGATCATATTATGTAGCATGGCACATACTATGAAGATGTGGGCACACGTGCCTGGATAGTACTGCAAGGCTCCACCAGATATGTCCAAGCAATGGAACCGTGAATTCAGCATCCCGAACACACGCTCTATGATGATTCTAGTTTGTGCGTGTGCCTCATTATGGCGTTCCTGCATGGGTGTGTGTGCATTTCTGATGGGAGTCATCATCCACGGCTCCAGTGCATAGCCAGCATCCCCCACAAGGTGACCATGTGGGATGTCCCCCCTGACAAATACCTGGTACAGCTGTGAGGCATGCCAGATATGGGAGTCATGGTAGCTTCCATGGCTGCCAGCACATACATCCATGATAATGCCCTGGGCATTGCACATGACCTGGCAGTTGATGGAGTGGAATCCCTTTCGGTTTATGTAGCGCCTACCATGCTCACCGGGTGGTGACTTGATATGTATGTGCGTGCAGTGTATTGTACCCAGTACCTCCGGGTAGTGTGCCACATGGTGGAAGTGACGCATATTGCTGGCTAACTCCTCCTGCATTTGGGAGAAGTATATATGCTCATTGGCATGTGGTAACATGGCATCCAGGAACTGGTGTAGTATCCTGGATGCTGATGCCTGTGAGATCTCCATTATATATCCAGTTGGCATTTGAAAGGTACCTGTGGCTAGTATTCACAAGCTTACACATACCTTCGTGTCCACTGGGATGGGTTCCCCTCTGTTGTTTCTAGATCTCGGGTGTGGCCGGCACAGCTCAACTATTTGCTGTAAGATGTCCCTGTCCACCCTGTAACGCTTTATCTCCACATCATGCATCCCCTGGTAGGTTACCCTTGGTCTGAATACTCTTCTCCTCCTCCGGGGCCTGTGGTGGTTGTCAGCATCATCCTCCACAACACCGTCAGTCTCTAACACATGGTGAGGAATCACAGCTGTGGCAGCTCCCAACATGTACATTTTAAAAGTTCCCCGTATGTTTACACCCGTATGCTTACACCAATGGTGCAGTGTTTGGGAATACACAGGTGTGTGTGGGATGCTTTCACACTTTATACTATTGTGCTGTGAACACCGATGATGTCATAGGGTGTGCATGTACGATCATAGCTGCAGGGTATCTTATGTGTTTTACGACAAGAACTACTACTGTCGTGCCTTTGGTGTTGAATTACATTTGGCTGCTGTGGATTACCTCTTGCACTTCCCTTTACATTTCTTCACATTTCATCTACCATTTTCTGGCATGCATCCAGCAGCCTGCTTTCATTTGTACTTTCCTAGACCTGGCTTATCTTGTGTAATGTGTTCTATTGCCAGTCTACTGCAGGTTTGCTTTGCTCTGCTATGACAGTTCTCCTTTCTTTGCAATCTGACACCTCCCCTATCCTGTTTTGCAGGTTTCTGTGAGCAGACTTGTCAGCTGCCGTCGATTGCCCGCTGTGAGTTAATAGGTGTTAATTGCTCAGTTGTACTCCAATTACCCTACTGTGGCATTTCCTTATTTTCTTCCCCTGACCTTCCTGTTTGTGCTATGGTGCGCGGCGCATGCATCCGCTTACTGGGTTTCGGTCATGTTTTCATCCTCGTACACATGCGCTTTTGGGCACCATATGTGCTCTCAGCTAAACGATGCTATACCTACCTCCCCACCCCTGTCCTGCGGCTTTGCTTAGCAATGGCCAGGCCAGATTTACATTGCTCCAATGTGCTTACAGCTATGGTGGCACACCCCACTGCTGATGTCATGTATACCTCTGAGCCACTCCTCGGTGTTGTAGCACTGCGCCGTATGGTACATCCTTAATCTGGCGGGATGTTTGCGATTCAGTATTGCCTGCCTCATTTGCATGGCATTGACTACTAATTCATAGTTACCGTGCCGAACACTGTCACAGACCCTTAGCAACCCTTGCAGCTTGGTTGTGGTGTACCATGCATACCATTGAGTATTGTGGTGAAATCCTGATTTGTATTACATTGCAATTTTATGACATTTGTATATATTTTCTTTGTGTTCCCATTTGCGCACACATGCCCTGCGGTTGTACTTTGCATTACTGTGGACATGACATTAAATGTTGTTTTTTAGGTGTTCTGCATCTTTTCTTATGCCATTGGCTGTATATTTAGCCATTGGCATATGTTAACTTTGTAATACATGAGTCTGGCCTGCTTTCATAGCTCCGATGTTCTGTTTGGAAAAATGTAAACCGTGTTTTTTGGTTTACATTTCTGTGGGCTTACGCTACGCCTGCACCACTTCATGTATCGCTATGTACCTTCATTTGCATGATGTGGCACTGCGCATGAGGTGATTAGCATACCTACGCCGGTAGTGCACGTGGAATTGGATCGTACCTGAATCACTCGACGGCCATATTTGGCGTTATACCACCTATGCTACGCCTGCGCCTGGTGCAAGCTTCATGAATCCTGGGTAATGTGTGTGTGTGTGTGTGTGTGTGTGTGTGTGTGTGTGTGTGTGTGTGTTTCTGAATATATGTACATACACACACACACACACACACACACACACACACACAAACACGCATTGACCAGGATTTTTTTTACAGCAAAAACTAAGAAAATACAATTGTGAAGTAAACTTATTGTAGCAGCAGATGCTTAAATGATCAGTGCTGCAGTAGCCTTAGCTATATGGGTTGTATCTGGTCAAGGATATGACTCATCCAGCTTCCAATGGTTCAAGGTACGTTCCACACACCATAACTGTCAGGCAGCTCAAGCTGAGCTGAGTAAAATACAAGTTTGGCACCAAGCTCTGCAGTGCTTTCCTGCCAACAGACAGAGTGATGCAGAGCTCTGAAAGGACAATGTTAGGAAGAACAAAAAATAAACAACTATACCATAGCATAAACAACAGACCAATAAGTAAGGGGGAGGAGGGAGCAGCTACTGTAGCAGTGATCATTCAAAAATCTACTTGCACATCTCTACTATGTTCATCATATTGGTCACCGCTGCAGTAGTCTTAGCTATATTGGTAGATTACCAAAGCTTACTACATTTGGGAGATGGAAGAAGAAGAGTCCAGTAGATCCTGGAGAATGTTCCTTGCAAAACCTGATGTAGACCTAGAGAAGGAATGAAGATTATAGTGCTATGTAAAAGTATGTACAGAGGACCACATTGTAGCTTCTAGAATACTTCTTTAATCCAACCTTTTCCAAAAAGCCATAGATGAAGCCACCTTGACTATGCCTGGAAAAATTTTGTTGTGGTGAGTATGAAAAAGGTAATAACCTGAGACAACCATTTGAAAATAGTCTGTAATGACACATATTGTCCCTTCTTCTTGTCTTCACAAGGAAGTACAGTAGATCTGAAACCTGAAAGATTTACTTCTGGTAAGACAGTACCTGAGTTGTCAGTGGGCATCCAAGGTATGAAGTATCCTTTCTACTTCATTTTTAAGATCAATAAGGAAAGGGGCAGAATAGATAGTTTGGCTTAAAGTAAACTCAGATACCACTTTAGGCATAAAAGGCTGAGTAGTTCTTAAAGAATCCCTGTCTCTGTGGAAAATGAGATAGGGTTGACTCACCATAAGAGATTTCAATTCATATACTCCTGTTGGAGAGGTCAGGGCAATCAGTAAAACTTTTTTCCATGTTAAGAGTTTCAAGTCAGCCAGATTGGCTGGTTCAAATAGAGCAAGTGCTGACTTCTGTAATACAAACTTAAGATCCAAAGAAAGGGCCACTGGTTTTCTTGTAGGTCTCTTAAGTAAAACTTCTATCATAAACATTTTGATATGGGAAAGCCTTGAAGAGGAGAATCTGTGGGCAGGCATGCTGAGATGGCCAATAAATGAACCTTGACTGAGGAGTAAGAAAGGCCATAGGAAAGTACCTTGCATGAATGTTGTAAAACCAGTGAACAAGTAGCCCTAAATGGTTGCTGATTATATTGCTGTTGGCACCAACTAGAAAACCTTTTCCATTGGCCTCCACTAGTACCTGCTGCACATCCTTAGTAAACATGTGCTTAAATTAAAATAAGACCCTGTCATCCAAGCAGTCAATTAAAGTAGACTGGGTCAAGGTGCATCAAACACCCCAATCTTGTGTGAGTAGATCCATCCTGTAAAGAAGCTTGTGCTAATTGCCCCTGGCCATTTCCAAAGAAGGGAGAACCACTATTGCCTGGCCCAGAAAGGGAGTCAACACAAAGATCTTGGGGGGGGGGGTTCCTTCTGATTCTTCAAAAGTACCCTGTATATCAAGTAAAGGGTGGAAAAGTATAGTTAAACATTATTATCAAAGAAACTGACATCTTTCATCAGGCCTTTTAGTATCGAGTCCTGTAACAGAATGTTGCCAACTGATTATATATAGAGGCGCAAGTGGGTCTGCCAGAGGAACTCCCCATGGATTGATCAAATCTTGAAATACCTCCTGATCTAGTTTGCATACGTGAGTGTTTGCTCTGTCCTGTACAGCTTGTCTGCCATGCAGAATTGTTCTGATGGAATGAATAATAGCTGTACAGTGAGGCTATGCTGTGAAGCTATATCCATGTTAAAATGGTGAGTCTGTAAAGGGGATATGTCATGGTTCCCCTCCTTAAAGATGTCCACATGATTGTGGTATTTTCCTGAAATGACCTGAAGAGGTCTCAGGGGCCAAAAATAATTCAGAAAGTGAAGTACCTTGATCAAGATAAGGAACTTTCACATTTATGTTCTTGCATCTGCTCTAGGTGTCCCATACACCTTGCAATATTATTCCACTTGAAACTGCTACCCAAGTAACATCTGAAATATCTGTGATGAATGGCTGCTTTGGAACAAGGAGGAATAAAGGGAGATCCGAATTTAGGGATATTTGCTGTCTCCAAGTATTTTTTTTTCTATTTGAAAAGACACAGGATGTTGATGATATGATCAAAGAGACTTCAGATACCATTGCATCTTTCTCATATGGAGCTTTGCCAGGGTTATCATGAGAATTATAGTTACCATGAAACCCAAAATGTTGTAGTCCCTCACAGTGACTGAAGTCTGAGTGGAAAACCTTAGAAATAGATCTATACATAGAGCTATTTGTTTCCTATGAAAGAAATGCTCTTTGAACTGTGGAGTCCAGATGATACCACAGGGATGTAATCCTGATTGAAGGAGTCCAAAAGGACTTTTGAATGTTTTCTTGGAATCCCAACTTGTGTAAGAGACCTATCACCTAAGTGAGAGATCCCTGACACCTTGAAAAAGACTCTGAGGGCAGAGCCTGAATGGCACACTGAAAGCAGCAGAACTTTAAAACTCCATAAATCAGTTAAATTAAACAGGATTTTTTTTAGAGAAATAATAACAAAAACGTATAGATAGTTAAACTATATAAATAGTAATTTTGGTGAACTTTCATCAACATTTTCCTGTCAGAAGAATCTGTAGAAAACTTCAGTCTCTGAAAATGAACAACTCAAGGAACTCACATCCTGGTGCAGCCTGAAGAAAGGAAATCCAAATAATGGCAACCACCCTGCAGGAGTTATCCTTGAAGATGGATGACTTTAAAGATAGATTAGAAAATCTCAAAACAAACTTCCAAAAACAGACTGATACTTTTAAGGAATTGTTACAACAGCATCCATAAAAAATAGTAAATAATGAAACCTCTCTAAATGACATTGAACTGTGATGCAAAGAAGAAGAAACACAAAAAGAATATCTTCTGAAACAAAATATTAGTTGCTAAACAAAATAGACGACTTAGAAATTAGAGAAAGGAGAAACAATATTAGAATTTTCAGGTTACCAGAAAATACAGAAGGTGAGAATATAATTTAATTTTTAACTACTTGGCTTCCAGAGTTCCTAGACTTAAAAGAAGGTTTTTCCTTTTGTATCGAGAGATCCCATAGAGCTCTGGGGAAACCTGCTTCCTCATCAGCAAATACCCCTCCCAGATCAATTGTTATAAAATTTCTCTCATAGTTGGACAAATAATTAATTTTAAGATCTGCCTGGAGGAAAGCACCTTTCAAGCATAACCAGAACTTGATAAGAATTGATAATGATTACTCCATCAGAGTAACTGAACAAAGAAAAAGTATGGCCAATGATAAAACTACTAAAGCAAAACAATATCAAAGCTCAACTTGCCTTTCCAGCTAAGATAAACATTCTATATGCCAATGAGATGAGAACTTTTAATGATCCAGCAGAAGCTTCATCATTTGTCAAAAATAATAATGTGATTTCTATACCAGAAGATATGGAATGGATATCCCCATCTCTCAAAAGAATAAAAGAAACAAGTGCTTGGACTGATGTCAGGAAAAACAAAAAACAAAAAGATTGAGCCCAAAATATCTAAAAAAATAATTGCTTGTTTACCTTAACTTAAAAAAAAAAAACTTTTAACTCTGACTTGAACTGTCATCAGAACTAATTGAAATGAAAATGTAATCTCTCATTTATGCTTAAAACAAAAAGTTAAGAAATCAAACTACAAGCTTTGATATTTAAACTTTGTGGATTATTGAGGATTCTAATGGTTACTACAAATGTACAGGTATGTTCAGCATAACCTAATTCACTTTATTAGTTCTACTTACCATAAACTTTATAGAACACAAATATAAAAAAAACAATTTTTACTATGATATGTGTTTATCTTTACCTCTAGATTGCTTTTTGTTTCTACTTATTAAAATTCACTTAAATAATCTGGTCAGATTAAAAGAAACATTTTCTTCATTTTATTTGGCCTTAGTTATTGCATTACTTATGATATTGAATTGTGTTATTTCCGACTGGCTTGTTTTGCTTATTCCAGCTGGCTTGTATAGCTAAATGGCAATACATAGGTTTGCCGTTACTGCTTTACCCCGAGTTATGTTTCAATAGCTTCCTGGTAGGCATAAGTTTGTTGTGGCTTAGAGATGCGACCCTGTACCGATGTTTACCATGTTTGGGTGTCTGGTGATTCATCTGAATACCCTGTGTATTGACTGTGATCATAGATGTGTCTTGGTAACGGTCCGACTGATTTTGGAACTAGATGCTGGGAACACTGGAAGAGGGAACAGATGGTAATTCATAAAAGCTGTAATGAAATTTGCCTGCTTAAATGGTCTCTGTAATACTTTATGCTTGTTTGAGACAGTATGAGGAGAGGATTGGTGCTGTGGTTGTTGGGTGGCTGAGGGCTTTGCTTTTATGTTTATGCATTTGATAGTTGTGGTCTAAGATGACTGTTAGTGTTTCCTTTATGATTTGCAGTTGTCCGGATTTCAGACTTCCCCTTGCTTAACTGCCTATTTATTTGAATGGGGGAAAAAGGGAGGAAAGTTTTGCACAGCTGGCAGGGGAAAAGTGAAGCTTTACAATAATTAAGACTCATGAGCGCGTAACTCTGCTTCACTCATATCCCAAGCTGTTTTTTCACTTCAGCTAGGTTCCTATGACAACAGGAAACGCTGATGTCATCATCAAACGGCTCTGCAAAGCTTTGGTACACACTTGCAAGCATTGAATTAGCTGTATGAAGGAGCTTACTTGTTTTTTTATTGAAATGTATACCAAGATCTGCCTGTATAGTTAATAACGTCTTGTCTTACATAAGAGAATTGCAATATAATACCCAACATGCTGACATAATTAATTGAATGAAAGCAGTTGTTTGGACTTAGTAAATGATTTATCATTATCAGGCAATCTAGTTATGTTCTGTTAGTAGACTGATTAATGAACTAATTAATTAGGTAGTGCTTATACTGTTATATAACCTCCCACACCAGATTAATTTCTCTTTAACTACTTTTTAATTTACATCAAGTTCTGACTGTAACTGCAATATCTGCCTGCCTTCATAGCAAAATTGCAGTGTCCCTCTTCACACCTTACTAATGTCTGTTAACTCTAACCTTTATTATTCCTCAGACCATAAACCTAGTCCTGTATCTTATTTTACAAAAACCCTTTCCTCAACACTGTTGTTATTCAGACAAATTTTGTCTTAATGGGGTGATAGCTTTTGTTCGCAGATCACAAGGGGAAACTATAGATTTCCATTTATGATCTGTTCTTTCTTTGTCTCAGTTTTCCTGTAAGTTACAATCTTTCTTCATCCTGCTATGAGTCATTCTTTCTGACTGTGTGGGCAAAATATTAAAAGAGCATACTTTGAACAATAAAATGCTAATCAACACTGGTGTTTGAGTAGCAGTAGGAAGTTAGTAACCTAAGGTAATATATATTTAACTGTGGATGGTCAAGATTAATGTGGAACAGTGCATCATAGATCATATTGCCAAAATGTCACAAGAGCAGGTTTGGTATCCTTTTCATCTGGAAGATAATACAAACTCAGTATTTGTAAGAGATCTATTTTTATGTATTTAAAGGAATGTGTATAGGAGGGTACACATGCTTTTTGTACATTGTGTACTTTTATCAGCAGGGTGTGGTTGCAAACAGCCTTTAGTTCATGGCTATCTATAGTATTTATGGGCAAGTTTAACAACAAAGTTGGTTAAAGAAACATGTTTGTGTTGTTACTCTAACTCTAATGTAATTGGTAGAGTATATAATAACTCAAGGTATTTGTATAGATTGATTTATTCTAGCAACCTATCTGAACAATGTTGTTCTATATGACAATATTTTAGATTAAACACACATTTTCACATGAATAATACCATTAATGCTGCATCACAAGTAACACAATAATTTCTATTGAGAATATTTTAAGAAATATGATAAACATTGCTTATTTATATCATATATGTTTTAATTGTTAAGTAGTTACAGTTACAACTAATACTGCTATCATATTCATGAACATA
Source organism: Protopterus annectens (assembly GCF_019279795.1). Classification (NCBI taxonomy): domain Eukaryota; kingdom Metazoa; phylum Chordata; order Ceratodontiformes; family Protopteridae; genus Protopterus; species Protopterus annectens. Next base: position 896,181,569 of record NC_056727.1, on the reverse strand, counting down.
GGACATTATAGTGTTATTAAACTATGTCAAAATTTAAAAAAAAAATTAAAAAAGGAAAGAAATATATATTTTCAGTTCTTATATTCTCTTTATAAACTATTCTCCATATGTTAGTTTAGCTTATGGAGCTCAAAGAGCTGTTATGTGTGTCATACTGTTAAAAGTATGAGTGATAATCTTATAGACTTATTTTTATCTATTAGATTAGGAATGATTTTCATTCCATGTTTAGAGTGGAATTCAGTTACATCATTCGTTGTTATGTTTATCTTGACATTATCTAAAAAAAATCTCCTTTTCTAATTAAGCCTGACCAAAACAGTATTTTATTGATATTTATGATAGAGAAAAATCTGACAAATTCTCTTAAATACTTATGCATTATATATATATATATATATATATATATATATATATATATATAAAAATATATATATATATATACATATTTTTTGCTGTTATCTAAAGAATATGTCGAATAGTGAAATAAAAAAGACTCATCCTTTTAACAAATAAACTTATATGGATTTAACCTTATTATCCTTGAATACCAATGGTTTAAATAACCCAACTAAAAGATCTAATTTATTGAAATACTTAAAAATTAAACTAAGCGCAAATAGTTTTTCTTCAAGAGACACATTTCAAAACAAATGATAGTTATTCATGGAATCCTAAAGATTATTTAAGCTTAGCTCAGCCTACCCACAAGACAAAGACTAAAGGTGTAACAGTCTTATGGAAAAAGAATATTATAATGCCTGAAACCATCTTTAAATATGAAGACAAAGAAGGTCTTATGGCTATGGTAGCAGTCAAATTTAAAAACAGAATATGGACATTGGTAAACATATACTGCTTCCCTGGTATCAGAGTAGGAACAATCAAAAACATTTATATTTCATCTCTAATAATCATAAGGGCAATCTAATAATTGGAGTAAATTTCAACTGCATTCTAGATTCATCTGAAACCACTAATAAGAGGCCCCTTAGGACTGTATCCATCTCCAAATCTTAAAAAAATGGATTGATTCATTTAATTTACTAAACAGCTTTAATTTGAAAGATGATAAATCTCTATTGTTTTCCCATTGAGACCATAGATACAGCACTCAAACTAGAATAGACAAAATATTAATTGCCCAAGACCTGCATTTAAAAATCACTAACTTCTCAATTACTCCATGCCCCATATCAGATCATGATTCTTTGATTTTAAAAATCAAAACTGACTTCAAACTTTTAATCTTATCATCTAGAATTCCATCATATATAACAAAAATTAAAGAATTTAAACATTGGCTGTTATCAGAATTACAGTTTTTTCCTAGATACTAATTATACAACAGAAATCAATAAAAAATTATATGGGACTCAAAAGAATATATATTTGGTAAAACATTTACTTGGTACAAAAATAAAATAAAAGAATGACACAAAGAATTATTAGGTGCACAATCCAAACTCATGTCAATTAAAAATGAAAAAAAATCAAGACTCCCCACAAATCATAAAGAAAATAGAGGAGTTAAATAATAAATATAATGAAATATTAACACATGAAACTAGTTTAGCATTAGAAAAATTAAAAGTAAATTCCTTAGCCACCTATCCCAAATATCTACATAACTTATCCACAAGAATCAAAATACAAGCCAAATCCAATATTATTAACCACATCATGAAATGAAAGGAAAAAAGTATCGGATATAGGAGATGGCACGCCCAAAGGCAGGAAGAGAGGAGAAAGGCTAGGACTGTGGTAGTGAAGGTCGGAACTTTGAATGTTGGCAGTATGACTGGTATAGGGAGAGATCTAGCCGATATGATGGACAGAAGAAAGGTTGGTATATTGTGTGTGCAAGAGACCAGATGGAAGGGGGGGGGTAAGGCTAGGTGTATCAGAGGTGAGTTGAAATTGTTTTATCATGGTGTGGATGGGAGGAGAAATGGTGTAGGAGTTATCCTGAAGGAACAGTATGCTGAGAGTGTTTTGGAGGTGAAAAGAGTGTCAGATAGACTGATGTCTATGAAGCTGGAAATTTATGGTATAATGATGAATGTTGTTAGTGCATATGCTTCACAAGTTGAGTGTGCGATGGATGAGAAAGAAAAATTTTGGAGTGAGTTGGATGAAGTGGTGATGACTGTACCCAAGGGTGAGAGAGTGGTGATTGGAGCAGATTTCAATGGGCATGTTGGTGAAGGGAACAGAGGGGATGAGGAAGTGATGGGTAGGTATAGTGTTAAGCAAAGGAATGCAGAAGGTCAGATGGCAGTGGATTTTGCGAAAAGGATGGACATGGCTGTGGTGAATACGTATTTTAACAAGAGGGAGGAGCATAGGGTGGAATACAAGAGTGTAGGAAGATGTACACAGGTGGATTATATCTTATGTAGGAGGGCCAGTTTGAAGGAGATTGGAGACTGTAAAGTGGTGACCGGGGAAAGTGTAGTTAGGTAGCATAGGATGGTGGTTTGTAGGATGATGTTGGTGATCAAGAAGAGGAGGTGGAGGAGTGTGAGGGCAGCACCAAGGATCAAATGGTGGAAATTGAAAAAGGGTAATTGTGAGGTGGAGTTCAGGAAAGAGTTAAGGCAAGCACTGTGTGGCAGTGAAGAGTTTCCAAATAGCTGGGTAATTACAGCTGACCTAGTATGGGAGATAGCTAGAAAGGTGCTTGGTATGACATCTGAACAGAGGAAGGATGACAAGGAGACATGGTGGTGGAATAAGGAAGTACAGGAGAGTATAGAGAGAAAGAGGTTGGCAAAGAAAAAGTGGGATTGTCAGAGAGATGAAGAAAGTAGACAGGAGTATAAGGAGATGAGGTGCATGGCAAAGAGAGAGGTGGTGAAGACTAAGGATAAGGCATATGAAGAGTTGTATGAAAGGTTGGACACCAAGGAGGGAGAAAAGGACTTGTACAGATTGGCTAGACAGAGGGACCGAGCTAGGAAAGATTTGCAGCAGGTAAAGGTGATAATGGATAATGAGGGAAACATACTCACAAGCGAGTGTGTTGAGCAGATGGAAAGAGTACTTTGAGGGGTTGATGAATGAAGAGAATGAGAGGGAGAGAAGGTTGGATGATGTGGGGATAGTGAATTATGAAGTGCAATGGATTAGCAAGGAGGAAGTAAGGATAGCTATGAAGAGGATGAAGAATGGAAAGGCTGTTGGTCCAGATGACATACCTGTTGAAATATGGAGGTGTTTAGGTGAAATGGCAGTGGCGTTTTTAACCAGATTGTTTAATGACATTTTGAAAGGTGAGAGGATGCCTGAAGAATGGAGAAAAAGTGGTTTGGTACTGCTTTTTAAGAATAAGGGTGATGTGCAGAGCTGTAGTAACTACAGAGAGATTAAATTGATCAGTCACAGCATGACATTATGGGAAAGAGTAGTGGAAGCTAGGTTGAGAAGGGACGTGATGATTAGTGATCAGCAGTATGGTTTCATGCCGGGAAAGAGCACTACAGATGCAATGTTTGCTCTGAGATTGTTGATGAAGAAGTACAGAGAAGGTCATAATGAGTTGCATTGTGTTTTTGTAGACTTAGAGAAGGCATATGACAGGGTGACTAGAGAGGAGTTATGATATTGTATGAGGAAGTCGGGAGTGTCAGAGAAGTATGTTAAGAGTGATACAGGAAATGTACAAGGATAGTGTGACAGTGGTGAGGGCTGCAGTGGGAGTGACAGATGCATTTAAGGTGGAGGTGGGATTACATCAAGAATCAGCTCTGAGCCCTTTCTTATTTGCAATGGTGATGGAAAGGTTGACAGACAAGATCACAGAGGAGTCCCCATGGACTATGATGTTTGCAGGTGACATTGTGATCTGTAGTGAGAGTAAGAAACAGGTGGAGGAGACCCTGGAGAGATGGAGATATGCTCTAGAGAGAAGAGGAATGAATGTCAGCAGAACTAAGACAGAACATATATGTCTAAATGATAGGGAGGACAGAGGAATTGTGAAGATGCAAGGAGTAGAGGTGGTGAAGGTGGATGAGTTTAAATACTTGGGATCAATAATTCAGAGTAATGGTGAGTGTGGAAGAGAGGTGAAGAAGCGAGTACAGGCAGGATGGAGTGGGTGGAGAAGAGTGTCAGGAGTGATATGTGACAGACGAGTACCAGTAAGAGTAAAAGGGAAGGTCTACAAAAGGGTAGTGAGACCAGCTATGTTATATGGGTTGGAGACAGTGGCATTGAGAAAATGGCAGGAGTTAGAGCTGGATGTGGCAGAGTTAAAGATGTTAAGATTTGCACTGGATGTGACGAGGGTGGACAGGATTAGGAATAAGCATATTAGAGGGTCAGCCCAGGTTGGAAGGTTTGGAGACAAAGCCAGAGAGGCAAGGTTACATTGGTTTGGACATGTGCTGAGGAGGGATGCTGAATATATTGGGAAAAAGATGCTAAGGATGAAGCTACCATGTAACAGGAAAAGAGGAAGGCCTAAGATAAGTTTTATAGATGTGGTGAGAGAGGACATGCAGCTGGTTGGTGTGACAGAGCAAGATGCAGAGGACAGGAAGAAATGGAAGCAAATGATCCACTGTGGCAACCCCTAATGGGAACAGCTGAAAGAAGATGATGATAGGAGATGATCTTGATGCATTCAGATATCACTACATGGAGCACTTTAAAAAAGAGAATTTCCATACTGACCAACTAAACACAGTTATTAATTTTACTAATATTAAAAAGATACCAGAAGAATTAAAATCAGACTTACAAAAGCCTATATCCTATAGGGAAGTTATTGATAAAATTAAAGAAAGCAAGACTAACCAAGCACCAGGAATAAATGGTATCACTATGGAATTATATAAACTTTTCCCCCAATGATAGCCTCCCTACTCTATAAAACCTTAATAGAAGTTCAAGCAAATACAATAATTCCACCCTCTTGGAAATACTCTTTAATTACTCTGATTCTGAAAGAGGATAAATCTATGCACCTCATATAGACCCATATCACTACTGAATAATGATTACAATATATTCATGTCAATTTTAGCAAATAGAATTAAAATACACTTATCTAAAACAATCAACAACGACCAAACATGATTTATATTCAATAGACACACACACGATAATATCAAGATGATACTTACTCTTATAGATTATGTAAATAAAGAAAATAAAGAGATACTTATAGTAGATTTAGACATAGATAAAGCTTTTGACTCTCTAAATTGGGATTATCTGTTTAGAATACTATCACTATTTGACTTCCCCCCCTTGTTTCATCCATTTACTAGAAAACATATATATAAACAATTTAGCTTGTGTTAAATTAGGCCCATTCACATCAGAATCTATTCATATAACAAAAGGCACTAAACAAGGCTGCCCTATGTTGCTCATTCTTTTTGCTCTAGCCATTGAAGTATTTGCAGAAACAATATGCAATAACCTAAAAATAAAAGGGATGGATGTTTGCAATCAGTATAATTCTAAAATAATGCTTTTTGCCGATGAAATATTATTAACCTTAATTAATTCTAAAGAGTTCTTGGAGGAGTTAGAAGTAGTGATTGAGAAATTTTACTTGATCTCAGGTCTTAACTTCAATAAGTCAAAATCTAAATTTTTGTTCTTAAACAAAAAGAAAGAAGTACATGCTACAGAAAACCATATTATAGGGAAACAAGAATCCACTCTAATGTAATTAGATCCAAATGAGATAACATCAGTAAACTATAGCACTATCAACACAATGAAAATTTCTCTTCATAGCTGGAATAAAATATTATTAACTTTTGAAGACAGACTTCAATTAATAAAAATGGTTTTACTACCCAAGATTCTGTATGTGGCTACAGCTATTCAATTGCTTTCAAATAGATGTGTTTTCAAAGAAATTAATTTAGATTTTTTTTAATTTTTATGGTTCCCTAAGAGAAATAGAATAGCCTTAGCACATCATATTAGACCATGAAAACTAGGAGGATTAAACTTTCTAGTTATAGAAACATATATAAAGGCATCCATATCCAACACTATTATAGACTGGATAAATCCCAATCATTTGGGCAATTGGAAAGAACTACTAACTGTCATATCATTACACGAGTTTACTTTTTTAAATAAGTTTCCAATATTACATAAAGCTAATAAACTTGGTATCTAATAAGTACATGCAAGCAATATAATACAGCAAAACTTACTAAAACATATCTAATTAATTACTACATTAATTCATTTAGGAAACTTATAAATGCTAATATGGACCTGAAACTTTGGATTGATCTCCTAATACCTTTCACCTTAACAATGGATTATCCTCACAAAATATATAGAGAAATAATCACTTCTTGGGAACAAAACACATTTTTCTGTTGGATACAATGCATAAAAGAGTTAAAAGTTTTAGATATTCAAGAGATAAAAACAACTTATAAAATCCAATCACAGGATTGGTTGACTCTACAAAGCAGTTTAATGTATTGCCAATATTTATGTAAAATTATTAATAGTTCTTCTTGTAAAGCTAAGCAGAAATTCATAAATCACTTATATGAAATTATATATAATGACCATAATAAAGAAAATAGTATATCCTTCCTCTATAAAGAACTAATATACTATAAAACTATACCTAAAGCTTCATATTGGAAATATATTTTGAAAGGTCATTCACTACAATTGAATGAAGAAATTAAAGTAAATATTTTGTTGTCAGTTAAATACACTTCCCATGCACAATATTGGAAAATCTTTAACTGGAAATATATACACAGAGCTTTTTTAACCCCAGATAAAATTTCCAAGTTCAGTTCCTCCACAAATAGAATATGTTGGAGATATGAACAGACACATAGAGCAGACTGTAATCATATTTTTATGATTGTGCTAAAATCAAAACATATTGGGATGGAATTAATAAATTAATGCAGGCTTTGTTTAATGATTCCTTCATTTTTTCTAAAACACTGATCCTTTTGAATGTGAATGAAGGTCCACATCTGAATAAAACAAATGTGTATCTCTTACGGACAATACCTGCAATCTCAAGAAAATGTATAACCAGAAGATGGAAGTCAAACATAACACCAACTTTGGAAGATTTTTACACCTTATTGAAGAGCTCGATTTTGATGGAAATGAAAATTAAGGCATTAAGGACTTTTCCAAGACCGTTGGTTAACAATCCATGGAAAAAGGTTTTGTCACTGATTGATACTTTACACCAATGAACAGCCATCCTCTGATAAGCAAACTGTTATATTTATGTACTATTTATTTTCACCTGTGACTGTTATTGATGTCAGGCTTGATGTATATATTGCATTTAGTTATTTAGAATGTCACTTATAAAATGTTATGAAATTATATATCATTTCCTGAAATAAAAATCTTTTGAGTAAAAAAAAAACAAGACTCTGTACAGCTAAGCAAGTTTTCTAAATATGGTGAAAATAATATGTATATCCTGTTACCTGCAATGAACTATAACTGCAGTGAGCCACATTGTGAACACTCTTGGTGCAGTGGATAGTCCAAAAGGTAAAACAAATCAAGATACCTAAAACTTATGAAACACTTGAAGCCTGGATGAAAAGTAATGTGATGATAAACATTGCTTAAATTAAGAGTTACTGTAAACTTGAATGAGGAAGAAGAGGTAACAGATTGTGAAGTGACATCATTCTGAAGTTTGACATGATGACAAACAGGGCTAAGAAAAATGATACTGAACTGATCTCCAAATGTCTTCTTTCTTTGGCACTAAAAACATCCTTGAACAAAATCCTTTCCCAGCTTGGAAAGGAGAAAGTTGTTCTATCACTCTTTGCACATAATGTATTGAAGGAAAGGGGGAATAAAAGAGTCTGTTGGATGAGGGATAGCCTCCTAGCAAAGAGGAATATCCCCTCACTGGCATTTATACCCTTGATGAATGATCTTCAGAACCCATTTTTCTGTAACTATCTGTTGCCAAAAAGAAAAATGAAGACTCAGACTTTTTGGAAGAGAAAAGGGACTGTCAGGATGGAATGGGGGCAATAAAGTCCCTTAAATAGTCAAACTGACTAGCTGGACTGTCGTTGATTTAGAGAGTTTCTGAATTCTTTTTGGAACACTCTTGCCATTTGAGAGGTTAGAGAATCCCTTAGAAAATTAGAAAAGGGAAGACAGAAAATTTTAGATTCCCTAATTTAGCTTGCCCCTTACATCACATGTTTTGATCACCTCTTCAGCAAAGAAACCAGAAGGTAAATCTGTCTCCAAAGCAGAACATAAAATCTCATTATTCACATCCTCTTGGAAGGTTCTGAGAATGCTTACCAGAGACTATAGCCTTAAAAAAATTATCAAGTGAGTTATGCACACACTGTAAAGAGAAAGCATTGCCGCGTACTATAGAAGAAATAATTTAAAGCAGATTCCTCATACTTTCACAATTAGTCAGAATATATATTAACATACGACCCTGACAATTCAAAATTCTGAAAAATTAAGTTGCAGAAGCATACACTATGTTCCCCCTACTCATCAGTAATTTTTCCCATTCTTATCAAAAAGAGTAGGGTAGGGATTAATGAAGTATTTAGCAGTAGGAATAACTGAAGCTATAGCTGCTGGGTCAGGTTTAAGAAAAGTGTATAAAAACTTAAAAATGCCAAAGAACTTTAAACATTCTGTTTTTTTAGGGGCAGCAGGCTGGCTATCAGGAAAATACAGGCAGAGATACATACATCCTCCAGAGCTGACAGAACTGGAGGTAATAGTGAAGGTATAGGAAATTCCTTCTTTAACAGCTCAAAATTTTCTGAGGGACTGAAGAACCTCAGACTGCTCCCATTAAAAACACTAGCACATTCTGTAAATAGTCTTAAACAGAAAGAAAACCCAAGGGGAGAATCAGAAACTGAGCTCTCCTCTGAGTCTGAATGAGAAAACCAAGGAGAAAACCTTCATCTGTCCCTTCATCTTCCCGTCCAAATTCAGAATAAGGAATCTCTGAAGGAAAGGAGGCATTCTTCTTTCTTTTTACCAGAAAGTAATAAATGAGAAGGATCAAAAGCCTGAATAAAACCCTGAGCCTGATCCAGTAAACTACTCTTGTTTAGGGTAATTTGAGGAGGAGTAGATACATGTTTTTCTGTTTCTTTTTAACAGAAAAAGTGGGGTCAACAGTGTTACAAATGCCAGCAGTAATTTCAACAGGAATGGGTACAACATTCTGACAAAACAGAGAAGCTTTCCCTGTTCCATCTCCCAAAGCCCACTGAGGGAACCATAACAGCAACAGAGGATATGGCTAACCCTATGTCCATAGCTGCTGTCAGTGCTACACCAGAAGGTTTGAGGTAAAAGATGAGTGGTCTGAAGTTCAACAAATGGCCACAGCAGTTACTCACCTGTGGTTGAGGCAGATTGCTAGCTGGCCTTGATGGCAAAGGCTGCTTGCTTAATTTTTTCTTTCTGTGGCTGGCAAAAGGACCAACCTTGGGATCAACTGTTGCATGGTCAAGGTGAAAATGGCGGTCATTCTTGGGGAAAGCTAGCAGCAAACTGTGAAGGCTGCTGCCTAGCCAGATAGAATTGTGCAGATAATTCTGTAATTTGGAAATATAAATGTTGAAATACAGGCTTGTTTTCTTAAATGAAAGAATATGCTGTGAAACGTTGAACTTAAAACAATGTAGAAACATTGCCCTCTGCTGTAAAGAAAGCTAAGTCAATCATTTCTTGTATGTCCTTTGAAGTTCAAATTATTTCATGATGGCTTTGATGTTTACAATTCGGGACTGGATGGGCTGGATGAAGGCACCCTGCCTATTGTTTTTAATTTAAGGAAACATTACTAGAGTTTACATGTGGAATGTCTTTTATTGACATAGTTTCCTGCAGCTGCAAGATAACAAAATAATGTAGTATCTGTCAGCCTGGGAACACCAGGAAAGTGTAAAAACATGTATTGCTTATCAGAACTGCAATAGCAATTTAAATAGAGAGAATCAGAAGGCATTTAGCATTTCTGTCTCGATCATCCAACTCATAGCACTGCCTGTTGTCTTATGTAAGTTATCTTAGAATTGTGTTTTCTTTTAGAGATAGCTAGAAACTAGAAACATTAGACTGTTTTTCTGCGATGTCAGAACTGTACTACTGAATTATTTTAAGTATTTTTGTGTGATCTCTGAACTCTTGAATAGCACTGACTGTGTAGTAGAAAGTATTGCCTTGTGGTTTTAATTATTTATTATTAAATATTTTAAAACCTTTTAACTGTGGCTGGTTTGTGTAGAGATAAGTTAAGCTCTAGAGTACATTGCATATTTATAGAGTTTACTGTCCAAGTCACTCCAAATAAGCCTTGACTGATTAGTCACACTTACAAATTGGATAATAATATTACACAGTAATAATTGGACACCCTTTTAAGGGCCTTTTGGTAGCTGATAATATTAGCTGGGTGGTGGCAAGTGATTACTGCTGTATAGTCTGGGTAAATGGGGGGCAGAGCTGGAGAACATGTGCCAGCCTTCCCCAGAAGTGTCTGTGTGGTTGTATAAGCTCTTATCTCAAAGTGTGTGTGTGTCAGCTACTTGGGCAGGGACATGAAGCACTGATTGGACAGAGAGGGTGCTGGAGGTTTTAGCTTGCCCATCTAGGCTGAGATCTGGACCCTATAGCTGTGCCAGTGGGAAGTCTTATTGAGGACCTGGAGAGCAAGGGAGCGACCAGCTCTGGACTGACTGTGATCGCTGTGTGCACCTAAGGAAAATTCCACTTTACTGTGTGTATTTGTTATCCTTTCCTCATATACGAGATGCCCTCTCTAGTGTTAGTGATGAGGATTGAGGCTCCTTGATTGCTGGACCAGGGCATGGGTATCACATATTAATTGGTGGCAGTGGTTGGGATATCCTCACATATTAATTGTTTGGCAGCAATGGGATATCCACATCACATATTAATTAGTTGGCAAATACTAATTGGCTTGTAGTAGTGTGGGTAGAGTAAATCCTGTAGCTTGTGGACAGTGAGATTTGAATGTGTTTTTGTACTCTAAAATAGCCATGCAGTGAATACTCAGAGTTCAGATCACAATTGTTTTATTTCTTTTGTTAACTTAGTTAGACAGGGTGAGCAGGCAGCATGTCAGCAGAGGAGTATGGAAACCTGACAAGGAGACAGCTGGTGGAGATGTGGCAGGCTAGGGGACTGGTGCATGGAAACCTGACTAAGGCAGACCTCATTGCAGCCTTGGTTACAGCTGCATCAGAAAACAGCAACCAGGAGGACAATCAGACTGGCAGTGGAGATATAATTCCCTCAGAGAATGGGCAGCTCAACTTTTCTGCAGTGGACTTAAAAATCCAGCTGGAGCTAAAGAGACTTGTGTTGGAGGCCACGTATGTGGGATTAGAAGCAAATGAGAGACTGCAACGTTTGCAGGCTGAGGAGAATGAGAAAGTATTATGTTTGCAAGCTGAGGAACAAGAGAGACAGAGGCAGCATGAGAAGGAGATGCTGACTCTATGCCAGAGTCATGGAGGCAATGGGAAAGGGAGTAACTAGATCCCAGAAGTACAAAATGTCAGCAAATTTCTTCCGCAGTTTAAAGAGGGGGATAATTTTGATAGTTTCATTCATATGTTTGAAAAAGTATGAAGTTGACCAAAGGCTCTGGGTATGGTTCCTGACTCCCTTACTCCATGGTAAAGCTGTAAATGTTTTATCTAAAATGTCTGACACTGCATGTTTTGATTATACTGCTAAGAAATGTCTTTTAGAACTGTTTAAGCTAACACCTGAAAGGTATAGGAAAAAAAGGTTTGTGAGCATAGACTCAAAGCAGATGAAAGTGTGTGTGAATATGTTGCTGAATTGAGCACTTATTTCCATAGGTGGGTCAGTGGATGTCAGTTTACCACTTTTGAAGGGCTGGCAGACCTTTTGTTGAGGGAACAAGCACTTAGCACTTTGCCTGAGGACATAAGGATCTGGTTAGCTGATAGACAATGTGCTACTTCAGATGAGTTGAGGAAGAAGAGAGACCTATACCTGGCAAGCAGTGCAGCCCTGCACAGGAAGGGGACCCCCAGTACTGGTCATGGGTCTAAAGGAACCCTTGGGGGGCATCAAAGACTGCCACAACAGAATCTGCCAGTAGCAAGGGAAGCCACTAGTCCAGGTACATATCCAGAGCTAGGGTTAAATGTTTTGAATGCAACCATTGGGGCCATGTGGCATACAAGTGTCAACAGAGGCAAGGTGGGGAACAAAAGGTGAGGGAGCCAGTAAAGGGGAAAGGCAAAATGCCAATAGTATGTTGTCTTCAGAAAACAGGGGTACTAAACTAACATCCTGCAGATGTCCTGACAGGGAAGGATTTGGATGAGGCAGTACCATGTGCTTATGCAGTTACATGCAATCAGGCTTGGAAACAAGCATTTGGGTCTGGTAGCCTGGGGGAAACCCAGACAGACCGCATACTTGCAGCCAGGACTGGTGAGGTGGTTACTTCAGGGAGGGAGCTACCCTGTAGCAGTGAGCCTGAAGGTGAGTCACAGCTGCTTGGGGTACTGATGGTCCCTTGGACAGAGTGACTGCAAAGGTAGAGGTGAGTAGTAGTACCCAGGCTGACAGTGGTGCACCACTGTCAGAGGATACCAGACTTCCTGTGGAAGGGGAGCTGGGAAGGGTTACAAGGAGAGAGTTGAGACAGGCTCAGCTCTCAGACCCTACATTGCAAGGTCTGAGGCTGGTAGCTAGGGTGGCACCTGATTCTCAAGGAAAGGGGGATTCTGTATACTGGGACAAAGGGTTACTATACAGAGAGTGGATCCCTGAGGGAGGGCTAGAAGGTGAGAGGGTACAGCAGTTGGTAGTGCCTAAAGCCTACCATCTGGAGCTTCTAGCCATAGCCCATGGTATTCCCTTTGCAGGTCATATGGGCATAAAACATACAAAGAGGCATATAATGCAAAACGTCTATTGGCCTGGAATTTCCAGAGATGTAACAGGGTACTGCAGGACCTGTGAGCAGTGCCAAAAGATAGGCAAGGCAGAAGACAAGGTGAGAGCTCCTTTGATGCCTTTACCTGTGATTGAGGAGCCATTTCAGAGGGTAGCTATGGATATTGTGGGTCCTCTGAGTACCCCAAGTTCCACAGGGGAAAAGGTATGTCCTAGTGGTAGTGCATTATGCTACACAATACCCTGAGGCAGTGGCTTTGTCCTCCATTGAGGCAGAGAAGGTGGCAAATGCTTTGTTAGAGATATACAGCAGGGTAGGTTTCCCAAAAGAAATACTGACTGACAGAGGTGCCAATTTCATGTCAGACCTGTTGGCTTGTTTGTGGAAGTCTTTTGGGGTGAAGCACATGAAGTCCACCCCCTAGTATCCCCAGACTAATGGTCTTGTTGAGAGGTTAAACTCTACAATCAAGTCCATGCTACGGGCATTTGAAGATCAGTTTAAGAGGGAGTGGGACAAATATTTTCCCCATCTGTTGTTTGCTTACAGAGAAGTTCTCCAGGAATCCACAGGGTTTCACCCTTTGAGTTACTGTATGGGCATAGGATGAGGGAACCTCTAGATTTAATTCGAGATGAGTGGGAAAGTGAGTGCAAGTTTCACAAGGACTCTGTTTTGGCATACGTCCTAAACCTCAGGACAAGGCTTAGGGAACTCATGGGCTTGGCCCAGGAGAACCTGGCAGAAGCCCAACAACAGAAGAAGGTGTGGTATGACAGGAATGCTCAAGCTAGAGAGTATGCTGTGGGGCAACAGGTAATGGTTCTCATTCCTGTCAGACATAAACTGCAAGCAGCGTGGGAAGGACCTTACAAGGTGGTAAGAAAGGTAAGTGATGTTAACTAAATGGTGGAACTGCTAGGCAGATGGCAGGGGCACAAATTGTACCATGTTAACATGATGAAACCTTACCATGATAGAGAGACCCTTGTGCTGAGCATTTGCAGTGGATTTCAGGAGGAGTCTGAGGGAGATCTGGGGACTGAGCTCCTCAGTGAGGCTCAGGCTGACACCTCAGCGGAAGGGGTAGCAATGTCCCAGCAGATATCTCCTACCCAGGTTCAAGAAATCCGGGCAGTGTTGCAGGAATTTGGGGATATGTTCACTGGGAAACCAGGGTGCACCCACCTGGTGCAGCACCAGGTGGCTACAGGACTGCAAAGGCCTATTAGGCAAGCCCCTTATAGAGTGCCTGAGAGAGTCAAACAGACTCTGAGGGAGAAAGTACAGGAGATGTTGGAACTAGGGGTGATTCAAGAGTCCAACAGTCCTTGGGCTTCCCCAGTGGTGCTGGTGCCAAAGAAGAATGGCAACACCAGGTTCTGTGTGGACTACAGAAAATTAAATAGTCACACAGAGTCAGATGCTTACCCCATGCCTAGGACAGATGAGGCCCTAGAGCACCTGGGTGGGGCTAAGTATCTTACAACCATTGATTTTACCAAGGGTTACTGGTAGGTGCCCTTGACTCCCAGTGACAGAGATAAGTCAGCCTCTGTGACTCATTTTGGCTTGTATGAGTTCACAAAGATGCCCTTTGGGATGAAGAATGCCCCAGCAACTTTCCAGAGGTTGGTAGATCATATCCTGGCAGGAGCAGGGGGGTTTGCTCTTGCCTGCCTAGATGATATTGCCATCTACAGCCATTCCTGGCCAGAGCACCTTCAGCATATCAGGGATGTGCTGGGCAGACTACAGAGGGCAGGGCTGACCATTAAGCTGAGCAAATGTCAGGTGGGCATGGCGAATGTCTCCTACCTAGGACATAGAATGGGGAGTGGTAAGATAAGGCCAGAACATGCCAAAGTAGAAGCTATTCAGGCATGGCCTGCACCTGTTAATAAAAAGCAGGTGAGTGCATTTTAGGGACAGCAGGGTACTACAGAAATTTTATCCCCAGTTATAGTACCATGGCTGCTCCCCTCACAGACCTGACAAAGAAGAACAGGCCAGATAAGGTAGTGTGAACCCCAGCATGTGAGCAGGCATTCCAGAAGCTTAAAGAAGCTTTGGTAGGACCCCCTGTGTTAGCCAGTCCAGATTACAGCAAAGAATTTGTTGTGCAGGTAGATGCTTCAAACCATGGGGTGGGGGCTGTACTTAGCCAGATTTCTTCAGAGGGAGAAGAGCACCCAGTGGTTTATCTCAGTCATAGGCTCCAACCCAGGGAGGAATTCTATGTAGCTGTAGAAAAAGAATGTCTAGCCATAGTGTGGGAACTGCTAAAATTTCAGCCCTATCTGTAGGGAAGGAAATTCACTGTTATGACAGATCACAACCCCCTAACATGGTTAAACAGAGCCAGCCAGCAAAATTCCAAGTTGCTAAGATGGAGCCTGGGGTTGCAAGCATATGATATGTCAGTGCAGCACAGCAGTGGGGTTAGCAATGCCAGTGCAGATGGGCTCTCAAGACAGGGAATGGGGTGAGGTACACTGAGACCTAACTCTCTCAAGCAGCGTTTCTCAAGGGTCACTTAAACAACTACCTTGAGTTCTCCAGGGGGGAGAAATGTGAAGGCTGCCATCCTAGCCAGATAGAATTGTGCAGATAATTCTGTCATTTGTAAATATAAATGTTGAAATACAGGCTTGTTTTTTTAATGAAAGAATATGCTGTGAAATGTTGAACTTAAAACAATGTTGCAACTTTGCCCTCTGCTGTAAAGAAAGCTAAGTCAAGTATTTCTTGTATGTCCTTTGAAGTTCCAATTATTTCATGACAGTCTTTGATGTTTACAGTTCGGCTCTGGCTGGGCTAGATGAAGGCATCCTGCCTATTGTTTTAACTTAAGGAATAATTACTAGAGTTTACATGTGGAATGTCATTTATTTATGTTTCCTGCAGCTGCAAGATAACAAAAGAATATAGTATCTGTCAGCCTCGGAACACCAGGAAAAATTATGTAATATTTATTAGAACTGCAATAGCAATTTAAACAGAGAGAATCAGAAGGCATTTAACATTTTTGTCTTGATCATCCAACTCACAGCACTCCCTGTTGTCTTATGTAAGTTATCTTAGAATTGTGTTTTATTTTGAGATAGCCAGAAACTAGAATGATTAGACTAACCCCGGGATTCATAAAGCTCGGTGCAAGGCCGGCGTTCGGCTTGCTCCAACCATGTGGCGTGAAGATGGCGCAGTAGCGCCAAATGCATATTAATGAAGGCGCACTGCTGCCACAGCCACGTGCATAGGAAAGGAGCGTGAGTGCATAGGGCATGTCGAAGTGCCGCACGGAGGCGTGGAAATATCAGCTGTTGAGGTGCAACCTAAAATGCTTGCATATAACAATTTGCAAGCAATAGTAATCACATCTGTCAGTGTTTGTGGATACTGAAACATATGCAAAGCGTGCAAGACAGTTCCTGCGAACACAAAATGAAGAAGCAAACACAAATGCACAGTAGGGAATAACGGGTCCCTATCCCTCGAACAAATGACATTGAAAACCATGTGCCTGTAGTCCAATGCAGTGTAGATAGTTATACCAAGTGGAGGTGAAATGCATCATGTTAGTGCGCCACCAATAGGTACGTTAGCCCAATGGTCAGGGTCACCAGCTGACCCATATTGTGAGGGAGAGTACAGAGCTGGGCAGATGTGTCCATAACAAATTCACGATAAATGTAAATATCTAGTGACCGTATGACAGAATTATATCGCACAACGCATGTAATAGTCACATACAATAGGTATGTCCGTATTTAACATGCCATATGTGACAGGAAATAGAATAAGCATGTAAACAAAACTGAAGGAACATATAAACTGCTACAACAATAAGGCAACAAGTAGGCTTAAAGGAACAGTTTTATCCATAGCATTGATTGTGGGTACGTGTTGTCCAGTACAATCAGATATGTGTCCGGAATATATCCCATCCTGGACATAGGAAAAGGTGGCATCCTACCAATGATCAGAACAGTCGGCCAAAATTCACACATCTGTGGTCCAAGCTGTACTTGTCAGGATGTGTCACAGTTGAACGGGTATTACCCGGGTGTACCAACCATGTCGTGAAAGTTAAGTATGGGCGTGTACCTATGTGCGTGATGTATAGCATGTGGAAGGTGAAACATGCCAGGGTAGTCCACACAACCATACAGATACCTGACATATGTAGTGTATGCAATGTGTTACCTTGACCGTGTCATGGGCCATCAACCAAAGCAGTGATGGATGGAATGTCAGGAATATGTGTGGGGGGGGTGGGTAATGGTATAATCCTCAAAGGCAGGACTGTGTCGTATGCAGAATAGGTGAACTGGAGGTGTATGAGGGAGCAGCAGGTGAAGCAGAAAGAAACACAAAGAACATGTATACACATCTGCAATACAACCAGACAGGCCATACTGTAGAACACAATCCCACAAGCATATGAATATTAAAATGTGCGATACAAATGTACAGAAATGTCACTGGCACATACCCACAGATTGGTCCTGATAGAACTGGCCAAATCAAATGTAACATACCTGGATGCATAATGGAATACCCAGCATCCCCTTCACAGCACACAACCCGCCCCCATACCTGAACGTCCACCAAATCCAGACATACTTGGCATACTACTTTGGCGCAGCCACATCTACACATAGTGACCACTACTCATATGTAGTAAGCAGTGTAAACCTAGGCAGTTTCAGGATTGCAAACTATGTATCCCTTGCATGTAAAACCCACAGCACATTTTCATAACGCCAGAAGAATGGTCGGTATCGGTCTTATTAAATTTTTGGATATCCCTCATAACATAAGTAACCTGTGTAAACATTAGAATGGGTATCAAGACATGATGTCCAGTCCTGTAGACATCTGGACCCAAGTTGGAATGTGCAGTAGTGGTGCATGAGACTGTCCAGCCCTAGATGGTCATGCAGAACCTACTACCCAGGATCAAACATCTGCCCGTGACGCACGTGTCCCGACACGAATAATCAAGAGGATATATTGCACACATTTGCATAGTGGCACGTGGAAAAAGGGTGATGAAGGCACTGACGTAAACAGGATACCCGCTGATCCACTGTGTGAGGGACAGTCACTGTGTGGGTAGGTGTGTCCTGACCAACAATGATATAATGCCAAATGTCCTGTGATTGTAGGAAATAACTATGTACCATGCTGCATGTAACAGTTGCCTAAAGCGGTCACGTCAGGATAGAAAATACGTAATTCATACAAGAAATAGACTAACAACTAAAGTGCTAAAGGTATAGGCTCACAGCTAGGAAACTAATGAATATTCTAAACCTGCACTGAATGTGGCAATGTGTTGGCCTAAACAATCTGGTGTCCCCAGAATATATCCCAACCTGTACATATGACAATGTGTCAACCCTACCAATGGTCAGAGCATTCGCACAATAACTGGCCAGCCTCTTAATCACTCACAAAGCCAGTGACCTTTGGAGGAAAGGTATTGAATGAGAATGACTACTTACAACAATGAAGAGTAATAGACACATTTAACTGCAGAAAATTAGTAGTAATATGAATCTGTCAACACGTTCCAAGTTAATAGTACTAATATGGTAGAAGTGTCCATGATTGTCCCTGATTTGTCATAGCCTTGTCCCTGTCACTGTAGAAACTAGTTCCTGAGTATCACAGAGGTCCGTACACATATGTAAACCAACTGTCACATCTGTTGACAGGACTATTGCATACCCGTAGTGAATTTATAACTGATGTCCAGAATAATATTCATTGTATCTATAAATGAATGAAATAGTCAAATGTGAAGGGAAACACGTGGAAACCCCCCCCACCCACTGTGTAAAGGTGTGTCATGGCTGTGATATCAGGTGTATAATGGCTGTATATGGCTGTTATGCGTGGAAACTCAACACGAGTGTGCTGGAGAAACTATGGATATGCGATTATGGACACAGGAGTGCTTAGGTATATTGTGCCGGTTGCCCATGGAGGTCAGCTAGTACGTAGGTGCAATTCCCAGAAAGAGTGTCGTCTGCGTGGAGACATGCGTGAATGGTCGAATCGTTGTCGGACGTTGTGCATCAGGGCTGGCAGCCCGGCATGTAAAACATAAATGCCACCCCTGAGCAGAACGGAGTTCTGCTGTGACAACCCCAAACCAGGAAAAGCAGAAAGACACAACTACATGCAGACATCAATATGTTGATGTACAATCTCAGTAACACAAAAACTCATTCTATTAACATTAATAATATGAATGTGCAATGAAACAAACACAGTAGCAGGAATAACAGGCTGCGCATACGAGTAATAGGTCGAATGGCACTGTATCACATCACACTTATCAGCGGCACCCCAGACATGAAAAACATGCTACATCTGTCCGCTGTATAATGTGCAGTATACTGATCACAAGTTCACCGGAGTGAAGTGTCGGTGTCATAATGACTAAGGCAATAGTATGCTGTTGAAGCAGAGATAAAACCCAATATGCATGTGTAAGTGTCTATGTCCGGAAAATGTATAGGTTAACGGACACACAGATGTATATATAGATAAAAACGTGTGTATGTATCTATACATATATGTGTATATATATATATATATATATATATATATATATATATATATATATATATATATATATATATATATATATATATATATATATATATATATATATATATACACATACACACACAAAGATATACTACAGATATATATAGATAGATATATATACACAAACAACAGGTATTGATATATACACATACACACAAAACAAATATATATGTCATTGTAGATATACACATGTACATAACTAGGTTACCTTACATCAATTAGGGGTAACATATATGCAGCCTGGGCATATGTGACTGGGAGGTCCAATAAATAAACATTGTACCCAACCACACCGCCCAGCTAGGCCGGTCAGACATACAGATAGGCAATAAAGATTAATACACTGCTGCTGTCCAAAACACCGGCAGGAAAGTAGCAGTGGGAGAGATCTGCAAGGTCTACACTTTAAACATTGATAATGGTGCCTCTTGTGGGACCCCAAAAATTCAGTGTATGTGTCAACCTGTTGCCATCGATGTGAGCAGGATGTAGGTGTACATGGAACAGTAGGTTGTGCAAGTGTGATAATACATGGGTTGACAAAACGTACGACATGTGTCCCGAGACGGGGAGATTGGGCAATGTGTAGGGGTGTGCTCATACCCCAGCTGTGCTCATAGTAAGTATATGTCATGAGTGCTGTAGAGGGGTGCCAGGTAGGTGGACCATGGGTATGCAATAATGGGCTTAAGTGTGCAGGTGCTGGTTGGCAGAGATGTAGTAGGCCTGCCCAATGGAAGTCATTAATATTCCTATGTGGGCATAGCAGGCGTCTATATGTCCCAAACCTGAAGAGCACATCTACCGGATAGTCTGTAAACCATTGGGGGAATACATAGAAACCAAATCAGTGCCGAGTACCCGATTAGCATGGACGTCCATAGTTATGAATCAGAATGTAACAAAGTCCAACTAAACACTTCCAGAACTAGTGATATTAGGTGGACAGGTGGCAGAATACAGGTAATGACTGATGACAACATGTATGAGTCATAAACGGCATGTACCTCGACAAATGTGAATGAATACATATGCTCTGTGACTGTCAATGTGTCTGGTTAATAGAACCAGTCCTCTAAATGTGTCCCACAGGGTGTCATGCAGTGTTCCTGATATAGTGTTCATTCTCCCCCATTGGTATGTGAGGTCAGCTAGTGACGGAAAGTGCATAATTTGATGACCACCTTAGGTAGATGACAGCATAATAGATGAGGTTCCACACCCGTACACCTTTGAGTGACACACCCGTCTGGGCAGTTGTGTCCTGCAAAATGAATGTTATGGCATATGGCCTGTGAATTTGGGAAAGGAGGCCATATATTGTGTGTAGTGGTGTCAGAAATTAATTTGTTGTATCAGAAACAGCTACATGTAATAGGAAACAGTATTAGCAATTATAATGCTACAAGAATAACCTGAACGTATGCAATCTGTGGAAGTAGTCAGTTGACAAACTGGCTGTGGGTATGTGTTGCCTTGACACATGTGATAGCTCTACATATGGGATCTATAGGGCTGCCACCATTCTGAATTGCTAAAGTGGGACCTGATCTGTAGAAATGTCAGACGTACCAGGGCAGAACATACCTACAGCCATGCATAGTACAGCAATATACATATCAGCACAAATCAAAGCGTAGTCTAGCAGCTGTAAAGTTGTTTATGCTACTACATATAACATTTCGACGGGTCAGGTATACAAGACCTGTAACAAGCAACCACTACAGACACTTAAAATATGAGAATGTCCCCTAATCAGGACAGTTGCAATGGCTAGAGTATCGTCACATGACATATGCCTAATGAGGGACTGTCCCATGCAAAGTGGGAAAGGTGTTATTCTTGCAGTCTCCCGTCGTGCAATCTGAAAGGTGGAAAACATATAGTAGGTATGCGGTAGCATGACTCACCAGACAGCTGCATTAACAAGATCATATTCACATGTCAACATTGCAGATTATTGGTTCCCATGTATCAGGCAGATGGGAGCAGATCATATGAGGAACACGCATATAATATGATTACTTCACTGGACAGGCCGCAGAGTCCATACAGTCGAACAGCTGCCGTCACCAAATGGTTAGACATACCCAATACTGTAGTCATGTAGTCCAATGTAATATGCATCACAAGGGATTGCACACACCCAGCGTGAGTGACAAATGTAAGCAGAAATGTTGGTGAGCGAGTGGCTGTAAGTGTGTTTGTCTACCAGTATGCCAGTAGTGCACTGTCAAAGAAATGTGGAGTCTAAATGGGTAAAAGGTGCTGTAACCAGAGATCAGCAGTGCTTAACACTGTGCAAACCCACGCACAACTGCTCCCACCTGCTGGAATGTGCCTTATCCAGTCCGTATCCAAAGGCGTCGGTCTGTCCGCAAACAAAGAACCACCCTATTCATGTGTGGGTAGCAGTACCCTGCGCACATAGCTCATGTGAATTAACAATAGACCATGGCATATGTACAGACAATAGACCACACACACACCATGCAGCGCAGTCATCCAACAGTATAGCAATGTACTGGCAGATATGTCCGGACCACTGGTGTATGCATGCCTGGCCATCCTGTATTTCAGTGTGTGAGCATGCCCAGTATGACTGTTACGCATGTTGTCGACCGACATTACCGTCATACTGTCAGGTGTGTGAGCATGCCAAGTATGGACAACTGTATCGCATGTGTCACATGTCCAGATAGTCAGTACTGTGTTGCCGACCCCTCATTTCTACACAGACAGGTGTCATGCTGTGTCTGCAGGGTAGCTAATGGTCATGTGGCATTGACAGTTGCTACATGTCTGCATTGCGTGGGGGGACATCCAACCACATTCACAGTCCTACACAGCACCGTGGGTGGCGCACATGACTCTCACATGTGTAGGTTGGATGGGAGGCGCAGCTGACAGTTGTACACATCTGCCACTACTGCACTGGTATGCCAGGTACTCCATGTCAGTGTGTGTGGACCTACCTAAATTGCCGGTTGGAGGGATACCAGTGTACGTCAGATCCCAGCGTTAAATACCAGCACAGTGGTGTTGGACGTCCTAGCTTTCACAACCTACATCAAACTGCCTGGCCTGCTGTAGTCTGTGTGTGTCTTTGGGGGTTGTGGTCATTCACTGGGCATATCCATAGTCCACTGTATATCATTTGTCTGTATTGGTCCACACCTGTCCAGCTGCATGGAACGTGTGTGGGCTGTATGGACACACATGATGTCCAGCCCATAATCTGTAGTGGGTTGGGACACCCTGTGTACTACTGGCTACCATTGTGACCCCCGTATGTGCTACAGATGTCATGGTGCCACTATGGACGTGTACTGCCTGCTGCCCTAACAGTCAGCCACCAAAGTCTCTTGTATGCTCACATACATACCATAGCAATGGATAAATACACATTCTAATACAACTGCCAATTTTTAGGTCAATAGACGTACCCTGGGGATGTTCTGGACCTGAGGACAGTGCTGGAAGGCTGCCTATATCGGAAGCACACAGTGCACCTCCTATACATGGCCGAGCACAGGTAGTGTCATGTTTGGCATCCATTGTACTGTGTGCGGCTCAGAGAGGGAAAATCCGTGGGTACCTACTGTGTCAGTGCATATGCCTTGTGTTGCCTCTTTGCCAAGAGCAGGTCATACTGTGCATGGCCTTTCACCGACTGGGCCCTGCTCAGGTAGTTCCTTCGCCAAGTCACACTGTGCCTGTATAGGTCTTGGCAGTGGTGTTGGGCAGTGTGTCCCTGCCCCATGCTGTTCCTGCTGCAACTGTTACTGCAGGATCAGAATATGTAGCATAGCAAATACCATAACAAATTGTGTGCATGTAGCTAGTGAATACTGCAGGGCTCCACCGGATGTGTCTGGATACCAGAACCGTGAACTGAGCATCCCAAACACATGCTCAAGCACATGTCTTGCCTGTGCATCCGCCTCATTATGGTGTGAGTGTTTAGGTGTGTGTGTGCATTGCTGCTGGGTGTCATCAGCCATGACACCAGTGGTTACCCAGCATCCCCCACTAGGACACTGTAGGGGATGTCCATATTGGCAAAGGTGTGGTACAGCTGTGTCAGAAGCCATATATCAGAATCATCATAGCTTCCAGGGCAGACAGCACACAGATTCAATCTAATGCCCTGGTCATCGCATATGGCCTAGCTGTTGGAGGGTATGCCCCTGCAGTGACTGTAGGCCCTACCCCACTCACCGGGTGGTGCTTTGATGTGTATGTGTGTGCAGGCTATAGCACCCAATACCCCAGGGTAGTCATCCATGTGGTTGAAGAGATGCATATTGCTGGTCAACTAATCACATGTGTTGAGGACATGTACGTGCTCACTAGCATGTGTTGACATGGTGTCTGTGAACTGGTGCAATACTCTGGATGCAGAAGCCAGTGAGAGCCCCATGATATCCCAAGTTGTGCTGTGTGAGGTACCTGTGGCTAGTATACCCAGGCCAACACATGCCGTGGTATCCACTGTGATGGGTTTCCCTCGGCCTGTTTGATGTGTCAGGTGTGGCAGGCACAGGTCAACAAGCCACGGTAGGAGGTCTCTGTCCACCCCATAGTGCTTCACCATCCTCAGCTCATGTAGCCCCTGGTAAGTCACCCTTGGTCTATAAAGTCTTATGTCACCCCAGTAAGGGATGTCCGTCAGCATACACATCCTCACTGCCCTCAGCCTCCTGCACATGTTGGTCTATGTTTCCTGCTGCAGCCCTTCTCATTTGGTTGGACTGTATCGTGAAATGTCCCTGCAGGTATACACCGGTGGTGTAGAGTGCGGAAGAAACCTGTGTGTATGCTGCTTTCTCACATTACCGTACTGTTCAGGTGCAGGCTGGCCATGTCATCTGCTGATTTTGCTGATCATCACCTGTTTGTGCAGTCTGTACACCCTGACTACCCCACCACTGCTGTTGTCCCTCCCAATGTCACCAGGCAGGTATAGACACACCCCTAGCTTAGGCATGCTAAGGCAGGAGCACTCCCGAGGCACAGTTCTGCAATGTACGTACAGTATGCCTGACCCCCCTCCCATGCCGTCAACTATATTCGAGCCCTGCACCCGGCTAACTACACACATACACTCCAGGTATCTGCATCACACCCTGGGGATAAATGGGATACACTATTGTCAACCTCATCTGCATAGTATAGTCTTCTATTGAATAGTTATATGACCAATACCGAACCTCCAAATTAATAACCATAGGTTCATAGGTTCATAGGTTGGTACTAGGCTATCAGCCCTAGGGCCTATACAAGCCTAGCCATAACAATTCCCTGGCTATTTCTTCCCACACTATTTACTTCCCTGGACCCCTGTCCTGCAGGGTGACTGACGTGATCCCCGGGGTGAATTTCCTTTCGCCCATCCAGTCATCAAGGTTCCTTTTGAAGAGGACCAATGAGGCACTCTGCTTGACATGTATGGGCAATCTATTCCAGAGTCTGGGGAGTCACTGGGTCAGGAACCTATCCCTCCAGCATGTTTTGTTTATTGTGATGACAAGGTTTAGATCCCTGGAGTGTGTGGCTCTGAGGGACTGGGATTTCTTTAAGTGTAGCATGTCCAACAGCTCTGGGTTTGACATGGCCTTGTATGTTAAGCAAAGATCGCCTCTGAGTAGATGATATGCGACATAGTATAGTTGGAGTTTTTTAAGGTGGTCAGCGTAGGGCATCCGCTTTAGGCCTGTGATTCTTTTAGTGAGGTATTTCTGTGGCCTTTCCAGTTGTTGCAGATGTCTTGAGAGGTACCTACCAAATGGGGCATTGTATTCTATAATGGGTCTAATGAGGGATGAGTACAGTGGGACAATAACCTCCTTTTTTCTGGATAAAAAGCCCTTAGTGATGAGGTGTGCCACATAGAAGGATTTCCTGACTGTTGTGGCGATGTGGTTATCGAAGGTGAGGCCACTGTCCACCTGTGTCCCTAAGTCTCTTATCAAACATTCGGTGTTTAGTGTACTGCCACCTATATGGTAATTCACGGATACATGTTTTTTCCCAAAGGGGATAACTGTACATTTCTTGGCATTGAGCTTGAGCCCATGGCTCTGGCACCAAGCATCTGTTTCTGTAAGGCCCTTTTGTACATCATTTGGGGATTCAATAATGGCTCCCAGTTTGCAGTCGTCTGCAAACTTTGTTATCCAGAGTCCCTTAGTGTAGGCCTGTACTTCAGAGAAGTAGATGCCAAACAAGAGCGATCCCAGGACTGAACCTGAGGTACTCCACTTGTCACTTGTCTGGAGCTGGATTTGGAGTCAGCTACTTTTACAGTGTGGGTTCTATCAGTAAGCCAGTTAGCAACCCATTGGGTGACATAGGGATTAATGCCCAGCTTAGTAAGTTTATCTATGATTCCAGAGTGGGGGGTGGTGTCAAAGGCCTTGGCAAGGTCTAGATAGGCTGTGTGGACCACCTTACCCTTGTCCATGGCTCTGGAGACTGATTTGAAGAAGTCAGTCAAGTTCAGGAGACAAGATCAGCCCTTCACAAACTCAAACTGGGTGGGGTCCAGTGTTCGAAGGTTGCCAATGTCTTTGTTTATAAGTTCCATGATAATATGCTCCATGGCCTTGCAGATAAGGCTTGTCAGACTGATGGGATGGTAGTTTCTGGGATCCAAGGTGGATTCCCACTTGTGGAGTGGGATAACTGTAGCTGTGCGCCACTCAGTGGGCATGAAACCTGAGGTGAGGCTATGATTAAACATGACACTTAGGTGAGGTGCCAGTTCATATTGTAGTTCATTTAGTACACAGCCCGGGATGTCATCCGGTCCCATGGATGCTGTATTCTTAGCTTTGGAGAGTGCATTTTTTACCTGTGTGGCAGTTATTACCAGAATTTGGCAATCTTCCAGTATTGAGATGGGCCATTTAGGGGATGAGAGGGGGATGAAGTTGGCACTGAATTGATCTGCCAGGCAATATCCTTGGGATCAGTATATTTAATGCCATTCTGTTTTAGCTCATAGCAGATCTGAGCATTGCCATTTAGATTCTTGGCATAGTTATAGAATGCCTTGTTGTTGTCTTTGGAATCTTTGGCAATTTTATTTTCATAACTAGCTTTGGAGGATTTTATGAGGGATCTCAGTTTCTTACTGAGGCTGGTAAGGAAGTTTTTTGCATCCTGGGATTTTCCTCTTTTCTGCAACAGTTTCTTCCTTTTGTTGTAAAGTTTGTTTATGGCAGGGGACCACCAGATTGGCTTCTTTTTTTTGGATGAGAGCATTTTGGTTCTATTTGGGATGGCACGATTTATGCATGAGTGGATGTGCTTGTACAGTGCCTTAGTGTAGGATTCAGCAGTTGAACTTTCAGCTCCCGTCTGCATGGGTGTCATGAAGTTTGTCACTTCTGACTTGAGTAGCATGAAGTTGACTTTGGAGAAGTTTTTTATGGAGGTTTCCTTACTGGGGCATGGGGGTGGGATGTGGATGTTAAGGGTGATTAGCTTATGGTCAGACATGACTAACGAGGGGGTGACCATAGGTGTGGAGCATCAATTTCCCATGTTGGTAATGACCAGGTCTAGGATATTGGAGCCCCTGGTGGGACTATGGATTAGTTGATCCAGGGCATTGGAATTTATGAATTTCAAGAACTGTTGGGCAAAGATGTTGGTACATGAGTAGCTTTCCCAGTTAATGGCAGGGTAGTTAAAATCACCCAGTATTAGGGTGTTTGGTTCTATCTTAATATTTTCCAGTATGTTTAGAAAGGTGTAGTGAAAATCTTGGGGTATGGTGGGGGATCTGTAGCAGGCTATAATTTGGATTGCAGTCTTATCTAGTGTTAGTTGCACCTGGAGAATTTCAGAGACATTGTGTTGGGCAACTAACCTGGTGGTGTGAATATCCTTGGTGAATATTGACACTCCTCCACCTTTAGTATTTTGGTCCTGCTTTGGTGGCCGAAAATTGTGGTAAGAGTTGTAGCCTAGTATTGCAGGGGTACTCTCTGGAGCCTTGAACCAGGTCTCAGTTACTGCACAGATATCGATGTTCTCCATTTTTAGGAGTGCCGCGAGAGTGCATTTTGAGGTTTAGACTTCTACCATTGAGTAGCATTACCTTCAGATTTTGCATGCTTGTACCTGTTATGATGGTGGTTTTGTTCTTTGAACTTTGGCTAAAAAAGGCACTATAGGGGTGGCAAGAGCCTTAGCCAGTAACCTGAATCCCAGAGGCGACAGGTGCAGACCATCTCTGGCAAAGCATCGTGGTCTGTCAATCATGTCGTCCCAGGCAGACAGATACTGGATCCCCTTTGAATGACACCAGAAGCTTAGCCAATTGTTGAAGTCAATCATTTTCTCCTTATATTGTGGTATCATTCTGGGCAAAGGCAGGATGCTACTCAGGGCTAGGGTCATACCTGCCTGGGCCACATGATCCGAGAGCTCTTCCATGTCTCTTTTCATGTAGTCCAGGGAGGTACATCTCAAGTCATTCACTCTAACATGGACAATGACAGAGTCATATTTGTACTTGTTTGGAGTGACTTGAGTGCATGCGTTATGTGGCGGATCCTGGCACCCGACAGGCAGCTGACTGTAATTTTCTCCTTGCTCAACCTGGTGAGAGGGACATCAGTGTGCTGGACTATAGAGTCACCTATGACTAAAGTGTTAGGTACATTGTCTTGCCTTAGGGGCTGTTGCTGGGTGGCACACAGGTGTTTTGAACTATGTGACACTTTGGTTGTGATTGGTGTTTGTTTGCGTTTCAGCTTCAGAGATCCTTGTTGCTTGGGCAGGTTACAGTTAAGGGCCTCTGCATATGTGGATTTAATGTTGCTATATGTGGGTGTTGGTGGTGTGGGTTTAGAAGGGCTATGTGTTGCTTGAGGTGTAGTGTGGGTGTTAACCTTCTCCTCTTGACTGTCTAGCACAATCTTGGGTGGAGAGAGCTTTGCTTCCATTTTGGCTATGTAAGTGCATCTCTCACAGGTTGTAGTGTTGGGTGGTAGGAGGAGAGGGTTGTCTGTGTACATGAGGCAATTGCTGCATTGCCCCAGTATGCCCAGATTCACCAGGTGGACAGGAGAAATCACCAGAAGCTGACCCTTGGACATGCCTGGTTTGATGCTTTTTTTTTTTTTTTGTAAAGTACAGGAGCTGTTTTCCCTTACCTTAGCAAGGTACTTTGCAATCATAGGCTGTTTAGTGCCTACTATTAATTTCTCCTTATTAACAAGGAGAGTTGAGTGCTTGTATCAGTTTAAGGCTTCCTAGTGCTTTCCAGCAGGTATTAGAGAAAGTGCTAGTGAAAGGGATGCTTAAAAGTAAGATGAAAAAAAATGCACACTGCAGTGTGCACTAGAGAAAATAGACGTGAAAGTAGGTAACTTAAGTTTTACCTGTTTAAAAAGTTAAGGTTTAGTGGAGAGTTACTATTTTTAAAACAGCAAGATGGGTTGAAAGGGGTGGTCACTTTTGTATTCTGGTACTATGGAATACAGTAGGATGGCCAATAAATTTAAATAGTTGAAGGGGAGGGGTTTTTGATTTAGTGATTACTCACACAAGCCACTGAAAGTAGAGAGGAAATGAGATATATGGTCAGATTAACATAAGAGGCAGGCAACTAGAAAGACATTCTGCCTGACTCAGAAGAGAGAGAGAGCTGTGGTCTCTTTTGAAGTTTTAATATGCTGTTAAAGCAGAATGCAGGTAAAACACAAGGTAAAGAAAACAAACTACAGTATTTAAAATATACAAAATACAAAAATAAAAGCAAACTAACCTTTCCTTCACAGCAAAGTGTAGTAGAGTCTGGATGAGCCTTTCTGGTAAAGCTCAGAAATGTTTTATTTTACCCCTTAAATAGAAGGTTTAGTTCCTAGCTCCACCCCTCAGTTAACAAATGATTAACCTTAAGTGACCTCTTCTATCTTATGAATGAGTCCTTAATTGATCAGTTCTAATTTCTGCCTGACTCAGAAGAGAGAGAGCTGTGGTCTCTTTTGAAGTTTTAATATGCTGTTAAAGCAGAATGCAGGTAAAACACAAGGTAAAGAAAACAAACTACAGTATTTAAAATATACAAAATACAAAAAATAAAAGCAAACTAACCTTTCCTTCACAGCAAAGTGTAGCAGAGTCTGGATGAGCCTTTCTGTTAAAGCTCAGAAATGTTTTATTTTACCCCTTAAATAGAAGGTTTAGCTCTAAGCTCCACCCCTCAGTTAACAAATGATTAACCTTAAGTGACCTCTTCTATCTTATGAATGAGTCCTTAATTGATCAGTTCTAATTTCTGCCTGACTCAGAAGAGAGAGATAGAGCTGTGGTCTCTTTTGAAGTTTTAATATGCTGTTAAAGCAGAGTGCAGGTAAAACACAAGGTAAAGAAAACAAACTACAGTATTTAAAATATACAAAATACAAAAAATAAAAGCAAAGTAACCTTTCCCTCACAGCAAAGTGTAGCAGAGTCTGGATGAGCCTTTCTGGTAAAGCCTGGTCACCACTGCTTAGTGTGGCTCAGATTCATACACAACTGGTAACAGGTGCCTTACTATCACCATATTCGATGTCCCAGGGTATTCCCAGCAGCAAAATAACCGGTGTCTACACGACTACAACCTGGGACCCTGCACACAACAGACGATGTGCGTTACCACTACGCCATGGCATATATACATACATCTGAGGTTATCACGTACAGATCATCTGGCACAAACATTCAATAGTGCTGATGTACCTAGATATATATGTTTATATCTATGTCTATCTCTCTATATCTACATATATCATATATATTATTTGTACACATATATACATAGATATACATACACACATATACATGCACACACATATGTAAATATTGCATTTATATCACAACAGCAGACCACATGACAGCAAAGCATTAGACAGGCATGAAAAGGAAACTACATGTGCCACCTGCATCATGTAGTGTTGTTACTATCAAGGCATGTGTGTTCTGTTGCATCACACGGGTCAGACTATATTAAGGGTAAGAGTAGGGCTGCTGACATTTACTCACCAGACCTATTGGCGAATGTATGCGTTGACAACCCAGTGTCTTGGCAGAATATGCGGGCTGTGGACACTATATAGGTCAACAACAAAACACACTGAACACATCCTGCAGCTAGACACCCACAGATACCTACACATAGGGTATAACTGCCAAACGGACGTACCTGCCATGCCTTGGAATTGAGCACCTACCTGTCTAGTCTACCATACTACAGCATTACGCAGTAACAGAATGCGCTACCAAGTTTCAGCATCACCACACTCCCAGAGGCATACTTCTAGGTGGATGACATCATCAGCAAAGGCAAAGATGCTGATAGGGAACGTATGGAGAGTGAGCTGTCTAAAAGCATTACTCTGTCCCCAGGCAGCTGGAAATACACACACACTTGGCAGGGCCAGGAGTTGAACATACACCTAGCTATCTTATCACACTACAGCATTACGCAGTTGCAGAACATGCTACCGAGATTACTGGAACACAGCACTCCCAGAGGCATCCTTCTAGGTGGATGACATCATCAGCAAAGGTGAAGACGCTGATAGGGAATGCATGGAGAGGGAGCCATCTAAAAGCATTACTCTGTCCCCAGGCAGCTGGAAACACACACACCTGGCAGGGCTAGGAGTCGAACATACACCTAACTACCTTATCAGACTACAGCATTACGCAGTTATAGAATGTGCTACCGAGATTACTGGAACACAGCACTCCCAGAGGCATACTTCTAAGTGGATGACATAATCAGCAAAGGCAAAGACGCCGATAGGGAATGTATGGAGAGGTATCCATCTAAAAGCATTACTCTGTCCCCAGGCAGCTGGAAATGCACACACACTTGGCAGGGCTGGGAGTCGAACATACACCTAACGACCTTATCACACTACAGCATTACACAGTCACAGAATGGCTACCAAGATTACTGGAACACAGCACTCCCAGAGGCATACGTCTAGGTGGATGACATCATCAGCAAAGGCAAAGACGCCGATAGGGAATGTATGGAGAGGGAGCCGTCTAAAAGCATTACTCTGTCCCCAGGCAGCTGGAAACACACACACACTTGGCAGAGCTAGGAGTTGAACATACACCTAACTACCTTATCACACTACAGCATTACGCAGTTACAGAACATGCTATCAAGATTACTGGAACACAGCACTCCCAGAGGCATACTTCTAGGTGGATGACATCATCAGCAAAGGCAAAGATGCCGATAGGAAATGTATGTAGAGTGAGCAGTCTAAAAGCATATTACTGTCCCAAGGTAGACATAGACAAACACACGGCAGTGGTGTGAGCGGGACAACTGCCTATCTATGGAGCACTATTACAACACTACATGGATACGAGATGCACCACAGACAGTACACCCTTCAAGACAGACCCAGTGTGTTCAATGTAGGAATCCATCCTGACATGGGGTATGGACATCTGTTGCCTGCATGACCACTATCGCTATACAGAATTTCAATGGTCATGCCCATACACAGAGGCACATAACCGACACAAGGTGTCACTGGGTATGCTCACACACTTGGTAGCACACATCAGTTTGAAATGTACTGTGTGTCCATCTACACAACATCGTACTGGGCATGCTCACACACTTAGTAGTAGCGAAGGGCTGTCTTTTATGCACACGGATTCTAAACACGGAAGGGCACAGATAGGAATGTACTGTGTGTCCATCTACACAATGGCATACTGGGCATGCTCACACACTTAGTAGTAGTGAAGGGCTGTCTTGTATGCACACGGATTCTAAACACGGAAGGGCACAGTGTGTTGATAGTGAACATTGTTAGCATGAGCGCTGCACTACATGCATCTGACACCGGTCGTCAGTGCTAGCTGTGTAGCATTCGTGATCACAGCTGACAATCCAGATCCAACAATGGGGAATATAGATATCTCTGCAGTGAGGAGCACCTGGCATATGGCACAGTTGTGCACAATAGCACTACCACCGTATACCTCAGATACAGACATGTGGGCCATAAGACCGTGACAGACTGCTCCAGGTGTTACTGCCCCCATTTACATGAAGGCCACTCACATGTACTGCCCAGTACACACTCAAGAGCCATCACAGATGTCTCAGCTGCAGATCACAGTGGTAAATGCCGCATTCTACTATGTAGCACTCAGACATCACCATGTCCTTGGACCAGCAACACACATCCATACATTACTACAACACCATGTTACTCATGACCAGTGGACTGTACATAGGTCTACAGCAACTGTGCAGACTACACATGTACTGACAGGGTTCCATCATGTGGTATGCAATGCAATGATACCACAGTTCATAACCAGGTCAGCTCTACACATAACAGGGGCCTTGGGTCCTACACAGCTGTGACAGATGACTGTTGCTGTACACCAAAAACACTCTTGCTTGGATATGACATACATGTAATCGCAGTGGATATGTACATGGCCCACACACACACAACGCATATGTACATAGCATAGCTTTTGCTGTCCTCCATGCAGACAAGTGGCTACAGCAATGGCACGCATGCACATGAAAGGTAGGTCCATAGCTGTTGAATGTTAACAGTACATAAGGTAGGAATGTTGACTGAGGTAACATTCCCTCTGTACTAATTACCCATGACAACCAACATATCATACAACAGTCCATGTGTCATGTATGTCATCACACATGTCCACCAATTGCAATGCATACAAACATGGCTACATGACAGGAATGTAGGACCAACACACATGTACATGTAGTGGTATGCATGCAGCTACCATGCATGTGCAGTAGCTGATGTATGTCGTTCATCTGTGTCTAACTATAACATGCAGTTGCAATGCAGCCCCATCATTGACACCTGTATATGGTAAAATACTGACAGTACGGTAGGATGTACATCAGGTATGGATAGATGTGTGTACATAAAGTGGTGGTCCACCTTTGCAGATGGATGTTTGCTGAAGACAGCTCACAGGTGTGTCACAAGCCGTCCTACCATTACATGTGCAAACAGTACACTATGTTACTGTTACTTGAAGGTGAAGACATACAACCTACACAGCGGTCTGGGTGTTACTGACTGTACATCACTTGACACCTGTAACACTCATGTCCTCCCGTGTGCATATAGAAGCACAATTGCCAAAGGTAGGGTTGGTACATATAATGCCGCCAATACAGCTGCATATCTGTCAGACGTATCATCATATAGCAGGTGTATGATTCACAGTACTGCCATGTGTGTTTGCTTGTGTGACCATATATGCTACGTATGGTGGGGAATACATCCCAATTGTTACACACCCCTGTACACTGTTGTAGAGATCTGTACATACTGCAGTGTAGAAAGCAAGACATAGGCAGGGGTGGTGTGTGTATCACACACATGTCAGCTATCTGTATGTGAATGACATTTGTGGACACCACAGTGTGTGTGTGTGTGTGTGTGTGTGTGTGTGTGTGTGTGTGTGTGTGTGTGTGTGTGTGTGTATGTATGGCTGTCTGGTGCATGGAGTGAGGGTGTATGCTACCATACAGAACAGACAGGATCCCTAATCTCTCATGGTAATGCAGTCTACTACCCTGCTGATGCCATCGGTCTCAGCCTTACTGGCTACCTGTACATGTTCATTCTCTGTGTCGCGTCATGTGGGTGCACAGTACTGTGAAGGTGATTACCACATAGGCAGGGGTCCTCACCTCAGCACTATCAAGTGTCCATTATAGTGTTGTTGACCCCATGAGTGTGGTCATGTTACTGTGTGTTTCTGTGTATATCTGTGCGTGTTCTCATCCTGTAATGTGACAGTATATTACTGCTACATGGTGAGGCCTCATGCTATCAACTGGACTCTAACATTGACATCAGCCAGACTGCTGTGTAAACCCCCCACACCATGTCACCATACCTGTGATGTGACCCGGTATGGATGTCACGTCTCTAGCCACTGTAGCCTATTAAACAGCTCAGATGCTTCTGGATAAGTAGATGTGTGGACATCTGTGGAATGGTAGCCTTTCTAACAGTGAGGGTGAGGCTACGTATAGCATGCTGGTATTGCCATACATGCCTGTGAGTACTCCACATTTACACATGGGAAACTGCAAACACTGCTACTTATTGACACATGCAAGTAGACCTTAAGGAGGGAAGCAGGGCATCATTACCAACATGCTGTTATTGTTGTTACCAAGACATATACTGTGAATATACAACAATGCACTCTAGCTGCAAACACTGTAATGTAATGGCACATGCAATTAGACCTTAAGGAGGGAAGCAGGGCATAATTACCAACATGCTGTTACTGTTGTTACCAAGACACATACTGTGAACATATAACAATGCATTCTAAACCTGTACTACATGGTATGTCTGGTGCATGTCAACAGTACACAACAAATGTAATATACACTTCTCACTATTCTGTTCACCCTGTGCATCAGACCATATGAGCATGTCCCTGCACCAATGGTGTGGATGACAGGGATGCAGCACAGGCATCATCATATGCACAGGGTGATAATGTTTGCCAGGGGCATTGGCTGCACCAGTGGATGACATCATGTGTGTGGGTTAGGGCTGGTGATCTGATTGGACATGTGTGGTCATAATGCATGTGGGTGTTGTGGTGTCCTACAGATGTTTCTGCTGTGTGCATGTATGTGTGCACACAGTTCTGCCATGTCTCCAGCCTACACAGTGGTATTATTGACAGCTCCAGATTGTACAGACAAGGATGTACAGCTCACGTGTCCAGCCACGGCCACGTGACCTGTGCCTGCCAGGGGTTGCATGGGCATTACCAGGCAGAGGTACAGATTGGCTACTGTCCGATGACACATGTTCACTGGAACCATGTCCCCACTGGGAATGTCCAGGGCCACGTCCACGTGGCCTGCTGTGTCCTGGTGTGGACAGCGCAGCACCAGCTGCACTGCTACTGCTATTGGCACTGTGGGAGCAGGCATGTGATGTGGCTCGTTCACGCTGACCTGCACCAAGTGGTTTAGGTGGCCTAAGTCCATATGGCCTACACCTTACTCCTACCAGATGTTCCAGCACAGACAGCTCACACTCGCGGATTGCCATGCCACGGTCAAGGATTCCAACCATGTCACCCAATCACCTGTCCAGAACATCAGCGATCTGCTGTTGAGCATTTGCCAATGTCTGGATGTTGTTGTTTAAGGAATTGATAGCAGCCCTCTGAAGCCTCTGCCCTTCTGTGTTCTGCCATTCAGCATGTGCCTGTGCCGACATTACAGTCTGGAATATGCATCTGGTGACGCTCTGTCCTGCAGGTGCATGTTTGCCAGAGGTCCTCCTATGAGCAGCACTGGCCACATGCCTGTGTGGCACATCTGCAGTCATTACACTGACACCATGGTGTGGAGACACACCTTCTGTAGCCACCACACATTCCTGTTCCAAGCTAACACACGCTGACTGTCCTTCCTCTATGGCCACTGGTGATGGGGTATGTATTGGCATGAGAACTGTGTGTGGGGAAGAGGGGGACATAGCTGGGATGGCAACCATTGGCACAGATTCAGCCCCTGACAACCCTGCCTGTACCTCATGCATATGTTCATCACTGCTAGTATCTGTGGGGACACTAACATCAGATGGACCGCAGGAGGGTAACGCACTTATATCACCTGTGAATGCAAAGAAAGACTCTACATTACAATAGACACACACACACAGACACACACACAGACACACAGACACACACAGACAGACAGACACACAGACACACAGAAACACAGACACACAGACACACCAGGCATGTGATTTGACAGACAGCATGCAGCATGCATGTGATACAGCAGATGGCATGCAGCTCAGACATTAATAGTGGCAGTTAGCATACCTCCCTGGGTTGCACACAACAGCAAGCATGTGTCATATCAGAATCCATGCAGTTCACACAATCATGGTAGTAAGCATGCATCCCTGTGATACACCATGTGGACCAGCACGGGTTAACAGTACACATGGCTGATGTGACCTTGACATGTAGTATGGCATGTAATCTGGTGACATGTGCATTGACATGCATGCATGTCTGACACAGTGGTGTCCTGACACATGTACAGTGGTGTAATGGGTATCACATTGCAGTGTTGTCTGTATGCCCTACAGATAGAAAGCACTTTTAGCAGATGTGCATGAGCATTGAAGGGTAGTATGAGGCGTCAACATTGCTATACAGTGTGAAGTACAGACACTGTGCCATTGCATGGCATCATGAGGTGCCTATATTGCTATACAGTGTGCAATACACACACAGTGCATAGCCATGACTGTGTGCATACACATTACATAACTACTGTGGATTGTGACCCATGTCGCTGAGGTGTATACACAGTAAACCATGCTGTGTCATGTGACAGGTCACTGGAAGACCTACGGATGACACCCCTGCACAACTACTAAAATGTCTTAGCTGCCTGGCAACCGTGTTCACACATGGCAGACTTGTCAATACACCATGTCCCACATGACATTTATGTACCACACACACAAGGTGCACGGCTGACAGTGATGTCCAACAGCAGCAAGGGAAATGTATGGTATCTGTGGCCTGATGTGGTGTCTATGTCTGTGGAAGCTGTACAGGTGACTACTGTCATGCTATGACACAGTCATGATGTTCAACACATCTTATATGGTCGAATTAAGTGACACCTCCACAAGCTGTGCACAGGCTGTTAGGATGTCCAGTGTTCCACATCGACTATATAACCATTCAACAAAGGCTATAGTTGGACCATGTGTGGACAATGTGCAACAGGGTGTATACACATCACATCTACTGTGTGGCTACATGTCTCTGGCCATCCTCCATGGCCATGTGTTAACATGTGTTGGCCAAATGTTTGTGATGGCCATCTATCTCACATGTCTGTGTTGTCCCATATGACATACACCCATAGATGTCAGATTCGTCACTGTCCACAGAGTTATGCAGACAAAAAGGTGTATGTTTGGTATGTGGGGTATGTATTATGGGATAGTGAAACAATATTGCAGCCGTAACACTACATGTCTGGGACTTGTCATATGGCACATCACAATGTGTGCATCCATTGCAGGGGCATATTACACAATGGTGAATCCTGTGGGCTGCCCATATCCAAGCTCACTGTGTGGTACCGTTTGTGTACCACACATATGTTGTTCCAATGTATAGTACATATGCCTACATTGAACAACACCTCCACCATTGTATGCACAGCTGTCCACACATCTAGCAATGACAGATACTGTGGTTTCATGTTGGTGTTTCATTTAGTTTGTATATATTGCACATGGGTAGCCAGTGTGCTTGATGACAGATGCGACCTGTATATCGTGACTGGACAATACATTATGTGTACATGTGTTAACTGGCCACATGGTGACTAGATATATGCATTAACATGCCTAACACTGATAACTGTCTCACCTGCAATGGACTGATGTCTGTGCGGCACACCAGATGTACTTGTATAGGGGTGACACAGCAGTTTGAACATTATCCATGACTGTATGACAGCTACAGGGTGCACTGTGCATGTTAACACATTCACCTGTACAATAGCATATAGTATGCATATGTGTGCATACACAGGGTAGCATACTATAGTATGCGGCATGTGTGTAAACATACCTTGCATATGATGTTACATTACATATTGTACAGTGACACATGCAACTAAATGGGATATGATAGTCATATGTGCAGTAGTGACTTACCAGACAACTCCAGACTCAGTGGTTGGGAGACACCCACCTCCACGATGGCAGCTAGTGTTTGTGGCTACTGTTCTGAGGGTGTCCCCAGGCTGACCAGTAGCTCCTCGGTGGGTGTGAGTGGGGGCTAGGTTGGTGGCTCACCACCTGTTCCACCTTGTTCCCTGGTGATTGCATTGGCACGCTGTTTCACGTGTTGTATCAGGTCCGTGCAGTGTCTGCGCACCTGCTGGTAGGTGCGGTTATGGCCACCCACATCATTAACCCTCCTGCGTAGTTCCTGCCACAGGTCGTCACGCTGTTGGGCATGCTGTGGCACATGGCTGAAAAACACCTCATAGTTATCATAGAGGTACGGGATGAGGGCATCATCCTTCAGGCGGCTATACCCTGGCAGGTGTGAACAAGGCATTATCTGGAAGACATAATGATGGAGACAGGTCACAGTATCGCAGAGATGTACAGAGATACAGCTGCACATACATTTGTATTACATCTAGTACATATGAACAGTTATCTTTGCAAATCATCATGACACTGACACGAATGACATGTTTGTGTCACACACATGTAACACCCGTTGTGCATTGGATATCATCACCATATATGTGTGTCACCTCATTACATTGCTCATACTCGATGTGAATGCTGTCTTGATGTGGGCATGTCTGTTTGCCTGTACTGGTCTTCTTACCTATCAGCACATGCCTGGATGTGTCCACAGTAATGCTGTTGACCTTGATGCTATGTATATGTCACATATCAACACATACACTGCCTTAACGGACATGAGCAGTGACAATGCACACATGCACACAGAAACCTTTACATGCATGTGTTTTGCCATATACATCTACACGGCACTGTACAGCAGTTCAACATCCTGCCACGTATCGCCTGTGTTGCACATGTGATACATGTGACAATGGCTAGCAGGAAATTATTCACAGAGATGGTTATTAACTATAGCATGTACGGGCAAGGTTTTCTAGCTGTATCCAACAGCCATTTTGCCACTGCCAGGTGCATCAGTGCCACATTACTGATCCAGATAGTTAATGATACATCTACCATGTGATCATCGCACCATGTATGACAGAGATGACATGTGCAGCTTTGATGGACAGGGTTGCATGGTATGGCAGGAGTATGTAACATGTATGGCACAGTGATATGTCCAGCATGTGGTGATCCTTGTAGTAGGATGGTGGCTGTCCATGACATAT
Source organism: Protopterus annectens (assembly GCF_019279795.1). Lineage (NCBI taxonomy): Eukaryota > Metazoa > Chordata > Ceratodontiformes > Protopteridae > Protopterus > Protopterus annectens. The sequence continues at coordinate 896,141,988 of NC_056727.1, read as the reverse complement.
ATCTTTCAGATCAGGATATGTACGTGTAGCATGTCCAACATCACAGTGTAGCACATGTCTTTATGCAAGGTAGCCAGCATGCTGCATAGTGGGGGTGAAGATTGTGAAGTCTGGTATTGTCCATCCACGCATGGCCAATACCCCTTAAAGGTGATATGTGATCCAATACTGGTCACCCGAGTGCTGAGTATGCCTGTCCAATGATCTCCATGCTCATGGATGGCACCCTGTCAGGACATGGGTGCCTCGTATGACTACCTAATAGGCCTGGAGATGTCAACAGCTCAGGGAGGTGAACTGCACAGCACCATCCCTTACGCACAGTGTCTATAATGTTGACCGCTGCCTAGATGGTAGTTAATGGGTACAGGGTTATTCACCTAGTGGTGACAATGCTATTATCAGCTGTCAGATTGTGCACATATGTCATGCACCTCACCCAGAAAGCCCATTCTGTATGTTGTCCACAACACTGAGACAGCTATTGCTCCTAGGTCATGGCCATTCACATCCTTACATATGCAGATGCCTCCCATTTGTCTGTGTGGTATGGGCTACAATGAGGGGGGAGTACAAAACATTAACCCTGTTTTACTGTAGCTGCCACTGGTGTGATATGCACATGTCACTCAGACACCTTTTGTAGTGTTGCTTCTGTCAACAGGCCACTGGTAGACCACTCCTGTGACATACGAAGGTACATCTAGTATACTCAGTGTAGCTGGAACACAGTATGGGTGATGATGTCCTATGACCCGTCACAGGTATGCTATGCAGTGTGAAATCATCCGTACTGTCATCTACATCTGTACTGCTAACATCTACATTGATAAAGGTTCATAGACTTGCAGACTGTACTCAACAGGGTAATAGTGCAGTGCCTCCAATTATGACTGGCCTCTCCACTTGTGGGTTGCAGTGGGTTTATATTATCCAACACCCTATCTGTATTGCATATTCATGCTCAGCACTTGCTCAGAACATGTAAGCACTTCATGAGCTACTAATTACTATAGCACCCATTCCAACTCATTTCTTACAAGTACACTGTCTGTCCTTACACTTCCAGCTTGCTTACAGTACAACAGCTGTTGTACACACATAACTCACCTATCTTGTGAGACATGGTTGAATATACAGGCATGTCCAAGTGTCACTTACCAGTGTTATTGCCTGTCTATATGATGAATATAGCAAACATGAGGCAATAGCGCAATTGTCTCATGTACACAGTCAATGCTCACCTCCCAACATATGACACTACAGCCTGTGGGAGATGCACATATGTAGCCATGCTTGGGGTAATGCTCTCACCAACCCAGACTGAACCTGACATTCATGTGGGGATGTTTAACTCATTAACCCAGACTACCGTCTCATAGCGCCTCTCTGCTTACATCCGAGCGCACTATGAGATGATAGCAATTACAAGCTGTTACTCCCGAGTGCCTTCCACAAGCGAGTGAAACTTCAGTGCAGATTTGTAGCACAGCTTAATGTAAAACATGCTGAAATCATAGTTGAGCTTATAATGTACCATATACAGTTATGATGCAGCATGTTTTTTACATTAAATTCTCATTAAACTTTTAGTCAAAAATCCCATTTTAAATTTGTTGATAATGCAAGTGGTGGCAGCCAATCGGATTCTTGCAATCCAAACCACCACTTGCCTAACAACTCCACCCCCAACTTTATTTTCTTTTGTTTATCCTCAATAAATAGAGATTCCAGCGACAGGTATTTCCCTTTTGTTCCTGATATTTGGAGATTTTACCTGCTGCTGGATCCCTCTATTTGATTTGCGCACTCACTGATTGCAGAAAGATCGTTAAGAGAGACACACCGGTTTGGCGGTTGGAGTTCCCGTTTGTATTTTCCTCGGCTTGATTTAACTGCATCCGGGTTCAATTTGGCCCAAGAACTGCTTCTTTTTTGTGCCGGTAAGTTATCCTATATGACAGAATAGCTTCATGTACAAATCTAATGCCTTGTCATCAGCAGACATGACATTCTACCTAAACTTTATTACTTCCATTGGTTACCCATCCTGTATGCAGTGTATAGTAAATCTGTGTTAACTGTTACTCTCGAGTGCCTTACCTGTCCTAATGCTAATGATCTAATGCTATTATATCCTGCTATACTTGTCAATAAAAAGGCCACCACCAGTGTTACTATTCTAAAATTATTTGTCAGATTATTTGTATGTGGCTGTCACCCTGGAGATGTGTAAGAGTGTCATACATAAAACTGCTGTTCTCTAACTTTAAACTATACTGCCATTGAAAACTTAAATCTCAGAGACATTGTGATTATATGTACAGCCTAGCTGAAATGGAGTGCCTGTACCGTACTGTCTAGCTAACTTTCCTTTGCAAATGAGAGAGACCTATTTCAAACGAGAGAGACCTAGCTAACTTTCTTTTTTTCTTTTGCAATGGAGTGTGTCAATTCTCTTTTTACTGAAATTTGAATGTTACAAGCCTTGCCTACTGCCTAGCTAAATTGGAGTATGTCAGTTCAGTTACTTTTTGCAGTGTTCCTAAGAGACATAGTGGAGTGTGTTTTCGGCTCTGGTAATGCAAATGATTTCTCGCTGCTGAACAGAATTGCTTCTTATTTATGTTAGCAGGATAAAGTCCGGGTTCCAATACAGGCAAGATGCGGTGATTGTTGAGTTCTTATTCTGTATTATTATTTTTTATTGAATGCACCCACACTGGGGATTAGGAAGTTGTACTCGCACGTTCAGGAGAAATGTTTTAACCTTTTATTTTCAAGTAAGTGGTAAAATATGAATTTTAAGTCTAAATGTGAAGTCAGTAGGCAGCACGGAAGGATCAGAGTGGTAATTATAAAGATTCATTTTTGTGGGTTAGGGTGAGGAAATATTAAGGCACATTTTGATCGCTATTTTTTCTTACTGATGTTTATAATGCAGATGTAACCAAAACATGATGACAGTTGTTCCGCATTGAAACTGACCTCTGTATCTTGTCTTTCAGGGGAGTGTTTACACCCTCCTCCTTTATTTTCTATAGTAGGTTTAGGAATGGTATACAATTGGTCAGGGTCCTATTTAGTGCATTTTCTTCAAGGGACTAACTGTGGCACTAGCATAGTCTGTTCATACAACAGTTGAGCATATTTTCAGAGTAGCTTTCAGAAACATCATGGTTTAAGGGGAGAAGATTAAGTTTATATGACTGGATACCAGGTTAGAAGATTATAGACCACTTGCTTAGAAATGGAGCCTTACTTGGCAGAAGATAAGACTTGTGGGTGAGAAGCAAAAAAACATATGTGTGATCATTGTGTATATATGATAGCATCTGTTAACTTGTATGCAATTATGAAGAAAGTAAAAATGTCTGTTTATATTAATTGTCCTGGTTTAACAATACCCAAAGATTGATACACACAGTATGCACATTTTTTTTAAATGCTGGGTAATGTGACAGTACACATTGTAAATAATGCACCCTATGAACTTAAAAAATGTATCATTCTCATACAGTCAGAAAAATGTTGTTAGAGGAACATTTGTGTGTTTATAAACATACATGTTGAACTGCATTGTGACTGTAAGGAGTGATAGACATTCTGGCAGTTATGATTATGACTCATATGTTTCCGAGAGGTGCTAAAGAAGAAAACGACACTCACCTGAGTGGACAGTGTATGCCTGGTTACACCCGTGCTTACTGAAGTTGACTTTCACACTGCCTAGTATCACTTTAGGCACTGGTGTTGAAACTTGTTTGACTTTTTTGTATTCATTATATTTACAGCCTCTAGCATATGTTTCACATTTTTTTTAGTTATATAAAGTAGTTAAATGTGTTTGCGGTTCTTTAGAATGTGGTTATTGTACTACTGTGTAATTTTAGTTTTCATAAGTAATACTGCGGTGGTGGTGCTGCGGTAGCATTGTCACCTCACAGTTAGACGTTGCCCGTTCGATTCTCAGTTAGAGCGTCTTCTGTGTGACGACATGCATGAATGGGCATTCCCTTGTTGAAGGTTGTGCATTAGGTCTGGCAAGCCAGCACGTAAAACTCTACTGCCAATCATTAGTGGACTGGAGTTCCGCTGTGGCGACCCCTAACCGGGAAAAGCCGAAAGACACAAAAAAAAAAAGTAATATCTGCATTTTAAGACTGTACTGAACTGCTGTCTGGGTACTTTGCTACTTAGAATTTCTTTTTGCAGCATAAAATGAACAAACAAGAGTAGTTGGCATTGCAGTCATTTGCTTTTATCTGATTGGTGTTTTTGTATACGGAAATATAAAATGGAGCTTTCAGTATTATTAAAAATGTAGGCTTTTGTGATCAAATGAAGTTCTTCTTTGGTTTATCTTTTGCCAGTATTGTACTAAGTAGAGTTGACATTGTGAAAGGTGTTAAGTGTGCTATTTATGTATGGGGAAATAAACTAAGAATCCTTTGTACAGTTTTTGAAGTTTTAAAACAACCTTGGGCATGTTTTAAGTGATAGTGGATTGCCAAGTCTGTTTGTGTTATTACAGTTAGTATACTTGCTTTTGATGCAGAAGGCTGTGGGTTCTACTTCCACAGTATGTAGATGGATTGCTGATACTGTACTGTGTTGTATTTTTTACTTTGGCAGAGATACCTAGTAACTATGAACTTATCAGTTTGCCATCCATTCCCTAATGCAATCTTACTAGCTTACTAGCACAAACTCTAGCTATGCCACTGATCAGTAAGCCATGGAAAATGACTTTTTGAGGTCCTAGCAAACTATAATATTATTTTGCTAAGATTAGAGTATTGCCTACCATAAAATGCCCTACTTTTACCACAAACCCATATACTGCAAGTCATCAAAAACAAAATCCACCGTTAACAGGCCTGCTGGTAAACAGACTCGCTCATTAGTTCCATTTAGTACAACTGAATGGCTATTAGCTGTATTTCTTATTACTTACAGTTCAGCCACATAAGGTTGAGATTTTGTCTAGGCTTATTGCATTTCTGATTATACTCAGTAGTTGTCTGAGTGAGATAAAGGTTATTACTTGCTGACTACTACCTGCATGGAGCTAAGTTATATTTTGGGAATTTTTCTGGCCTTTGTCAGTAATGTGTGCAACTTAGGTGGGAGGAAGGGCTAAGTGTTATACTATTTTACTGAATTACTGTATTACATAACAGCTGCACAAGGTGATATAATGAGTACCTACTCAACAGGTTATGTGCAGCAATTATCACCTGTGTCTGAGCATGCATACCTTTGCAGTAATGAAAGGCAGGTCATTATCACCTTAGCAGTAAGTCAGTTACAATATAGCACTGAGTCATTATCACTTTTCAGGTAAAACTATCAGGAGCTGTCACTGTTATTTATACAAGTACAACTTGTTATCACATTGATGAATGCACAAGCCAGATTGTGTTTTTTTTCTCTGCTTGTAGTCATTGCAAGACACCCCCCCATTCTTCATCAACTACCTAGCTCCTGAAGCCCCTTATTTTATATATATATATATATATATATATATATATATATATATATATATATATATATATATATAGATTGATATTAGTGTGTGTAACCCACAAAGCAAGAAGGTGAGCTAAAATGCTGTAACTCATCCATCCAAGAACTTGACAAGTCACTTGCAGTATGTCTCTTTGACATGGTATGCAAAGAGAAATATCCTCATGCTCAAACTGGAAATAAAGCTTTCTAGTATTAGCAGGGGGTGTAGGACTGAAAAATCATAAAACAGGACTTTATGACCATGAATCTGTTTAATTTACCAAACTGTAAAATATGCCCCCAAGCACCATCATTCATGAATATTAGAAACCTGCCTCTCCTTCCTCTGTAGGATTTTTTTTCCAGGACAGGAGCAAGCAGCTGGCCCAGCCAAGGATACACGGCTTGCTTGCAGGGGAGACAACCCTGTAAAGAGAGGAAAGGTCATGAACTCAGTTTTATATACTGCAGCAATCAGTTCCCATACCCAGAGGTCCTTGGTTAGACTGAAGCAATGCTACCCAAACCGGACTAAGATATATATATATATATATATATATATATATATATATATATATATATATATATATATAGATATATATATGTATATATATTTTTTTCCACGATGTAGTTCATATCTTTGTGAATTAATGTAACTGAACCACATATGATGAAACAGTTGAATGTCTCAAACTATCACTACATTGTGCATGTTGTGTTGCTTTGCAGCTGCCTCTGTGCAGGTGAGTAACATTATATTGTTCTATACCATTGTGTTTTTCAGCTTTGCATTCACCCGACATCACACCCCTCAGTGAAGATGCCATCTGCTAAGAAGTCAACCATTTACTTGGATGAGGATACTGATTCTGACAGTAATACCAGTGGGTCCAAAATGGAATTGGACCTTGATTCACAATGTAAGGCAAACCAAAGTGAAGATGACGATTATGATGCTGATGATCATATTCCACTGGCACATCTGCGTGAGAAGGCCATTACTGCTGATAAAGATGATGCCCCTGTCCCAGCAATTCCTGACAGACTCCTACCCTCTACCCCTGACCTCACCATTCTTGATGAAACTGACCACAACAGTGAGGATGACATGCCACTAGCCCAGCTAAGGTATGATGGCACACACAATAGTGGTCATCAACTTGAATCAGATTTTGACACAGAGGATGAATTGCCTCTATCTGAGTTATGGCAAGGACATGGCCTGACCAACAGACCTTTGCAGTCCTCCATCGCCCAAGCCAGGCCTAGTGCTGAAGAGGAAGTGGATATGCTTCCTACTATACATGAGCTGAGGCGTAGTCCACAGCAGGTTGAGTCAGATGGAGAAAGTCCACTGGATCTGAGCCGAAGTAGCTCCTTGTCAAGCAAGGATCTGAGTGTGCCGCAGCATGGAATTTGTGTGAGTATTCCACTCAGAAGTCAGTACAAACCAGTGGGTAATGTAACTGATCACAGGGTACCATCTCTTAACCACCCAGTAGTTTCCGTTCAAAATTGTAGGAGGCTAATGAAAAAGACATGGCGATCATGCCCACCACAAAACTTATCGTGGGAAAAACACCTAAAACCCATTCACATAGATGACTTTGTGTGTCCAGTCGGCCCAGTCACCAACCTAGACTCAGACAGCACAGAGATGGACTTCCTCAATTTGATGTTCCCAGAGGAACTGTACTCACTTATTGCTGATGAAACTAACCCCTATGCTGCACAGAGGCAGGCTGCAGCAGGCAAGGTTGATATGCGGTGGAGTCCTGTTTGTCCTGGAGACATACGCACATTTCTAGGTGTCAGAATATACATGTCTATTGTACATGTTCCAGAATACAGGCAGTACTGGGAAACATACCATCTGTATGGTGATTTCCAAATAGCTGAGTACATGACCCGGGAGAGGTTTGAAAAAATTTAGCAGTATTTTCACTACAATGACAAAAACCTCAGACAACCACAGGGCTATTTGGGTCATGACAAGCTCCATCATGTACGGCCAATACTGGATGCCGTACTTCATGCATGTAGGACACAGTATAATGTGCATCGTGAGGTGGCAGTAGATGAAGCCATGGTTGGCTTCCATGGACGTCTGACATTTAGACAGTTTATGCCTGGCAAGCCGGAGCGGTATGGCATTAAGGTATGGGTGCTGGCTGACTCACATAATGGTTATGTGCATGAATTCCAGGTATACACTGGAAAGGCAGAGCAGACCACAGAGGTTGGACTGGCACACCAAGTTGTGGTCGACCTAACACGGGGGCTGATTGGAAAGAAGCAACACATTTACTTTGATAACTTCTTCTCCTCTGTCCCTCTGGCACAGCAACTGCTGCAAGACAGTCTTTACTGCTGTGGAACCATGTGCACCAATAGGTCTGGATGGCCTGTAACATTCAACCGACAAGCCATTGGTAAAGCACCTCAAGGGTTCTACAAGCAGTGGCAGAGGGGACCATTGCTTGCAACTGAATGGAAGGATAGCAACCCAGTATTTCTGCTGTCAACTAATAGTAACCCAACCTTGGCAGTCTCCAGCACATGCAGGAGACAGCACGATGGAACAAGAGCTGCAGTGCCATGCCCACCAATTGTAAACATGTACAACACATACATGAATGGGGTGGACCGAGCGGATCAGCTCAGAATGCAGTATCCAACTGCTCAAGAGGCAAAGAAATGGTGGCTGTACTTGTTCTGGTTCCTATCGGATGTGGCCATAGTGAATGCTTACATTTTATTCCGTGAGAGTGCCAGCCACCGGCAGCTTTCATGTTCTGGCCATGTTACTGCGTCAAGCCAGTTACAGTTTAGAAGAAACCTAGGCATGCACCTCTTGACCACCTACAAGAAAAGGAAAATATGCATAGAGATTACCATCCCAGAGCCCATGACATGATTTGAACAAGGCTCACACTTTCCAGTGAAATGGCGGAAGGCACGATGCAAAAACTGTGCCAGAAAGGGTAAACATGCTGAACCATCATGGGGATGCCCGACCTGTAAGATTAACCTATGCATGGAATGCTTTGGTGAGTACCATGGCCATACGGGTCTAGCAGACTGCTGACAGCAGCAAGATGTGCAGAGCACACTGTACAACAAAGTTGTGACCAAGCTGTTGGGTCCATTGCTGAATGGGCACATGAAAAGAGAAAAGGCAGAGGTAAAGCAGACTGCTGACACTGAAGGAGGTCGTGAGACAATAGTGCTATCGGCAGTCTGAGTGGGCAGCCAGCACAGCTATGGAACACTTCAGATAACCAATATCTGGAGCCCCATGCCTGTCCTTGGCATATTAGTGGAGCAGCGGTCCTTACCCTCCTTTTTCTCTTTACATGTGCCCTTTCTGTGCACCCTTGTCGGTGTCTACCCATTCAGTATTTCAGGTAAGGTAAGACTGTATCTTCTGCTGTTCTGGGAATCACTGGAAAGTGAGCAGCCCAAACCCTAAGCTGTCCCATCTCAGAATGTTGTGTTGGTGGATGCATCACGGCGGGCATACCCAGCCAGCATGGATCTTGTGATCCACCTGGATCGCAGTTGGGAACTTGGAGACTCTTCAGCTCAGTCCCATAGTGCTGCTGTCCTAGGTAAGCATGGGCTTGGGTGTGCCACTGTGATATAATGCAAAAACATGCAAAAAGACACAGCCTGGGTCAGTCTTGGTCTTTTGACATGTTGCCCTGATGTAGCTCTCCACTCAGTCTCCCTCCCTTCAGGTGTAGTCAATGTATGTAGGTGAGGGTAGTAAATGTATGAAGGTCGGGACAGCAATTAGTGAGTTACTTCAGTCCCTCATCCCTTAGGTCCATTGCTGAATGGGCACATGTCAAGAGAAAAGGCAGAGGTAAGGCAGACTGCTGACACTGAAGGAGGTCATGAGACCATAGTGGTATCAGCAGTCTGAGTGGGCAGCCAGCACAGCTATGGGACACTACAGATAACCAACATCTAGAGCCCCATGCCTGTCCTTGGCATATTAGTGGAGTGGCGGTCCTTACCATGCTTTTTTTCTTTACATGTGCCCTTGCTGTGCACCCTTGTCAGTGTCCACCCATGCTTTATTTCAGGTAAGGTAAGAACGTCTTCTGCTGTTCAGACATTTACAGAATACGTTCATGCATGGCTTGATGCACAGGGTCAGTGGATCTACAGTCTGCCATAATGGCATCACTGCGGAAGATGTTCACCTGTTCATAAGGGATGGCATTCACCTAACTGAGGAGGGCATTGCGTTGTTCTTGACCAACCTCCACAATGGCGTGAGGAGAGCCATGCAAGATTGCTAACATGCAGCTTGTGAGAAGAATGGAAAACACCCATGACCAAGTTGGACCAGTATAGTAAATAAAACACTATTATGAAATGTGCTGTGTAAAATTCATTTTTCTGAGCTTGGCAAATAACTGTTATGGAAATTATGATTTTTTTCATATTTATTTGCAAGGGAGCATCTGAATGTACCAAGTAATATCTCATTTTGAAGACAGTATTGCTGGTTCCAACATGGTAAAAGAATTGTGCCTGTATGCTTGACACATGTGCAGATATCAAAGTTTGTTTGGGACTTACGTCATGGAAATTATGATTTTTTTCATATTTTGGTAAATAACTTTGCAAGGGAGCATCTGAATGTGCCAAGTAATATCTAATTTTGAAGACAGTATTGCTAGTTCTAACATGGTAAAATAATTGTGCCTGTATGTTTGACATGTGTGCAGATGTCAAAGTTTGTTTCGGACTTAGGTTATGGTAATTATGATTTTTTTTTCATATTTTGGTAATTACCTTTGCAAGGGAGCATCTGAATGTGCTAAGTAATACCTCATTTTGAAAAGATTATTTATAGTTCTAACATGGTAAAGAATGGTGCCTGTATGTTGTACTCATAGGCAGATATCAAAGTTTGTTTCGAACTTAGGTTATGGAAATTATTATTTTTTTCATATTTTGGTAAATAACTTTACAAGGGAGCATCTGAATGTGCTAAGTAATGCCTCATTTTGAAAAGATTATTTATAGTTCTAACATGGTAAAAGAATGGTGCCTGTATGTTGTACTCATAGGCAGATATCAAAGTTTGTTTCGGACTTAGGTTATGGAAATTATGATTTTTTTCATATTTTGGTAAATAACTTTACAAGGGAGCATTTCATTGTGTGAAGTAATACCTCATTTTGAAAACAGTGTTACTCCTTACAACATGGTAAAATAACTGTGTCTGTGCACTATACAGACGTACAGATATCACAGTTTGTTTAGTCTTGTACAAATATGAAAATTATATATTTACAATACTTTTCATTATTATGCCCATATCTTTACAAGGGATCATGGTGATCACACAAGTGATGCATCATTTTGAAGCTGACATTCAGATGCACAACTTCTACACTGATATGTAGGCTCTGTCTGTTACAGGTGATGAGATATTATGCTTTGTTTATTTATCAATTATGAGAAATAATATATTAATCACATTTCTGTGAATATCTCATGAAAGGAGCATCACACAGTAATGGTTAAGGTATCATTTTAAAGCTGACATTCATACTAACAAATTAAATTCAAATTGTATGGGTCTGCATGGTACATAGACCAAGATATTGTGCTTTGCTTTTCCAAAAAGGTAAAAAATATGCACAATATCAGCATTCCTTGCCAAATATTTAATAATTACTTTGATATGCACTATCAACATTTACACTGTTGGAAAGGTCAGTGTCTGCTGAACAACTTTCGCGTTTACATTTTTAGTGTAGCTCTTATAGTTAAAGAGTTATGAGCATTTGTTTTCTGTATAGTATTACAAATGGATTTTCTGAAAATGAGCTCAGGCTGCACTGTTGTTCCTATGGTGGAATTAAGCAGGCATCTTTTTCTGAGCTGCTCTGGAGTGAATGAGTTAACATTTGCAACATACCCCACTCATCACATAGTCTCAGTAGATCTCCTCCACCACAGGCCACACATAGTATGACTACAACATTTGCAGTACCTCTCCATACTTTCTGTGTAGGCAACAGAGGCAGCCACCATCACTAAACACAACACCAATTACTTATAGCCAACAGACTCATGTGTGCCCATCAACTACAGCCAATAGGGTGTCATAACATACCCAACACACCAGTCATAGGTGACTCTGTAGGCGGTCACACTGATATCCCACTTGCAGGCTACACAGGGCAATAGTCGCTTACATCTGGCTGTCGGGTAACAGGATCCGCAACATAACCTATGCACCCATGCCACACCTCACCAGGTACAATTTGACTGGCATGCTCCATTTTAGTGTGACTGCCCTGAGATGTAACTTCCTGGACTACATGTACAGGGACATGCAATAGCTCTCCGGTCTTGTAGCCCAGAAGGTATCGCCCAAGCCCTGAGAAACATTCTGCATTCATCCAGACTGATACCACTGTACAACGACTGAATGTTTCACTTCAACAGTTGCCTATGCTTCTGCTGTCATTCCACAGGCATCCAGTATCTGTCTGCTTTGAATGACATAGTCAACAAAACACGATGCTTTGGCAGAGATGACCTGCACCTGTCAGCCCCGGGAGTACAGATAACATGTAAGGCTCTTGCTGCTCCTATACTGCCTGTCTTGGACAGTTTCCAATAACATTCACCACCAGAACAGGAACAGGCAAGCAAAACCTGGGGTACTGTTACTCAATGCTTGACATCTTCATCTCTAACGCACTCAGGTGAGGCACCCCTTATAATGGACCATTTCGATATCTCTGCAGTGACTGGAACCTGCCTCTAGGCTCCAGAGAGCACACCTGCACTGACAGGTTACACGCAGACCACACCTTTCAGTCATGTAACCAGGACCGGAACACCCATGGCGGAGGTGTGTCCATATTTCACAAGGATGTACACACCTCCAGGCTGGTTCCTTAGCACAATGCATCAGAGGTGATCCACGTGCAACTAACTGTGGCCAGAACTGCTATACACATTGTAACTTGCTACTGATTCAACAACATACCCCACGGTTACTGGCCCTCATTTCTTGGTGTACTGGACAGTAGGGTTCAGACAGGTACTACTGATGTGAGACTGACACTACCCCACACTTAATTGGGATACCTACTCATGTACCGACACATTAGGCCAACTCTTTCTGGGATTCATAACCACTTGGCTGGATCAACCCATACACACCACCACCAAGACCAACAATATCCTAGACATGGACATTACCAACATGTGACTGGTGTTCCACACCTGGGGTTATCCCCTTATTGGTAGTTTCCGAACATATGCTAATCACCCTTGTTATCCACATCCCGGCACCACACCCTTCACGGAATACACAGTACAAGATTTCTACAACGCTTACTTCAGATGTCTTATGACATCGGTAGTAAACGTCATGACACCCGTGCAGATGGACAATGCACTTACAAATGCTGAAACATAAACCAGTGCACTTCATTAGCACTTACACGACTGCATGGATCATGCTATCCCACACAGAGCCATGATGGTACTCACCAGATACTGGACACCACTCTGGGGGTCCAGTTCCATGCACATAATGTACAACAGAAGGTGGAGGCCGTTGCAAAGTGGAGTACAATCCCATGGGTGGTGTAGCTCACTGGTCAGCCTCAGTAGGAATCCGGGATCCCTTATCACATCCTCCAAAGCTAGCTACATAAACATTACTGCGACACATTCCCAGGACTACCACAAAGCATTATGGAGGTATGTCGGTACTCAATGGCAATACCCACATCTGCTCTGACATACGACGGTTAGGCAGGAACATTACAGACCGACTGCTATTGGCAACATCCTGGCAGATAGGTTCAATGCTAACTTTGCACCCTCTCACTCCCTACAGGGCCAAAATCCATACAGGAAGAATGCAGAGTCCCTGCAGTCACAACTACACAGTTCCAACCTGCACTCTCTAAGGCCTGGAACACAGACTCCATGTGACCGTCCAACATCCCAGGCTGTGATTTACACAAACCTCAGAATGACATGGCTTCCCATTTGGCCACCAGATTCAGTAATAGCCTTGTATCAGACATTGTAGCCCCTGAATGGTGCACAGCAACAGTTATCACACTCCGCACAGGTGGCACCACAATGAACCACAGGGACTATTGCCCTATACGCCTGACTGGACTGTTCTGCAAGGCTATGGGGCACATCATCATGGAAGTCATTCACAGAGACATTGGTGGCCTCCAGACCTCTGATGCCACCTGGGTTGGATTTGTTAGGGCCAGACCATGGCTCCTACACCTGGTGGACTCCTTTGATACAGTTACCAGGGTAGTTGATGATGGTAAGGGGATCCACATAGCCTACATTGTTCTCTCATTGGCTTTCAGCACCGTTCTCCATTCTGGTATTGACAACATACACATCCATCTGCATATTGACCTCTACATCTCGGGATGTTATGCAAAGTGGCTCATGGATAGGACCCACACAATGAGGGTAGCATACCATGGTACCTACTGTAATTCAGTTACACTTGGCGTACCACAGTCCTCGGTCATAGGGCCCCCCATGTTCGGTATATGCTTCCCTGAGGTACAGGCTAGCACAGAGGGACTTTCCCTGAATAGGTTTCCAGATGACTGCAAACAAGGAGACATGATTGATCCACCAGCTGATACAGACACCCTCCATAAGGGTGTCACTGTGACGGATACCTGATGTCAATAACATGGCCTCAAGCTGCATGACACAAGGTGCATAGATATCCCCTTTGGATTACACCAATCACCCACTGACTATCACATAGGTGGTAGTCCCCTACATACATGTGACATTATACGGGATCTTAGTACACACGTATATAACACCCACTCCTTTGATAACCATATTGCCAATGTGGCGTGGATATCCTTCTATGTGGCCACCCTTATCTGTAATGGGTTTGTAGCTGGAACAAAGGCACCCATTGTACCTCTATACTCCTGACGTATGACACACGTTCAAGGGTACAACACCCCTTTTGGGGTGTACCTTACACAACAACAATGGCTTTACATACCACAACATTAACACACCATGAGGATTATTGACCGCCGAAGGATGACGTATGCGGCACAACTACGGACACCACGATTGTACACATTTGCATACTGCATACTCAGGGGTGACCTCTGCTGAACATACAGGGCCCATGTCCACAGCCATATTTATGGATATACTCCACATAAGCAACATAAGCAAAAGCCACTGAGAGCAACATGCTCATGGATATGTGCACAAATGCAACAATGAGTGGGACATGCTTGAGGGATACATTCCTGAATGAGACACTCACCATGCTTTGGAACATGATTCCTATGTACATCAAGCAGGGACACTCGCTAGCACTATTCATGGGATACCTCGATGGGTGGATGGGAGACACACATGTATGGCAGGGATCACTGCAGTGGCTGTACTGTACACAGGTGCAGGTAACACATGGCTCTGCTGTTCACAGACAGGACACTACCCTAGGGAGGTGCCGCCGGTGAAAACACTGCCGTTGGGCTTACACATGGACTTGGCCAGACAGCATAGTACCTCACTATGAACCTGTGAAGCTATTACATGTCCTTTGTGCATGGATAATTGAGTAGCTCTTCCATTTCTGTTAGCTATCATGCTGTTACAGTGTCCCGTGACTACAAGCCATATGTAACCTGTTATTGTGTATTGTACATGCCAATAGACGATACCTTTTGTTTGCATGATATAACAGTTATACTGTGTAAAATATCTGACATATCTACCTAAAATACTGTACATTACACACATTTTAAGCATTATCCCATAATGCAAAGCATACTTGCACAGCAGGACCATCTTAGGCATGTTATTCTTGTTATATGCCCATACACATGCTTACTGTGACAGTATATCAACATATACTATCCCCTGCTATGGCACGTACTTGTTGGACAAACCCTACCACTGATGGCAGGTGGTGTGGAATTGTTGTGTTTAAAGCCCTCATGTAGCATCCCTTGTGGTGTATGAGATGTTTACCTTGTGGCCCACAGCAGGACACACAATTTCTACAAGCGTTACTATGTCCAACAAGACATCACTACATAATACCTTTTCCCACTTTATGCATTGCATACACTTTAATTAATACAAAACAGGCTCTACATACACTAACATACTGAGTGTTCTACATACCTTGTTAGCATTCTGAGTCTTTGTAAATATCTCTCTTATACCTTTACTGTTTAAACGGTTCTATGGTATGAGCATACAGTTTGAATGTATGGCAAGGCATCCTTATATACGTCGATGCCTGTAACATGTCATATCCTGCCATCAATTGGTGTTCCTGAGTAAATTATTACATGCACATCAGCTGTGCAGCTACTCCATTCACCAATTATGTGGCAACAGTGGGGTATAATTGAATTCTCCACTTGGGCATTGCCCTACCTTTGGGAAGTATGTGTTTTGTTGTGAGGAATTGCAACTGCTATTTGGAGAGACATGGATATTTTGAATTCATGTCCCCCGTGGATTGTGTGTGACTGCTAGAGTATGTGGTTCTACATGTGAGTGTATCTGTCACCGTCTGATAAGGGACTACTGCAAGCAAAACCTGTAACATCGCCGTCTGTTCCATTATACAACAGCTACGATTTCACATGGCGCCATTACAAATGTGTCTCTCACAAAGTATGTTAACACTTCTTCAGATGTAATTGAGTGAGTGGATGTTTGTGATGTTATTACAGTCTGTATTGCAATTGTTTCGGGTGTGGGGAAGATGTAGGTGGGTGCACATAGCATATACAGGTTTGTGGGGACTGCATTTCTACATATTCCATATGTGTGTGTGGGCTCCTTCCCTAATTGAAGACCTATCATTTAGTAGACTGAAACTATGGTTGTTACGGGCTTATACATTGAGCCATTGTTAATTGGTTTCTATATAGCATGCAGGTGAGGTTGATACTTCAATACCTCTGGAAATACATCGATATGTAAGGGAATGTTACTAAATGACAGCTGTCTCCTGTATTTCTGTCACAGATATTTGCACTCATTGCAGTTGTGTTGGTGACTGAACCTCTTTGGCATGGGTTGCCACCTTTTCAAATGGTCATAGTGGGACATTTGCAGGAAACACATCAGTGCGTACAGGCCAACACATACCCACTTTCAGTACACAGGATAGAACATACTTTTATCCTGAATACATACTTAATCTTGTAGCACTTTAGCTACTTATCATGTTTCATGTAACATTTCCATATTTTAGATACAGGCATAACTATTTAATGCAACTATTACATAATATATGGGACATAATTATGTCCTACAATCTCGGACATTTGCCCTTTTTAATATTTTTTGCCAGGACTCAACTGCCCAGGGAGGGGCTGTCCCTGTTAAAGTGGGACAGGTGGTAACCGTATGCCTACGGCCGGCTATGTCCACACCTACCATAATGATCTACCTCCGAGTTAGCACTAACAGACACACAATGCAAACACACACACACACATTACAGTCCCATGGAAATGCACACAGCACCCTCAACACACACATACACAGACTACAGCAATCACAAACACAGTCGAACACAGTACCTACCTGGACCGCAGCACCGGCAGCGATAACTAAATGTCCCTTAACATCGTGATAATATTACTCTCGGTTCTAGTGTTCTGGTACTGTGGTCTTTCGGTCTTTAAGCCTCGTGATTACACGTGTCGGTATGTGACACATTCGATAGTTGGCAGTATCTTATTTATTTGTACCTCCATGGTTGTGTACATGTCGTTGACCTATCTATATATTTGCAGATATAGGTGAATACGTATATATCAACATATATCTCTCTATCACCATTTCTATCTCTATTTTATATATATATATATATATATATATATATATATATATATATATATAGAGAGAGAGAGAGAGGGAGAACACACCTTTCGTTGTGTACATGTCGGTGTATACTGTTTCCTGGACTCCGCACATTTGTGTTTTAACCTGTCACAATACACACCTGCCATTGGTACATCTCGGGTAGCTTAGTGTTAGGTGATTGTGTACATGATTGCGTGTTCTACTCCTGGCAGTGGTTGTTTTACCCTTCAGAGCAGGCACTATTAGTACAGGGGTGAATAATGCTAGTTTCACCTGTTCTGGACATCGTTGACCGTGATTTGCACGATATTCAGAAAAGCTTAGCCCTGTTTCACGCATATCCGTATAGTCATGTTTAGACGACGCTTACCAGCACTTGCCAACGCATAATCCTGCTGACATGTGCTAAACCTGATCTGATGACCTGCATCCAACATCCATTATTCGTGCCTTCGGGATTACATAACGTCCCTTGCAGGACGTTGGACTGGGAACATGCATGACAGTCATTGCATTTACCACTTGGGCATCTGGGATTTGTACACGTGTTATGGTGTTTTGTATGTGGACTGTACTATGGCTGTTACTCCATACTGCAATCAAATGTGTAACTCAGTTAGTTTACATATGGATGAGACCTATTAATGGTATGTCTAAGTGTTATTTAATGGATGTGCTCCAGCATTGGGAATGTATGTCACAGTGAGCCACACACTGTAATGTGCTACACCTTCACACAACCATAGGTGGAGCATGCTAGGGTGACAGATACCTGTCATGGGTACTCCCCATGCTTTGCCAATACATCCCTGATTACATTATATGGAGCCCCTCATTAACACACCAGGTAAGCCATGCAGAGTGTGTGGGGAACAGTGATTACACACATGGATCCTGCAACTGGCTCTGCTCCACTGAGGGACAGCTGGTTAATCGATGTGGTGGCGACAGCCAACACAGTTTGCCTCAGTTGATGAATGGCCTCTGACAATCGGGCATGTACCTACCGATGTATCTAGGAACCTATACATACAGTATCAACATATGCTGTTAGGTGTGTGTACTGTTCAGGTGTTGACATTCCTTGTTCCAATAGCTGTTGTGTGTGCAATGATTGAGGGCTGCCTATGTAGGATTCACACAGTAGGCCACCTATACATTACAATTTACAGGTGGTCGTGTGTGTGTCCCATCCAGTTTACTGTGTGTGCAGGTGGAGAGGTGTGTCAGTCCATAGGGGCCTACACTGTCAGTTTATGTGCTATACATTCCCTCTTTGCCAAGGCGTGGGCATATTGGGCACACCTCCATCTGCCTACTGGGGCTGGCACAGGGTGTTCATGGTCTGAATCCCTCTGTACCTGTGATGGCCTTGGCAATTGTGGTGGGCTGTGAGGGCCTTCACCATTATGTCCCTGCTGCAGCTGTTTCCGCAGGATCATATTATGTAGCATGGCACATACTATGAAGATGTGGGCACGTGCCTGGAGAGTCCTGCAAGGCTCCACCAGATATGTCCAAGCAATGGAACCATGATTTCAGCATCCCAAACACATGTTCTATGATGATTCTGGTTTGTGCGTGTGCCTCATTATGGTGTTCTTGCATGGGTGTGTGTGCATTTCTGATGGGAGTCATCATCCACGGCTCCAGTGCATAGCCAGCATCCCCCACAAGGTGGCCATGTGGGATGTCCCCCCTAACAAATACCTGATACAGCTGTGAGGCATGCCAGATGTGGGAGTCATGGTAGCTTCCAGTGCTGCCAGCACACACATCCATAATAATGCCCTGGGCATTGCACACAACCTGGCAGTTGATGAAGTGGTATCCCTTACAGTTTATGTAGCGCCTACCATGCTCACTGGGTGGTGACTTGATATGTATGTGCATGCAGTCTATCGCACCCAGTACCTCCGGGTAGTGTGCCACCTGGTGGAAGAGATGCATATTGCTGGTCAACTCCTCCTGAGTTCGGGGGAAGTATATATGCTCATTGGCATGTGGTAACATAGCATCCAGGAACTTGTGTAGTACCCTGGATGCTGATGCATGTGAGATTCCCATTTTATCTCCAGTTGACCTTTGAAAGGTTCCTGTGGCTAATATTCACAAGCTTACATATACCTTCATGTTCTCTGGGATGGGTTCCCCTCTGTTGTTTCTGGATCTCAGGCGTGGCTGGCACAGCTCATCTATTTGCTGTAAGATGTCCCCGTCCACCCTGTAATGCTCTACTATCTCCAGATCATGTAGCCCCTGGTAGGTTACCCTTGGTCTGAACACTCTTCTCCTCCTCCAGGGCCTGCAGTGGTTGTCAGCATCATCCTCCACAACACCTTCAGTCTCTAACACATGGTGATGAATCACAGCTATGGCAGCTCCCAACATGTACATTGTAAAAGTTCCCCGTCTGTTTACACCGATGGTGTAGTGTTTGGGAATGCACAGGTGTGTGTGAGGTGCCTTCACACTTTATACTATTGTGCTGTGAACACTGATGATGTCATAGGGTGTGTATGTACCATCGGAGCTACAGGGTATCTTATGTGTTTTACCACAGATACTGCTATTGTGGTGCCTTTGGTGTTGAATTACATTTGGCTGCCGTGGATTACCTCTTGCCCTTCCCTTAACATTTCTTAATGTTTCCCCTCCCATTTTCTGGCATGCATCCAGCAGCCTGCTTTCATTTGTACTTTCCAAAACCTGACTTATCTTACAAAATGTGTTCTATGGCCAATCTACTGCAGGTTTGCTTTGCTCTGCTATGACATTTCTCTTTTCTTTGCAATCCGACACCTCCCCTATCCTGTTCTGCAGGTTGCTGCGAGCAGACTTGTTAGCTGCTGTCGATTGCCCACTGTGAGTTAATAGGTGTTAATTACTCAGTTGTACTCCAGTGACCCTACTGCGGCATTTCCTTATTTTCTTCCCCTAACCTTCCTGTTTGTGCTATGATGCACAGCGTGTGCGTCCGCTTACCGGGTTTTGGGCATGTTTTCATCCGCGTACACATGCGCCTTCAGGCACCATATGTGCTGTCAGCTAAACGATGCTATGCCTACATCCCCACCCCTATCCTGCGGCTTTGCTTAGCAATGGGCAGGCCAGATTTGCATTGCTCCAATGTGCTTACAGCTATGGTGGCACACCCCACTGCTGATGTCATGTAGACCTCCAAACCACTCCTCGGTGTTGTAGCGCTGTGCCGTATGGTACATCCTTAGTCCGGTGGGACGTTTGCGATTCACTATTACTTGCCTCATTTGCATTGCATTGACTACTAATTCATAGTTACAGCACCGAACACTGTCACAGACCCTTAGCAACCCTTGCAGCTTGGTTGAGGTGTACCATGCATACCATTGAGTATTATGGTGAAATCATGATTTGTATTACATTGTGATTTTATGACATTTGTGTATATTTTCCTTGTGTTCCCATTTGCGCACACATGCCCTGAGGTTTTACTTTGCGTTACTGTGGACATGACATTAAATGTTGTTTTTTTAGGTGTTGTGCATCTTTTCTTATGCCATTGGCTGTATATTTAGCCATTGGCATATGTTAACTTTGTAATACATCAGTCTGGTCCGCTTTCATAGCTCCGATGTTCTGTTTGGAAAAATGTAAACCGTTTTTTTTTTTTTGGTTTACATTTCTGTGGGCTTACGCTACACCTGCACCACTTCATGAATCACTATGTACCTTCATTTGCATGGTGCAGTACTGTGCATGGGGTGATTAGCATACCTGTGCTGAGGGCTGCACAGATCTGGCATACGCTGGTAGTGCACATGGAATTGGATCGTACCTGAACCGCTCATGGCCATATTTGGCATTATTCTGCCTACGCTACACCTGCGCCTGGTGCAAGCTTCATGAATCCTGGGATAAGTGTTTTTCTGTGATGTCAGAACTGTACTACTGAATTATTTTAAGTATTTCTGTGTGATCTCTGAACTCTTGACTAGCACTGACTGTGTAGTAGAAAGTATTGTCTTGTGGTTTTAATTATTTATTATTAAATATTTTAAAACCTTTAAACTGTGGCTGGTTTGTGTAGAGATAAGTTAAGCTCTAGAGAACATTGCATATTTATAGAGTTTACTGTCCAAGTCACTCCAAATAAACCTTGACTGATTAGTCACACTTACCAACTGGATAATAATATTGCACAGTAATAACTGGACAGCCTTTTAAGGGCCTTTGGGTAGCTAATAATATTAGCTGGGTGGTGGCAAGTGATTACTACTGCATAGTCTGGGTAAAAGGGACACAGCTGGAGAACCTGTGCCAGCCTTCCCCAGAAGTGTCTGTGTGGTTGTATAAACTCTTATCTCAAACTGTGTGTGTGTCAGCTACTTAGGCAGGGACACAAAGCACTGGTTAGACAGAGAGGGTACTGGAGGTTTTACCTTGCCCAGCTAGGCTGAAATCTTGACCCTATAGCTGTGCCAGTGGGGAGTCTTACTGGGGACCTGGAGAGCAAGGGAGTGACCAGCCCCAGACTGACTGTGATCTCTGTGTGCTCATAAGGGAAATTGCACTTTACTGTGTGTATTTGTTATCCTTTCCTCATATATGAGATGCCCTCTTTGGTGTTAGTGGTGAGGATTGAGGCTCCTTGATTGCTGGACCAGGGCATGGGCATCACACAAATGTCAGTAATATTACAGTCTTTAAAATCACTTTTAACACACAAAAACAAATAAAAGCATACTTTAAAATAATTGCCAGCCCAAAAAGTAAAATAAACACAATCTCTCCACAGAAAAAAATATTTTAAATACTTTAAACAAATTTTAATCATACAGGGAAAAAAATCTTTCTTGTTTAAGTACAACCCAGTCTTGTGAAAGTTTCCTAGCTTAAAAATAACTTTCATAAAGCGTATTATATTAATAATTAACAAAAATAATTGAACAGAAGTTTTCCCCCAATCTGTTCAGCAAATGAACAGCAGAAGTCAACCATCAGTCCTCAACAAGGAATGTACTGTTTGGTAGCACTAAAGCTCTGAAGGGCTTGGTTCTCAAACTTGCCTTTTAGTCTGCTCGGTTCAAGCTGCCTGACAGTTTGTGTGCATGGAAGATGCCCTGATGTTTTGGATGCTGGCCGCCTGTTATACCCTTAGTGGGATATAACCAATATAGCTAATGCTACTGCTACAGTGATCAGTATGATGAACATCTCTGAGTACTTGAACCCCTTGTGCTATCATAAAAGGAAGAATTTGCTTCAGTAAAGCTGATGTAATTTTGCATTTGAAAGGCAAGAATTTAGAATTCTGTATTCAACATTTAGAGACTGTAAATATTCTCTGAATTGAATTTCATTCGTTTCTTTGTGTAAAAACAATTGCTGAGGAAAATTACTTTATGTTGCTGGTGTTTCCTTTACTTTCTTCCAAAAAGAGTTGTTTTTTTTTTGCCAAAATATCTCTTATTAAAAAATGGTAAATGTCTTTGTCAAGAACTTAAAAAAAAATAGTACTATGTTAGCTCATTGCAATGTTTGCCTTTTTGGTAGTTGTGGGGTAGAACAGGTAAGGACTGTAGCTAGAAAATGACAGACCCTTATGTTTCAGGCTTAATAGCCTTTAGAAAAATATGTTGATGCAAAGCCTGTTATTCTGGCAACCTTTTATGTATATTAAGTAAGAACAATAGGATAACTGTCTCTAATTTTGGTCCTTTATTTCCCATTATTTTTTAGCCTTCTCCTTTATTCTTGAGCTAAGAGGTAGCGCGATTCATATGTGTGCATGTGGGGAAGTGGGGGGTGGTGGTATGTAGTGAGTTGCATACTGAAAATAGTAAAATGAGAAGAAGCATTCCTATATCGCAGTTGCTTATGCGCATATTCAATTGTTTGGTCACAATCAAAAGTCCTGTGGTATACAGCCACAGTCATGTGTGTGTGTGTGTGTGTGTGTGTGTGTGTGTGTGTGTGTGTGTGTGTGTGTATGCAATATATGTAGGTGTGTATGCATGTTTGTGGTGGGGTCAACATAGATACTCTCAATTGTCTCTGGTTTTGCAGAATGTATCAGTCCCCTTTGGCAGTTAACTGTATTTATTCATTAGTCTGAACACAATCAACAATCAACCATCAGAGGTATATACACATAGCCACACAGATGGCTACTATTGATGGACGCGTGTGTGTGTGTGTGTGTGTGTGTGTGTGTGTGTGTGTGTGTGTGTGTGTGCGTGTGTGTGTGTGTATGCAATACATGTAAGTGCGTATGCATGTTTGTGGTGGGGTCAGCATAGATACTCTCAATTGTCTCTGGTTTTGCAGAATGTATCAGTCCCCTTTGGCTGTTAACTGTATTTATTCATTAGTCTAAACACAATCAACGATCAACCATCAGAGGTATATACACATAGCCACACAGATGGCTACTATTGATGGACGCATGTGTGTGTGTGTGTGTGTGTGTGTGTGTGTGTGTGTGTGTGTGTGTGTGTGTGTGTGTGTGTGTGTGTGTGTGTGTGTGTGTGTGTGTGTATGTGCATTTGTTAAATTATTGTGGGCAATTATTTTTCTTATTACAGTCTGAAATCTAAGGTGTACACAATTTATATTTGTTTTTTGGGATTGAGCACTGATCTCCATGGACCATTTTTGGGCTCAGGCCTGGAGTGGTGCCTGGTTAAGTGAATTGCTAACAGTCACACAATTAGGGTCAATAAATGTGGCTTTAATTACTCAGTACTTGGGCTGTTAATTAGTCTTAGCCATTTGGTCAGGATGTGTATTATAGCAGCTGATCAGTGGGACTGTGCTGCAGTGAGTAGCCTTGCTATGTCACAGGACTTGTTCTCCAGTTGAATTTTGGGCTGGAATTCATTCTGTGTGGAGTCAACATATGCTCCCTGTCTGTGTGTAGGTTTTATCCAGGTGCTCTAGCCTCCTCCTCATAGACTCTCAACTGGATAATCTACTGTATGCCTGTGATCATTTGTGATTTTACTTTCATCCTAATGTCACAGCAGTGGGTATATAGAATGTAAATATCTTTTTTGTTAGGGTAGGAACTATGTCCATATAGGATATGTTCATTCTTGCATACATTTGACATCTCATTTCACAGGGAACTACTATATTATCTTTGAAATTAAAGCTTTAAACAACTTATTTTTCCTTGAAAGGAAAAATGAGACTGATGTTTTTCCTTACGTACAATTTTTGTTCAGGCCTGCATTGGATGAAAAGATTATTTAAAAAGCTCTTAAAATGCACCTCAGAGTGTTTAGAACACAAAGACTTCTGGGAGGCTAGTGGCCTACATGTATCTGACTTAATTCAGTTATCTTCTTCACACTTAATCCAGTGGAGTCTTGGCCTGTTAGGGTATGTTAAAATGATGGAGTAAACAGCCCAAAACAAGACAAAACTGTAATAAAAACAATAAATAAATAATCAGTCTGAATGATATAGGGCTAGAATGGAGGAGGTCCAGGACAAGGGCATTGGGAAGTACATAAATGGTTAAAGGTACAATGAGGAGCCAATGGAGTCCTTTGTCTAGGACTCCATTTCACCTAAGGCTGGCTTTATTGATTACAATCTGCTATCTGAGGTGCATATAGTCTGTGAAGGGGCTATAAAGACTGAGTAATGTGGCAGCCTGTGGATGAAAGTGACTGATCCCATCTTTTGTTTGATCACAGGTAATGGTCATTGACCTGTTGTAATACAGCCCTGTCTACTTTTCAATTAGCCCCACCCACTCGCTTTCTTTTTGCAATCCTCCACTTGCCTTAAATTCACCAGCCACCACTATACATAGCGTCAAGTTCATACAAAGACGTGAAGTCTAAAGTATCAGTACTGAAGTGTAAATTGAACAGATTAAATGCATACCTTAATTAGTACATAATGATTAGCTTTGTAGTAAAACAAGACTATACACCAGAACTCATCAAATAATCTTAATGTGGGGCATGGCCAAGATGCCAGACTGCTAGCAACACTGAACATTAGCTCTGTTTATAACATTTTTATTCTGACAGGAAATTTAATCTAATTTTTGGAAATACTAATCCAAAAGTATATCAGAGGATTTGTGAATATAGGTCCTTTATTATTTTTCAAAAATTAATACTAAAGCATATGTTTTTATTATTTTTTCCTGTCAAGAAGTTTTTCCTTAAGAAATCCAAGTATGAGTAACTCAAAGAACTCGCATCAGGACAGTGTGGTAAAGAAGGAGCTGCAAACATCTATAACTGCTATTCAGGAACTATCTATAAATTGGACAAACTAGAGAATAGAATATATACTATTAAACAGGACTGGAGTAAGCAGCTGGACATTCTTAGTGAAATGGCTAAAAAGCATTCTGAACAAGTTGCTTCTGTCGAGGAATCTGTAACAGATATGGATGGCAGACTGATGGAATGTGAAAGTCAAAATGAGTTTCTTCTGAAACAGAATACAAAACTAACAGAAAAGCTGGAAGACCTAGAAAGTAGGTCATGGCGAAACAACATTAGAATCTATGGAGTACCAGAAAAGGAAGAGGGAACTGATATGATACAATTTCTTAATAACTGACTTCCAACAGCACTAAATCTTCCTGAAGCCTTTTCCTTCGGTATAGAGATGGATCACAGTCTTTGGCAAAAACTGCTTCAACAACAGTTTCTCCTAAACCCAGATCCATCATTGTTATATTTTTGTCCTCCCAAGATAAAGATTTGGTTCTGAAGTCTGCGTGGAATAATTCTCCCATCAAGATAAAGGACAAACTAGTTTGTTTTGACAATGACAATACTTCTTCTGTCATATCTAGAAGAAAAGAATGTGTTCCCTTGATAAAATCTCTGAAAAAAGTTAACATCAAAGCACAAATTCTCCTTCCCGCAAGGATAAAAAAAAAATTACCAGAAGATGAGAAGATCTTTAGCTCTTTGTCAGAGGCTTTGGACTTTATTCACAAGAAAAAAATACCAACTGATATAGAGGACATGGAAAGGTCTACACAGAGTCTGAAAAGACATGCAACTAAGAATACTTGGACTGTCAAAGAAAGTGCAAATAAAAAATTAGAAGACAAATAGGATTGTTATCAAATAATACTAAATACTTTCTTGCAGAACTCTTTACTTAATGTTTTATTGGAATATATACACAAAGCAAAGGTAAAGTGTCTTTATTTTACATAATATTTTATTGGAATACATATAGAAAGCAAAGGTCTTTATTTTGCATAGGCATAGGCATATATCTATGTATGTATGCATGTATGTATGTGTGTATGTATGTATATGCATGTGTATGTACATATACATATATGTGTGTGTGTGTGTGTGTGTGTGTGTGTGTGTGTGTGTGTGTATTTATGTGTGTGTGTGTGTGTGTGTGTGTGTGCTTATATATATATATATATATATATATATATATATATATATATATATATATATATATATATATATATATATATATATATATATATATATATATATATATATATATATATATATAAATTTTTTTTTTCTTTCTTTCTTTCATACCATATGTTTACTATAAACGGGGCGCAGTTAACTTCATTATATATTCATTTGGGATACAAAAGTCATGCTTACTATTAATTCATGATTTCCAAAGTAAAGCATTCATGTGGTGGAGTAACACTTTAGAGTTTACTGTTTAGTCTATTATGATTACACTGTATGGAATCCCCACAACAAAAGTGCCCTTAGGAGATACTTTAGTTAAGATAGTTTTGTTTCCTCTTGACATTTTTGAAAGATGTTCATATCACGATTAATATATAATGTCTTTACTTAAAATCTGCATTTCTTAGTGTAATATATCAACATCTAGTGCTTTATAGGTTCATAGGTTCATAGGTAGGTACTAAGCTATCTGCCCGAGGGCATTTATAAGCCTAGCCAGAGTGTGTTGGCTTTTGCTGCCCCATTGATTAATTAACTGATCCTCTGTCAAGCAGAGCCAATGAAGTAATCCCATGGGTGTATTTTCTGTTACCCATCCACTCGTCAAGGTTTCTCTTGAAGAGTGTTAGTGAGGGGCTCTGCCTGATGTAACTTGGAATTTTGTTCCAAAGCATGGGGAGTCTCTGTGACAGGAATCTATCCCTCCAGCATGTTCTATTTATTGTTGTGGTAAGGTTTAGCTCACTAGAGCCTGTGGCTCGCAGTGTCTTGGATTTCATTAGGTGGAGCATGTCCATCAATTCTGAGTTGGACATGGCTTTGTAAGTCAGGCAGAGATCACCTCTGAGTAAGCAATATGCCTTTGAGTACAACTGGAGTTTTTTTAGTCGGGCTGCATAGGACATATGTTTGAGGTCAGTAATCCTCTTGGTGAGGTGCTTTTGTGGTCTTTCCAGCTGTTGGAAGTGTCTTGTGAGGTATGTCCCAAATAGGGCATTGTACTCTATAATGGGTCTAATGAGTGACGAGTAGAGTGGCACTATAACCTCTTTATTTCTAGATGCGAACCCTTTAGTAATTAGATGGGCCACATAGAAGGATTTCCTAACTACTCTGGCAATATGATTGTCAAAGGAGAGATTACAATTTACCTGGGTCCCCAGATCTCTTATTACCTCTTCTGTATGAAGGGGGCTGCCACCTATGTGGTAATTCATGAGTGTTTTGTTTTTCCCAGATGGGATGACTATGCATTTTTTGGCATTTAGCTTGAGGACATGACTTTGACACCAGATGTCCATCTCGGTAAGGCCCTTGTGGAGGATGTCCGTGTCAGCCGGAGAGTCAATTATGGCTCCCAGTTTGCAGTCATCGATGAACTTGGTTAGCCATAGTCCTCCTGTGTTTGCCTGTAGTTCTGAGAAGTATATGCCAAACAGTATGGGTCCCAGGACCGAGCCTTGCGGGACACCACTTGTGACTGGTTTAGAGTCGGACCTGGAGCCCGCTATTCTTACAGTGTGAGTTCTGACTGTAAGCCAGTTGGCAACCCATCTCGTGACATAGGGGTTTATGTTCAGGCTGGTGAGTTTTTCTGTAATACCCAAGTGGGGAATGGTGTCAAAAGTCTTGGTGAGGTCAAGGTAGGCTGTGTGAACCACCTTTCCCTCATCTATGGCCTTGCTGACTGTCTCAAAGAAGTCAACCAGGTTTAGTAGGCATGATCTGCCCCTAACAAAGCCGAACTGGTTTGGTTCAAGTGTTTGGAGGTTCCCAATGTCTTTGTTAATGAGTTCCATGATGATGCGCTCCATAGCCTTGCAGACTCGGCTGGTCAGGCTTATGGGGCAATAGTTACCAGGGTCATTTGTGGCCCCTCCTTTGTGGAGAGGAATAACCATTACTGTGCACCATTCTGTGATCAAATAGCCTGTGGAGAGGCTGAGGTTGAACAGCGTGTTTAGTTAGGGGGGGTTAGCTCATTCTGTAGTTCGTGCGAGATGCAGCCTAGGGCACCATCTGGTCTCCTTGACGCTGTGCTTTTGGCTTTTGAAAGGGCTGTTTTCACCTGTGCATCTGTGATTTTTTGGACACTAGACTTTTTTGGTATTGTTATGAGTCCTTCTGGAGGTGAGAGGGGGTGAAGTTTGCACTCAATCTATCTGCCCGGATGTTGGCAATATCAGTAGGTTCAGTATATTTTGTGCTATTCTGCACTAGTTCAGTGCATATCTGTGAGTTGCCACTTAGATTCTTAACATAGCTAAAGAAGGCTTTGTGGTTATCTTTTGAATCCTTGGCTATTTTTCTTTTGAAGTTAGCCTTGGATGATTTCATGACGGACCTTAGTTTCTTACTGACACTGATCAGGGATGTCTTTCCTTCTTGAGATTTGCTTTTTTTCTGAACTAGTTTCCACCTTCTATTGTATAGCCTGTTTATTGCAGGGGTTCACTAAACTGGTTTCCTTCTCTTAGAGGAGTGATTCCTGGTTTTGCTAGGGATGGCACAATCCATGCATTCTTGTAGGTGCTCATAGAGTGCATTTGTAAAGGTTTCTGCATCTTGGGTAGCATTATCTTTTAGTGTGGGGGCTGTGAAACGTACCACCTCTGTCTTAAGTAAGGTGAAGCTTGCTTTAGAAAAGTTTTTTACTGTGGTTTCCTTAGTTAGGGGAGGTGGTGGGGTGCGGACACCCAGAGTGATTAGTTTATGGTCTGATCTAACGAGTGACGGGTTGACCTCCAGTGTGGAACACCTGTCGCTCATGTTGGTGATGACCAGGTCTAATATGTTTTCACCTCTGGTAGGGGAGTTTACCAGCTGATCCAGGGCATTTGAGTTTATGAATTCCAGGAAGCGCTGGGCCTGGGAGTTTGTTCTCTAGTAGTTTTCCCAGTGAATGGTAGGGTAAAAATCACCCAATATCAGGTTCGGTAGGACCTTCATGTTTTCCAGTGCCTCCAGAAAGGTGGAGTGGTGGTTCTGGGTCATGGAGGGTGATCTGTAGCAGGCCACAATTTGCATTGCAGATTTGCCCTATGTTAGCTGCACATGGATGATCTCAGAGGTATCATGCTGCACCACTAACCTGGAGGTGTAAGTATCCTTGATGAATATGGATACACCCCCTCCTTTTGTGTTTTGGTCAATGTTCTGTGGCCGAAACGTGTGGTATGAGCTGTAGCCCGGTAGTGCTGGGGTGCTCTCTGGAGCCTTGAACCAGGTTTCAGTTACTGCACAAATGTCGACATTCTCCATACTGAGGAGTGCTTTGAGGGCGTGCATTTTGAGATTTAAGTTCCTGGCATTGAGTAGCATAACCCTCAGTTTTTTGTTAATTGTGCTGTTTACAGAGGTGGGTGTGACTTTTGAGCCTTGCCTAAAAAAGGCACTATGTGGGCAGCAAGAGCTTTGGCCAGTATTCGAAAGCCTAGGGGTGACAGGTGCAAGCCATCTCTTGTGAAGCAGCATGGCTTGTCGAGCATGTCGTCCCAGGCTGACAGACACTGGATCCCCTGTGAATGACACCAGAAGCTTAGCCAATTGTTGAAATTGATCATTTTTTCCTTTATACTGAGGTATCATTCTTGGTGAGGGCAGGATGCTACTCAGGGTCAGGGTCATACCAGCCTGGGCTACATGATCAAAGAGCTCTTCCATGTCTCTTTTTTATGTAGTCCAGGGATGTATTTTTCAGGTAATTCACACCAACATGAACAATGATCAACACCGGAAGTATACCCCTCACTGGTGAGATAAGATCACAACTCCCAGATACAGACATTGCCAACATACTGGCTGACAGGTTCAGTGCGTTATCAGGGACCTGGGGACCCAGGTTGATAGTAAGAAATCTTGACCAATGGATGTTACCTCAGTGTCACTGCTCAACAGAGCTTGTAAATGCCCTCGGGCAGATAGCCTAGTATGAACCTATGACCGAGTCATATTTGTACTTGTTCTGGAGTGACCTGAGTGCTTGTTTTATGTGGCAGATTCTGGCTCCCGACAGGCAGCTAACAGTAACCTTCTGCTTGTCTAGCCTAGTGAGTGGGATGTCAGTGTGCCTGACTATAGAGTCACCTATTACTAGTGTGTTAGGTATGTTATTTTGCCTTAAGGGCAGTGATTGTGCGACACACTGATTTTGTGTTTTATGTGTTGTCTGTTTACATTAACTAAATGCTCTAATTTTAATTCTTAACCTAATTTAGTTTAAGTGATGTAAATTATTGATTTATGGGGAAAATCTTACTTTCCCAACATTTTTAGAGAAGGGCTGTTCATGTTTTTTTCACTGTGGAGGCTGCTCATGCACTTTTTATTCTTCTTTAGATCTGAGACAACTTAGTTGTTTTAAATTCCCACCACAAATGCCTTTTCTAAGCTTCTATGACTGTTTCTTCACATGCATGAGCATCTACAGGGCACTAGCAGCAAGCTAGAGAAGCTGGAAGCAAGAATACAGTGAGCGATGACATCACATGACCTTTGAACTCATGCATGACTCAGAAACCATGAAACTAGAAGAAAAAGTAACTTTTTTGGTTGTTTTATTTCATCTTTTATGCATATAAAGGTATGGAATCACTTTAAATATGTATTTTTAAGAAGCTAGGACTTTAATGGAGCGATTGTTTTACTAGTCTAGTGAGGAAAATTGCATTTTAATGCTACTGTATGTCTGTTGCTTTGAAACACTGAAGTCTGACAGGATACTGTTCTTTGCTTTGATGGCATGCCCTAAATGATAATATATTAATATCTGACTACTTAAACAACCAATTTCTTTAATACTGTGAATGCAAAGATATATATATATATATATATATATATATATATATATATATATATATATATATATATATATATATATATATATGTGTGTGTATATATATATATATAAATATATATATATATATATATATATATATATATAGGATTGAGTCTCTTTTTCCTTCTACTGCTTTAATGCTTAAGCAACTTTTATCTATATTAGGTGTTCTCATTGATGAAGATTTAAAGCAATATAATCAGACTCAGTTGCAATGATAGTTATGATAATATGATTCAAATCTTTGTATGACCACATACACTGTAGGAATGGATTGTTAAAGTGTTCTGTGTCTCTCTATTCTGTTCAATTAGTATTAATAGATCAATAGATGGTCCCCCCTTTTTTTTTTCTTTCTTCCTCCCTTTCTTCTTTCCATTCATGACTACCAGTCTACTTGAACATATAAAGGTATAAAAAGGGAAGGGGGAACGGGAAATATGTAAACTGGTATAAATACAGTATTGCTATAGTTATAAACACAAGAGACTGTAATACAGGTATAAACTATATAGGTATTAGAAGCTTATGCCGATAAAGCAACTAGGTTAATTGGTGAAACTGACTCTTTATTTTCCAGTACTTAGTAGTGGTTTACACAATATTATATATAAATCCACTGTGATTGCCTGATGGACTTTTTATGTTCACATTTGTTTGCGTTACCTTAGAAATCCTTTATTGTTTGTATATACTACATTTAAAGCAGAATATATTTATGTATGTTTTTGGAGTGTGAGATGGTGTTAAAGGGTGGTTTATTTAATTTATTAACTAAACCTGGAACTTTAGGTTCCACGTATGTATGTTTTCTTAGTTATTGGTTTCAGAATTTGTTTCTAAAGATTTTTGACTCATCCATTATACATAACTTCATGAATTACTTCAAGTCATTATACTTGGAAGGTATTATTGATGCTCTAAATATAACTTTAACACATGATGATATATAAATGCTTATCATTAAATGTTAATGGCTTAAATAACAATGTCAAAAGAGTTGGTTTAATTACATTCATTAAAATGCACAGAGCTCAGATATTCTTCTTGCAGGAAACCCACTTGCTGAGAAGGAATTGCAAAAATTATCATTTAATGGTTTTACAGTTCTCATGGATTCCTGATTTAGAACCAAAAGGAGAGGTACTCTTATACTATGGAATAATACTTATACTAAATTTTTAAACATCTTTTCAGATAAAGACAGAATGTTTAGCTTAGTATTGATAGAAATTAATCAGAAATGCTTCACACTGGTAAACTCATATTGGATTCCTGGTCTAGGAACTAAATATGTGAAGAAATACTTGGAGCTCATTACTTTACATGCAAAGGGAGAAATTATTCTGGTGGGAGATTTCAATTGCTTGTTATCAGATGAAAACACCTCTAAAATATTAAGGTTAAACTAACCACACAAGCAAACAAGGTAAACAGTTTTATAGCCTCAATGAATTTTAGAGACATACATAATTTAAGAATTCAAAATTCACTTCAATACACTTATTATTCTTTCCACTTTGGCACGCAAACTAATATTGGTAAGATTTGTGTGTCTAGCACTCTTTACTCTAAAATAAGTAAAGTTGCTATACAGTCATGCCCACTATCTGACCACAATGCCTTTTCGTTCAGCTTGACTGTGAAAAAAGATGATATGATAATTTTTCAAAGAATCCCAGTCTATTTTACTAAGTTAAAAGGTTTTAAGGAGTGGTTATTAAAAGAAACAAATGCATTTATGGAAAACAACAATAATGGTGAAGTAACAGATATACTCTGGGATGCATTAAAAGTTCACATCTTTAGTGGAGTTAAAGCTTAGTATTTTCAGAGGAGAAAGGAATGGGACAAATAACTTTCTGATTTACAAGCCAAAATAGACAAGTTAAAACTAAATTTAAAATCAAATGATAAAGCAGTACTTACTGAAATTTCTAAGCTAAACCAGAAATATTTAGAAATATTGAATGATAAGGTTGCTATAAGCTTAGAAAAGATTAAACTACAGTCCTATTCAATAAAGCCCAGACATTTACATAAACTAGCTAGCAGATCTAAACAAATTAGTAAACAAAATCACATTAATGAAATTAATTGCAAGTATAATAACACAGTAAAAAGAACAACTGATTTAGGAAGTATATTAGAAGCCTTTAGAAATCATTATTGGTCAATCAATGACATGAAATCACTACTAGATTCAGACGATGTAATAGATAAATTTCTACAAGAAAATATCAAGACTAAACTATAAAAACAACAAAATAGTACCCTAAATAAACAAATAACCTTAGCAGAAGTGAAAGAACAAGTTGAAAATCTGAAGGATAATAAACCACCAGGGTTAGATGGGATAATCCCAGAAATATATAAAATTTTTCCAGAGCACACAATAAAGTTCAAAGGTTAGTACTAAGCTAACTGCCCTTGTGAGTCATTGTAAGCCTAGCCAATTATCCCTTGTGAGACTCAAACCTTACACCTTGTGTTTGTAAGACAAACACCTTAACCATTAGGCCACCCTCCCAACCCTTATTATTAAACCCATTCTCCATGGTTAAACAAGACTCAATTCTCCATCCCTCGTGGAAGTACTCAATAATTTCCCCCATTCTGAATCAAGGTAAGAACCCCCAACTATGTGCATCCTATAGACCCATATCATTGTTAAATATTGATTATAACATGTTCATGTCTATTCTGGCCAAAGGACTAAATAATATATTACCCAATCTAATACACTTTGATCAAACTGGCTTTATCTTACATAGAAAAGTGCACGACAATATTATTAAGCTACTATTTCTAATAGACATTGCAAAAAAATAAAATAAAAAACAAGAAACAATTAACTATTATTAGTCTAGATATTGTTAAGACATTCGATTCCCTTAGTTGGTCATACTTACAAAAAATCTTTAAAAAATTTAACTTTACTTCAGATTTCACTAAACTGATATTAAATATTTATACTGATTATAAAGCATTTGTTAAGATTGGTTTATGTCTATCATCCCCAGTAAAAATTCATAAGGGAACTAGACAAGGTTGCCTTCTATCTCCATTATTTTTCACTTTATCAGTGGAACCTTTTGCTTCATTTTTTAGGAATAACCCAAATATCAAAGGATTTCAAGTTAATGAGGGATACTGTCCAAAAGTTCAGCTTTTTGTTGACAATATTCTACTAACACATCCAGTGACATAGAAGGCTCTTTACAACATATCATGAATGCCATAACTCTATTTGGAAAAATCTCAGGGCTCAATTTTAATCAAAATAAAACCAAAACACTTTCAATCAATAAGAAAATAAATAGCAATTTGCAAAAATACAATACATTCAACTGGGAAAATTATAAAATAGATTATCTAGGAATAAGTATTAAGAATAAATGGAATGAGACTATTAAATTTAACTTAAATAAACTGGTAGCTATAATCAGTGACTTGACTAAAAAGTGGAACAAAATGTTTTTCACCATGGAAGACAGACTTACATTAATAAAAATGATTATTTTGCCCAACATTTTATTTTAGATACAATCATTGATTTTACTTCTTCCTAAGAAATTCTTTAAACAAATAGATTCCCTATTACTAACTTTTCAATGGTTCCCACAGAAACCAAGAATAGCCTATAAATGGCATGTTAGAGCCTGGGACAGTAATAGGATTGACTTTCCCAACATAGAATTATATTTCAAATCTGTTATTATTAACATAATACTACAGTGGATTTCATCCATACATACCTCTAGCTGGAAACAACTACATGAAATACATATAACTTCCTTTGAGAACTCAGAAACCCAGTTTAAGAAAACATTTGGAATTAAAATATTTTGGATACTCTGTGAATATTGCTTATATAATAAGAAATTTAGCCAAGTCGCATGGTATAAACCAAATAATTTATATTTTCAAAAATATAATCGACATCAATTATAGTTTAAAGAACACCTTTTTCATCACATTTCCCATAGCTTATACACCAGATTGCCTAGATACCTTCAATATCAATAAGATGCGGAATCTTAAAGAGAATAATCTAAAGTTCTGGCACCAGCTTATAGACAATAAGAACATCCAACCAATGAACTTTCTCTTAGCCAGATATAATATCTGTCAAGATAATTGGCTCTGTATTCATCTTTAAGACAGTTTGTTGAAAATAAAGTGAGAGTGTCAATAAACCTGGAAACTGATATTATACCAAGATTGATACAACTATTCATATGGTATAGTTTAACATTGAACATAAATTAAGCATATCGCTTGTATATAAAATCCTACGAGAAGACTTGATTATATCTGACCAAGCTTTTTGGAGTTACTCCATAAAGATTAATGGTGAACCTTTATCTAATGATAATAAGAAACAGTTATTAAATTCAATAAAAAAATTCATCATCTTTATATTGGAGACTATATACCTGGAGATTTATTCATAGAAGCTTTTACACTCCACACAGAATTCACCTTATAACCAAGAGTAATTAAAGCAAATGCTGGAGGTGTGGTGATATTCTTGAAGCCAACTGGGTTCATACGTTCATCAAATGTAGAACTCACACAATACTGGAGTGATTTTAGACATTTCACAAAAGCCTTGTGGTCTGATAACTGTCAAATTACTAGCTCTGAATTTATTCAATGCCCCTACCCCAACTGTAATCCCTAGACATCAGTTACCTGTTCTTTGGTTAATTCTAGCCATTGCTCTAAAAATAATTACATTGAACTTGAAAAATAAGCAAGAGCTTATGTTTACTGAGTTTATTTCAATAGCAAAATCTGTATGTAAAAAAGAAATGCAAACTATTTATCAGAGATCATCAAATGTAATACACAAAAGACTAGCTTGCTAAAAATTGGAGAGATTGTTAGATAAATATTGATTACCTTTCTTGGATAAAATAAATGTTTATCATGAATGTTTGTATGTAGTGTAAATAGTTATTATGTTTTATATTGTCTATTTTTAATACTTTATGTCCATGTGTATTAACAAAATTTAATAAAAATGTTTTTGGAAAAAAATAATCTTAATGTTACTGAATCAGACATACTTCTTTAAGTCTATTAGTATATTGATGTAAATTTATGCTGCTGTCAGTAGAAATATATTTCCAAAATCTGAATATCAAGACAGCAAAGGTATTCAACAACAGCAGCCAAAATAAGAAGCGGTTATGCACAATTAAGGTTATAGTTCTCCTTGTAAATTCCCCAAATACAAGAGTTCATATCAGCAGGAGGAGGGAGATTGGGACTAAGTGAAGATTGCAGGAGAGTGCATTTTGTTCCACAGCCTGTCAATGTCAGAACCATCCCAAAGAATGGACAAATTATCAACTCCAGATTACTAGTAGCTCCAGGAAGTATCAGAACCCTACCCCAGTTGGCAAATACTGTAGGGTAAATTGCAAACTTTGAGATTCTTGAGATCATCATTGTAGGAGTGGATTTAAATCTCTACCCAAAAGTACTTGCTTTGACAAATCAATTTATGATATAAGTATGCAAGGTCTTTTACCAAAGGTGATGGTCTTTACTGAATCCTTGAGGTACTAAAATATTAATTTCTCTATACATATGCAATAGACTATTTTTAGGCATGCACAAAACTCTAAGAGTGGGCATTCTGCAGTAGAATAACTTTACTTATACTCAACAGCTGAAGATGTTGATAAAATATTCCATCCACTCTGTAATGTACTTCATGCTATGAAAGTAAGAGGGAGTGGAAGAAAGTGTAATGAAATATTACTTTTGTTAAGACCCATATAGGACCAGGAATGCAAGAGGCACACACATATTGAATAGTATAAGCTGTTTAATGTATTTACCTAGCTGTGGCAGACTCAGCCTACCTATATTGGTGACAGTCATATTTTTTTCTTGAAGACCCTAGCAGTATTAATACAGCATACAAACTAAGAAATCATAGTATGTAATTTAGCTGCACAAATATCCAACACAAAAGAGAGACTACCAAGAGAGGGAATTTAGGTAATTGGAACAATCTGAACCCATAGATCTTTACCAGAAAACTACCTTTTTTCTAAAATGCAGATATCAGGGAATTTAGAGTTTTTGCTGATCAGGTATTTAAAGGAAAGACCAGTTCATATCTCCAAATGTTATTGATGGCTTAGTATATGATAATTAAGGGTAGCACTATTAGCATTCAATAGAAAAAAAAATAAATTGTCACAGTTTGCTTTCAAACCTCGTAGCGCTGCAAACTTATTAAAGAATTAAAGATTTCAAGCATGGTGCTTATAGTATTTGTTGGCTGAAAGAGAGAAAATAAATGATTAGTAGCAAGGCCTTATCTGTTAACATTGTTGTCAAAGATAGAAAAAAAACTCCTATTTATGGTATTTAAAATAGATTTTGCATTTGAATGTTTATAAAAGTTTGTTTTGTCAACTAGTCTCAATAGCTTCTCTGCTTCTTGCTGAAAGATTCACTGTCTTTTTTTATCTATTAACAATCATTTAGAGAAGTTACTATTCTGTTTTCAATTATTTTCTTGTCTTCCATATTTTGGTTTCACCATAAATGTCCATCCAATCACTGTTGCAATATTCAGTACATAAGGGATGTGCTGTATTGGGCAGTCCATCGCTCAGTCAGTGTAAGTAACCTTAAAATAGATCTTGTTTGTGACTTACATCACATTTATGCTCCCCATAGGACATAAAAGGGACACACGAATGCAACTACCCAGAACATTTTTAGATACCAGTTTGAATGCCATTGTTGCCAGTTGGTTTGAACATTTTGTTGCTGTACTGAATATTTCCCAACATGAGATAAGTTCCCTGTTGGGGGTTTCTTTTTCTTTTAAAATTTACCTTCTTGGTCTTGTATTTTTTTATCACTACCTAGAGTTCATGTCATCTAAGAAAGGAAAATGTCAGCATGGAGGCAGAATCCCCATAAGGAATATGATGAACAGTGTATTTTCTGTTTGGGCACCTCCCATTACCATACCTCTTGTAGTAACTGTAAGGCATTTGCACCTAAGACACTCATAAGCCATTTGTCTTCCTTGGGCATTTATCTTGAAAACCAGTGGCTCAGACAGTTAGCCCAGGATACCAGCCATGGCAGAATCCTTTAACTCTGAGGTAATCACAATAGGTGAGAAGAACGCCAAGACATCTTGGC
Source organism: Protopterus annectens (assembly GCF_019279795.1). Classification (NCBI taxonomy): domain Eukaryota; kingdom Metazoa; phylum Chordata; order Ceratodontiformes; family Protopteridae; genus Protopterus; species Protopterus annectens. Next base: position 896,103,132 of record NC_056727.1, on the reverse strand, counting down.
TGGATTCTTTTAGCTGTCCAGCCTCCACCTGACACCCTCTAGAAGCAGGTAATATCTCTGTAGGTTGCTTGGAGTTTACATCGGATTCCTCTGTTGCAACTTCACTTGATACAGGCATGGATATGCCTTTTCACATGTCCTCTGAAGCTTTGCAGGCAGCTGCTCCAGATGTCAAGAGGGAACTGAGGTTGATTGTCTTGGGGGGTCCTAGTTCTGCAGATATTGGTAAGGGAGGAAGTTTTGGGTTTTCTTCTGGAATCTTGCCAAGGGTCAGAACCCCCAGTATTTGTTATGGCTGATGTTCCATCAAAGAAAAGACAGAAACTGAAGCATGTTTCAGTCTATCCTATGGATCCTCAAGGGGAATGGGAGGAGTTTACTCAGGATTTGTTCACTGCCTTAATGACCCTAAAGCCTCCTCAAGGGATTTCAGTACCAGCTCTTCCTTGGACTTCTACCCCTTGTGAAAGATTTAGGGAACCAAATTCCTTGGATGAGGATTCCCTGTCTGGTGAGGGGTCTTTATCCTATTCTTCCCAGATATCTTCACTTTTGGATTATGGTTCTGATGATCAGGAGTCTACTAACCCTGGAACTACTTTTGAGGAATTGTCCTCTGGGGGCACAATTGCTAGGATGACGGGATTTTTCTGAAGTGTCAGATATTTAGAGATGATATTATAAGTTGCTTCAGCTGGATATTCCTAAACCATTGGCAGTTCTTCCTGTGTTCGTTGCCTTGTTAGATACTTTCATTGCTGCTTCCAAGTCTCCTGATTTTCCACCTCCTGCACCTAAGAAACCTAATAGGTTCTGTAAGGTTCCTGAGGATTGTCAATTTTTATTTAAATATCCTTCTGCTGATCCTGCTGTGGTGTTAGTTTCTTCAGACAAACCTTCTAAACTTTTGCCATCTTCCAAGCTTTTGCTTTCTTTTAAGGATAGAGGGCAATGGAGAGGACTGGAAAGAAAGTTTGCACTGCTTCTTCTCTGGCCTTTAAGGCTATTAATTACCACACCCACATGGCCGGGTATGCTCTGGCCTTGATTACTCAGACTTGTCAATGTATCTGTGTCCTCCCTGATTCTGATGGAAAATCCTCTGCCTTATCTTTTTTAAGGTCTGCTTCTGAAGAGGCTCGCAACTCTATTAAGTCACGAAGCATTATTCTTGCCTTTGTCTCTAAGGTCATGTTGTTGGACGTTCCTTTGGATAATACTCATCTTTTTGGGACTGCTGCTAGTAACTTATTTAAGTCTCTTCAAGAAAAAGGCAAAGCCTTGCAAGACCCTTAACATATTTTTATCTCTCCTATCCCTAAGTTTCAGAGTAATTATTCTTCTAGATCTGCCTTTTTTTCTGCAGGTAACCCCAGCAGGCCTCTAAGGGCAGGAAGGGTGAGAGGCAGGCCCACTCTGCTAAGGCTTCTCAGATTTCTGTGGCCCAGAGACCTCCTTTATCTGATACGTCTGCTTCTCTTTGACAGTTTACCACATGCCGCCTTTAGACAAGGTTACTTTGTCCTTTCAGCTCTCCATTTGTCTTCCAAATTGGCATCTCATCACTTCAGACTCTTGGGTTCTTTCTATCATCTCTCAGGGTTACTTCATGGTATGGACATCTCTCTCCTTTTTCTGGGATTCCTCAACCTCCTCTGGAGCAACTTCTTCATCTTCCAGAGGTTCTAGGGTCTCTGTTGAACCAAGAGACCTTTCAACCTGTGCCCCATTTCCCAAGTGGGATTAGGTTTGTACTCCAAGATGTTCCTTGTTCCTCAAAAGGAGGACATTTGGAGACCTATTTTGGATCTCTCTTAGCTCAACGCCTTTCTCAAGATTGCTTCTTTTCAGATGCTTCCTCTTCAAACTCTGTTTCCTCTTTTATTACCCCAAGATTTTCTGGTGTCCTTGGATCTGATTCATATTGCTATTCACTCTCTCTTCAGGAAGATTTTATGTTTGTGTCTTCCTCATATTTTCAGTTCTCTTCTTTGCATGTTGGCCTCTATACTGCCCCAAGGGTATTCACAAAATGCCTATCTTCTGTGATTGCCTTAGGCAGGCTCCAAGGCATTCAGATTTTCCTTATCTAGATGACCTGCTGCTTCAGGCACCTTCTCTCAGTCAATTGTTGCAGGATCTGCAGTTCACCATCTCTCTTCTTCAAAGTCTAGGGTTTGCTATCAACTTCCAAAAGTCATCCTGACTCCCGCTCTGGATCATGTGTATCTGGGTTACAGAATTCAGACAGTTCCAATCTTGGCCTCTCTTCCACCTCCAGAAGTATTGCTGTTGACAGCCTTCATTCATTCTCTTCTTCCCCTGACAGATATGCCAGCCAGGGAGTTTCTTCAGGCTCTTTGATTCTTGGCCACTTCTATTCCTATACTTTCTCTTGCCAGACTGCATATGCCGAAGCTGCAATGGTACCTCAATTCGGTTTGGCTGCAGCATCATCACCATCTGGATTTCACTGTACCTCTCCTTCCCTGTCTCAAAAAGGAATTTGAGTGGTGGATTTGACTGTTTGCTCTCAACCCAGACCAGCCCTTTCAGCCTTCAGTCCCATCTCAAGAGCTCTTTACGGATGCCTCAGACATGGGGTGGGGGCAACTCTTGGTGTCCTGAAAGTTCAGGTTCTTTGGTGTCTACATCAGAAGCCAGACCATATTAACATCAAAGAGATAAGGGCTCTGATTCTGGTCCTTCAGGATTTTCACCCCATGTTGTCTCCAGGCCCCTTGAAGGTGTACACAGTCAGCACTACACTTATGTGGTATGTCAACAAGCAGGGGGGCACGAAATCTTACCTCCTCTGCAGGATGGTACTTTAATCTTGGAAAGTTGCTCTTAGTTATCAGTTAACTCTTCAGGCAGTATACATTCCTTCAGAGCACAATCTTGTAAGAGAGGAGGTAAGAACAGAGCTAAGGAGAGTGAACCCCAGGAAGGCTGCTGGCCCAGACAACATACTGGGCAAAGTGTTAAAAGACTGTGCTGATCCACTATGCAGAGTGTTCAAGGAAATATTTAACACCTTTCTTGCCATGGCAAAAGTACCCTAGTGCTACAAAGAAACTAACATAATCCCACTACCTAACACTACCTCCAGACCTAACAACTACAGACCAGTTGCTCTGACATCCACTGTTATGAAATGTTTTGAGCGGCTGATTAAAAAGGATCTTTCATCATGCCTACCTCCTGATTTTGACCCTCTGCAGTTTGCATACACAGCTAACTGATCCATGGCTGATGCCATATCAGTAGCACTACACATCTCCCTTGAGCATTTAGAGGGCAAAGACAACTGTGAGGATGCTGTTCATAGACTTCAGCTCTGCATTTAATATAGTGGTACCAATGCAACTGATAGAAAAACTGGTACATTTAGGAATCAGTAAATATCTCTATCACTGGATCCTGGATTTCCTGATTAAGAGACCACAGAGGGTGTGTTCAGATAAGAACACATCAAAGTGCGTCACAATTAATACTGGGGTTCCACAGGGATGTGTTCTCAGGTCCACTGTTATTCACCATCCTGACCCATAACTGCTATGCTAACCACAAGTGCAACCATGTCATCAAGTCTGCTGATGATACCACAGTCATGGGGCTCATCACAAAAGAAGATGAAAGTGTGTACAGGGAGGAGGTGGCATCTCTGATCAGTTGGTGTGAGGGGAACAACCTTGACCTGGATGTGAGGAAGACCAGGGAGATTATCATCAACTTCAGGAAAAGGAGAACAAACCACCCAGTGCTCAGGATCAATGGTGATAGTGTGGAGAGGGTTAAGAGTATGAAAGTCCTGATTGTACACATGTCAGAGGATCTCTCATGGTCAGGAAACACCAGCCAGCTGGTTAAAAAAGTGCACCAAAACCTTCTCTTTTTAAGAAGGCTGAAAAAAGCTAAGCTTCCTCCTCATATTCTCTCCACCTTCTATAGAGGTGCAATAGAGAGCATCTTCACCTGCAACTTCACAGTGTGGTTTGGAAGCTGCACAGTTACAGAATGGAAGGTGCTACAAAGAGTGGTGAGGGTTGCAGAGAAGATAACAGGTTCCATTATTCCATTGATACAACATCCTTATGCTGCAAGAAGTATCTGAAAGGTCACCAAAATAATACAGGACAACACACATCCTGCGCATGGACTGTTTAAGCATCTGGCACTGGGCAGGAGATATCGCAGCATCCACTGCAGGACTACAAGATCCACATTCAGTTTCTACCCTATAGTGATTAGACTTCTGAACTTGGGCACTAGTCCCAGGGGTCTGGACACAGTAAGTCCATTTTTATTTATTTGTGCAATATATACTTACATATATTCCAAGTAAGTGCAATATTTATTATATCCCTGGACAGTATTATTTAACTCACTCAAGTGCAATATTAGACAAATAACTTAGGCATTTCAAAAGCTGTTTTGTTTTACTTTAAATAGGGTAGCTAATATAACTCAGGGGGTATTCTTTTCATATACAACTGTTGGGAAATGTCTCTGCTTTTTCTTGCATGTTTTGAGAGTAGTATTGTATTTGTTAGTTATGTTTATTCCTTTACTTGTATGTGATGTTTCACTTTCCTATGTAATCTCAAGAATTGAGCTGATGCACAAAATTTCATTTAGGATACACATGTGTAGTTCTAAATGACAATAAAGTTTACTTTGACTTTGTGGCAGACTCTCTGAGAGGTCCAAAACATAGGCTCACAAATGGATGCTTCACAGAGACATAATTATGGACATTGTCCATCAGTGAAGTATTCCTCATGTATATCTTTTTGCCTTCCCTCTGAACAGGCAGCTTCCACTCTTCTTTTCCAGAGTGCCATGCCATCTGGCCTGGAAAATGGACACCCTATCTTTTCTGTGGAAGGGGAGTATTTTTATGTTTTCCCTCCACATCCTCTACTTCCAAGTTTCATGCAGAAGATTCAACTGGACCCCCCACCAAAAATCTTGATAGTGACTCAATTTTGGCTGAGACAGCACTGTTTCTTCCTCTTAATGCATCTAGCCATGGACAATCATTACAAGTTACCTCACACAAGACAAGGGGTTTGGATCTCCTCACACAGAACAAGGGGTCTCTCATCCATCCCCACTTGTCCACTCTGTAACTGACATTGTGGGTGATAATGTTTTGATCCCTTTCAGGCACCTCTTTTCTGAGGATGCACTCAAAGTTTTACAGGAGGCAAAGAAACCCTCAACCAGAAAATCTTATATGTTGGAATGGAAGACATTTTGGTCTGGTGCCATGCTCATAACCAGGATCCTTTTTTAGTGGGGGTCCCTCTGGTCCTCTTTTATTTGTGTGAGTTGCTCCACTATGGCTTGTCCTATTCTTCTGTGAAGGTCCATTTGTCAACCATTTCTGCTTGTCTGCCCTTGAATCCTCCTTTGAATTCTCATTTTGAGGTCAAGCAATTTTCTAAATGATGGTTCAGTGGTACAGCGGTTTGTGTTTTCACCTCACAACAAGAAGTTCTCCAGTTCAATTTTCAGCTGGGGTCCCATCTGTGTATAGTCTGAATGTCCTCCCTGTGTTAGCACAGGTTTCCTCTGGGTGCTCCAGTTTCCTCCATGTTACAAAGACATGCACCTGGAGCATTTCTCCCCAGGCCTTTGCTGAAAATTGGCTTGTTCCAAGTCAGACTTTCCTGGTAAACAAATGTTAAATGAATAAATCAATAAATAAATTAAAGGTGTCCTACATATCAGGCCTCCAAGAAAGCCTATTCTTCCTCCTTGGGACCTTAAATTTGTTTTGAAAAATTGTCTCAGGGTCCTTTTGAGCCTGCAGATTCTGCTTCTTTGCAATATTGTACCTGGAAGACTGTTTTGTTGCTGGCTCTTACTTCTGCTGGGAGGGTTTTTGAGCTCCAGGGCCTTATGGCCTGTCCTCCTTTTTTGTTTTTTTTTCACAAAGACAGGATGTTCCTTCATACTAATCCTTCTTTTATATATTAATATTCAGATCATTATATTGTAATATTTAATTTGTTCCAACAATCCTTCTTTTATGCCTAAAGTAGTCAATGAGGTGTCCTTGAATCAGTCGGTACAACTAGCTTCTTTTTTCCCTTCTCCTCAATCTGCTACTGAGAGGGTCTTGCATGCCTTGGATTTGCACAGACAGCTCAGGTTCTATTTGGATAAAACTAGGACTATTCATAAGCCTGATCAGCTTTTTTGTTTCTTTTCATCTCAGGCTGTTTTTAAGCAAATCATCTCATCCTGGATATCCAAGGCCATTTCCTTTTGTTATTCTTTTCATGGAAAATTCCTGTCTACTTCTGTTAGAGCTCATTCCACTAGAGCTGTTGGCTCTTCTGGTGCATTCTTCAAGGAGTTGTATGACAATTCCATCCTTGAAGCTGCTTCTTTATCTTCTGTGCATACCTTTACTAAGCAGTATAAATTAGATATAGTTTCTAGAGCCAGAGCATGTTTTGCTGAAAGCATTTTGTCTGGGTTTCTTGAGGGATCGGGTCTATATTATATCACTGAACCATGACTTCACTGAATGGTATTTCATCAGAAATGCAATTCATCAAATCCCCCTTATGTGGGGGCTGTGCCTCCCACTCACCCGCTAATTAAATATACCAACTCCAAGACTGTATTACAGCGAGGAAAGGGAAAATTTCCCAATCCCTACCGTAATGCATTTTCAGTAAGAAACAGGGGTGGCTTGTGCTATTAGACTGTAGGACTGCAGCCACCCAGCTGTAAAGAAAATAAAAAAAAAATGAAATAAATAAAAATAAAAAAACAAAATAAAAAAAAGCAAGTCCCGGAACTCTGAGCATGTGTATTCGGCATTCCTGGAACTCCCATGCATGAGTACAGGAATCGGGACTGCTGGTGAACAGGTCTGGATTAGGAAGACAGCATCAGACTACAGAGATCCCAAACATCTAAGCAGTTACAACTGCATAGACTGGAAGGGGATCAGACTGCAACATCTGCAGGTTGAGTAGCTTGCTCACACAAAGTATTGTACTGGATAGCTTGCTCTTGTGAGGCTGGAACTTTGACATTCAGAATGGACTTGTATTGGATAGCAGCTTGAAAGTGGGACTTTCAAATTCGGAATGGATTACTCTTGCAAGGCTGGGACTTTGAAGGAATTAAATCAGATACTGGTGTGTGTATGTGTGTGTGTGTGTGTGTGTGTGTGTGTGTGTGTGTGTGTGTGTGTGTGTGTGTGTGTGTGTGTGTGTAATGCCCCAGTGAAATATACTTGGTGCCTACAGAATAACTCAGGCTCAAACCCTGTATCTTGGGTGCAGGCAGCAAGAGCTTGAATTCCCTATCCACCACCACTTGTGAAAACTATTCAGATTTTTGCCTCATCTTTTTGTTTTGTTCTGTTCCTCATAAAATCTGTGTTTTTTCTAGATTTTGAATTCACTAAATAATGGCAGGCATTTGAATTTCAGACTTCATATTCTTCAGAAAATGCATGGCAACACAAAACCTTTTATTCTAGCAATTTTCTGTTTATAAGATCAATATTTGAAATGTGTCCCTATTTTTGGGCTGTACTCCCCCATTATTGGCTTTATCCAGGTTTTGTGTGCTAAGAGGTTGAGAGCTATGGTGAGAACTGAATTCACTAAATGATAGCCATTTAAGTTTCAGTCTACCTGTCTTTCAAGAAACAGCTCATTTGGCATAGTGGTATGTTACTTTCGCTGTAATGTGTGAGGTCCTGGGTTCAAGACGTGGCAGTGAAATGCATGGTGGTAGCACAGCATTTTATTCTAGCAACTTTCCAAGATTATATAAGCAATGTTTAAAATATGTCCCTAGTTTTTGGGCTTTGTCCCCCCAATACATTGTGGCTTTTTCCATATTTCTTGTGCTGCAAAGTTGAGAGATATAGTTGAGTGTCGAGTGGATTTTACAAGGAGCTGAGAACTTCAAGGAAAGAGAAGTTTAGTGCTGCTTATGCTGAGTCTGCTTGCATTGTTAATAGCACAGCAGGTAGTCTACTTGCTTTTGATGCAGAAGGCTGTGGGTTCTAGTCCCACATATATATGCACTGCTGGTACTGTACTGTGTTATACTTTTAAAGGGGGTGGATGCTGTAGTCATAAGAATGTCCTCTTTGACAGAGATACCTAGTGACAATGAACCTGTTATCAGTTTGCCATCTATTCCCTTTTGCATTATTACTAGCTTTCATATTTTAATGTAACATAGGCAATTTATTCCTCAAGGGCAACAGGCACTTTATTTGTAGATGAAACACTGAAATATAAAGTTGTTTGCTAGCAGCAACCTCTTCATTAGTTACTGATCTCTTTAATGTGGAATTATTTAGATGATTTTTACTTCTGCAGAAATTGTGCATATTTACTGATACTGGTGGATTGTAGAAGTTTGATTACACTTTTATGATGGAAATGTTCTGAAGTGGGCAGTTTTGTCGTTATTAATGCGTGCATTTTGTTTCATTGTTTACTGGAAAAATGTTCAAAATAATACATTTAAAATGCCCTCTAAAAACTGTACTGTATTATACAAGGAACATAATTTAATACAGTCAGGACAGTGTATCAAAGAACACATGTATGTTTCCTGTGCAAGAGGCCTATGATTTGAAAACAGCTCAAGGTTAATCCTTATCTGGCACTAGCCAGATGTATTTTCTTTTAATGTGGATTTCAATGCCGTTTCAATTAATGTGAGTTTCAAGGGCAGAGAAGTTTTAATGCTAAGTCTATTTTCATTGTGAGACTGCATTGCTTTGTTTAGCAGATGTCTATTAGTGTTTGTGCTGTAAAATGTAAAATAAAACTTTTAAATTAAATCCAAATCATCATAGAAGTAAATCAGCATGCACATTACAGTGTTTATGGTAAATGGGGAAAAATAGCCAAGTCATGGGACGTTGGAATGGCTGCAGGAGGAGGCCCCATTTGACCATGATTTTGTGAGGGGGGGGCAGCAAACTCAAAGACAGCCCCAGCTGAACTATACCTCTCAACTGTCCAGATATTTGAAGAATGAATAGATTTTTGCTTCTTATTTTTGGTTTGTTCCTCATAACATTTGTGGTTTTCTGTCTAAGTTTATACAAGAGCACTTTTTAGTACTGCTTGTATGTTCCCCCAATATATTTGGCTGTGTCCAGATTCCCTGCATTAAGAAGTTGAGAGGTACATGCAAATAAATCACTTCATAGAATTAGGTATATCCAAACCTCTCAATTGTCCCCGATTTTGGCTCAAGTTGTTGCTCTGCCCCTAATAATCCCTATGCAAAATGGCAAATTTGGAAGAAAACGTGGAGGGTTTACAATTAATAAATAAGTGTAATGATCAGAGTTATATATTACTTTTAATTTCAGAAATGCATGTAGATTCTCATATTTTGTCAGCTGCTCAAGTTAATAGTACTAGTATTAAAAAGTGTCCCTTCTTTGAGAGGTTTCCAACTGTGTTATGTTGCTATTTTACATTTTTGCATCACATTTTTGGTCCATTTTTCATAAAATTATATTTTCACTTGCAAATTAGTTGCAAATCATTAAAGACTGAAGTTAGAAAATAATGGCATACATTTGAGTTTCAGATTTCATACCCTTCAGGTAGTCTATTTGCTTTTGATGCAGAAGGCTGTGGGTTCTACTCCCATAGTATATAGATGCACTGCTGATACTGTACTGTGTTATACTTTTACAGGGGGTGGTTGCTGCAGTTCTAAGAATGTTGTCTTTGGTGGAGATACCTAGTGCTATGAACCTGTTATCAGAGTGCCATCAATTCCTTATTGCAATATTACTAGCTTTTCATATTTTTAATGTAACATAGGCAGTTTATTCCTCAAACGTAACAGGCACTTTATTTGTAGATGAAGCATTGAAATGTAAAGTTGTTTGCTAGCAGCAACCTCTTCATTAGTTACAGATCTCTTTAATGTGGAATTATTTAGATGACTTTTACTTCTGCAGAGATTGTGCATATTTACTGATGCTGGTGGATTGTAGAAGTTTGATTAGACTTTATGATGGAAATGTTCTGAATTGGGCAGTTTTGTCATTATTAGTGCATGCATTTTGTTTCATTGTTTACTGGAAGAATGGTCAAAACAATACATTTAAAATGCCCTCTAACAACTGCACTGTATTATATAAGGGATATAATTTAATACAGTCAGGACAGTGTATCAAAGAACACATGTATGTTTCCTGTGCAGGAGGTCTATGATTTGAAAACAGTCCAAAGTTAATCCTTATCTGGCACTAGCCAGATGTATTTTTTTTAATGTGGGTTTCAATGCTGTTTCAATGAATGCGAGTTTCAAGGGCAGAGAAGTTTTAATGTTAAGTCTATTTTCATTCTGAGACTGCATTGCTTTGTTTAGCAGATGTCTATTAGTATTTATGCTGTAAAATGTGAAATAAAACTTTTAAATGAAATCCAAATCATCATAGAAGTAAACCAGTATGGACATTACAGTGTTTATGGTAAATGGGGTGAAATAGCCATGTAATAAGACATTGGAATTGATGCAGGGGGGAGGCCCCATTTGACCATGATTTTGTGAGTTGGAAGGGCAGCAAATTCAAAAACAGACCCAGCTGAACTATACCTCTCAACTCTTTGAAGAATGAATATATTTTTGTTTCTTATTTTTGGTTTATTCCTCATAAAATTTGTGGTTTTCTGTCTAAGTTTATACAAGAGCAATTTTAGTACTGTTTGTATGTTCCCCCAATATATTTGGCCTTGTTCAGATTTCCTGCATTAAGAGGTTGAGAGGTACATGCAAATAAATCGCATCATAGAATTAGGTATATCCAAACCTCTCAACTGTCCCCAATTTTGGCTCAAATTGTTGCTCTGCCCCTAATAATCCCTCTGCATAATGGCACATTTGGAAGAAAATGTGGAAGGTTTACAATTAATAAATAATTGTAATGATCAGAGTTATACATTACTTTTAATTTCAGAAATGCATGTAGATTCTCTTATTTTGTCAGCTGCTCAAGTTAACAGTACTAGTATTAAAAGTCTCCCTTCTTTGACAGGTTTCCAGCTGTATTATGTGGCTAATTTATATTTTTGCATCATAATTTTGGTCCATTTTTCATTAAATTGTAATTTTACTTGCAAATTAGTGGCAAATCATTAAAGACTGAAGTTAGAAAATAATGACAGATATTTGAGTTTCAGATTTAATACCCTTCAGAAAAGTCATACTAATGCAAGACCCACTATTCAATTATCTTTCTAAGTTTATAAGAGCAATATTTAACCAGAGACATTTCAGATTCTGACATACTTCTTGCACCCCACTCCTCCATGTAGTGAATCTGGATGTGTCCAAGCAAGGCAAGGAGCAGTTGTGCAGTTGTAGAATGTTCTGGTTTTCCGTCATATTTTTATACTGTTGATTTATGATTCTTCTTATTCAGAAAATGCATGTTGCTGTTGCAGTGCCTGTTGCTCTGTGTAACAATGCTTTAATGACAATTAGGTAAGCTTGTCTGAGACTGTAAAATGCAAGCAAGCTTTAATAAGCATACTGTTAAAGAATTACCAACATTGAAAGCCTTTGTGTTGTTGCCATGCAGAGAATATTTACATAACTAGATAGCGTATAAGCCTTAGGTATTGAAATGCATATGATAGTATTTGTAATAAAGGAGAGGATTACATTATTATCAGAAGCTCATTACATTTGTTGGTGACTTGCAGTCATCTTTGCAGGCTTTACCTATAAATTAAACAGAATGCCAATCTGTCATGTGTGGTCCATAACCTGTGCAATAATCCTTTAAGCAATTTATCTTGAGCTTGTTTCTTGTTTGCTGTTCATTTTTTACTTTGATCGTGTTTTCCCAATGAAACAAGTAGATGGTTGTTGTCAGACAGCAGGTCTTTTTTGGATAAGAAACATTTTTACAAGTGGAGGTATCACAGAGATTGCTACTTTCATTATGTTACTTGATAATTTTATAAAGCTGAATATAAATTATAATTAGAACTGCAGTACAAGGAGAAGTGGTTTGAGTTGAGTACCGCTTGTTTTTTTTATGCTTGATTTTGACTGGCATTCCAGTAATGTATTTAAAAAGTAATTTATTTTTTCATGCCTCACAACCTTTTTTCCATCTAGATATTAAGTAAGCTGACATCTAGTCAATGCATTGAAATATTTTTTTTTCGTCTACACTTCATTTTGTCTTGACCTAATTCTCATAATGATGGATTGGTACCCAGGGCAGTGTATTTAATTACAGTCCCAGTTTTTGAGTTTTTTTGCATAGCTCCACCCCTTTCTAGGTGGACACACCCCTTCATGTTAGCACCACCCATTCAGCTGTCTCCTGCAGCCCCCCCTCTTTGCTTTGAAATCACCAGCTACCACTGGTAAGAACAGTTCAACAAATGTCATATTCAACAAAATGCCATTTGAAATGCTGTTAGATGAACTGTTTTTTTGATGCTATAATAGGGACTTGAGGGTTCTTCTGAGCCTTCTCAGCCTTCCACCTCCCATTCTGTTTCTTGAGCTTTATTCCTATCCCTTATGTACTGAATACTGCAAACAGTGATATGGAAGGACATAATATAGTTATGTAAAGTTTTAGCATAACAGTAAATGTCGTTTTTTTCACTGTTACAGTATTTACTCCCTCCCTCCAACTCCCTCTTGTTTATTCTGCATTTTTTCCTTCTGGATATGCATGGACTCCTTTGTCCTATGAATGACAACTGTTCTCTTTTGGGCAATTCAGTTCTGGATAGTTACATCTGTGCATCCCTTTTATGTCCTACGTTCTGTGCAGGGAACATAAATGTGAAATATGTCACAAACAAGATCTCTTTTAAACTTATCTATACTGAGTGGTGGGCTGCCTGGGGCAGGACATCCCTTATGTACCAAATACTGCAACAGTGAAGAGAAGATTTTATACAACTGGACTTTCTTTCAGCTTCTTAAAGTCCATATATGTAGTCAAAATATTTTGCCACCGTGTTAAAGTCCCTTCATAATATTAATCATGCTCTACATTATTATATTTTCATGTCTGCTAATATTTTCTCATTAGCTATTTTTCTTCTTTTTGGTTCATTCTGTAGTAAACAAGGCACTCTTTCATTTGTTGTGCCATTACAACTTTCACAAACCAAAGGGCGACTTCTTGTCCTTCAAATATCCAAGACTGTTTTCTTCTTATGGGGTCTGAAGTACTTCTAGGTTACTAAATGCATGATAGTTACACTTTTTACTTGTATCTTATAAAGAAAACAAGACAAAATAGTAACAAAGTAGTCACAATCCTTTGATTTTTTTCCTACAAAAAGTAAATTTTATTGCTTAAGAATCACAAAGGCAAATGGTATAATGCATGGGCAAACATTACTTATAAAATAAAGGAAAATAATTGTTTGTAATACTAAATAATCAGCAGAATAGTGTGAGCTGTGGGACTGAAATGTTCAACTATCAAGAAGTATTTTTCATTAGGCTGAAATACATCAAGTCCATGATATAGGATGGTGTAGGACAGTAATGTACAGGAATTGTATGCCTTTTGTTTTATGGCTTGAGTCTGCCTAATTAGCTTTAGATGCTGACATGTCTGGATGGTCCAGTGGTCTGGTGTTTCTGATATCAGGACCACTATCAGATAACCAAGCTGAGTGATCTTTCTTTCTTATCTTATTCTTTATTTGCTATTAATATACAGCTGAACCCATGTCTGTGCATAGAGAGGTGAGGCTCTTGACTATGACCAACAAAATCTAAATTCACATAGTGGTCAGACCTTCTAAAACACAGACAAAGGAAATATGAATGCGTAGACCAGACATGCCTTCCTGATCATCATGAGAGAAAGGAGAGGTGGTTCTGGCTAATCATTTGCCACTGTCCAAGTAGAGACTTGTGAGGCACTGAAATGGCAATGACAAGTGATGTGGTTTTGGCACTATCAGAGTGATGATGGTTGTTCTCAGCCATGTGTGTGTGTGTGTGTGTGTGTGTGTGTGTGTGTGTGTGTGTGTGTGTGTGTGTGTGTGTGTGTGTGTGTTTCTGTGTCTTTTTGAAGGTGCATTGGTTAGTCTATCTGTGTGTGGGATGTTGATTATATGCCAGTTGTGGGAGGGAATGTGTTTTGTGTGTGTGTGTGTGTGTGTGTGTGTGTGTGTGTGTGTGTGTGTGTGTGTGTGTGTGTGTGTCTGATGACCTTTAAGGTTTTGGGCAGGCTCAATGGTTATATTCTCACTCTCTCTCACTCTCTTGGGGCAGCTGGCTACCAATTGAGATTTACATTTTGTGTGTGTGTGTGTATATGTGTGTGTGTGGTTTATACATATGTAGCACAGCCAAAAATGAAGCCAACACAGAGTGTGGTAAAAAGCATCGATTTAATGTGAACGAATACACATATGCAAAAATCTAATAGCACATGTACGAAAATCTATTAACAAGAAACATAATAGGTGTGGGGAAACAGCCCCAAGCCTCCTAAACCAAACCAGTTTCGGCCAAATAGCCTTCTTCAGTGAAATGCTGCAAAGAATAAGCTCACAACACTCCCTTAAGTACCAGCCCCTGAAAGTATCCTATTGGATAATACTTAATACATTAATAATGTTCATTCAAGCCTGGGGAGAACAAGCCTCCCAATGTGATTACCCATTTTCTCTCCTTTGTATTAAGTATGGCATGCCAACTAGATTTATCCCTTCAATCACCCATAATACAATCAATAATCGTAAACCTAAAATTTGCATTGGTGTGTTTGGAAGTGTGTTTGAACAATGCATTGGACTGCCTTTTGTTTTTGATGTCACTCATGTGTTCCCCTATTCTGAATCTAAGGAGCTGTGAAGTCTGCCCTATGTAAAAGGCAGAACATGAACAGATGGCCATGTAAATAACCCAACATGTACTACAGTTGGCAAAAAAAAATTATATTGTAGACATTGGGTGTGTTTTTACTGGTGAATTATTTTGTCTTAAAAACCCTGTGGCAGTGGGAGCAATGCCCACATGCCATGCATCCCCTCAATATCTCACCCGTAAGTGTCCTTTGAATATAGGACTCCCTGTTGTACCTAGTTCCTTTGTAATGGGAAAAATTTGAACCCAATGAATGACCCCTTCGAAATGAAAAAGAGCATCTGTCACCCAAACATCCAGAGAGCCTATCCTCCCCCATCAAAATATTCCAGTGTCTATTTATAATCTGCATGAAGGCCCTAGTGTTTCTGCCAAAAGTAGTCACAAATCTAATCAAAGACTTGTTCTCAGAGGCTCTCCTGTGATATTCTAATAAATTGGGTCTATCCTGACCTGTAGCCCAATTACAGGCCCCGATGATGTTACCTACTTGGTAACCCCTGTCTTGAAACTGAGAAATAAGGTCCTGTTTATGTTGATTATAGATCTGGGTGTCAGAACAGATCCTTCAGACTCACAAGAATTGAGATTTAGGAATGTTGCAAATTACATGTTGTGGATAAAAACTACTAGCATGGACGAGTGAATTATACTGAGAAAACTTCAAAAAAATTTGTGTTTCCAAAGTAATGTCAGACTTCCGACTGACAAGAACATCGAAAATGGTTGTCTGAGTTTTTCTGAAACTAAGTTTAAACTCAATACCCCTTTTGTTTTCATTAAGGTAAGTTACAAACACCTTCAAATAAGTAGCATCAGACTTCCACACAAGCCAACAATCGTCAAGGTAATGCCTTCAACAATCCATTTCATTAATATACAGATTGTGGTTAGAATTATAAATCAATTCCTCCTCCAGATAAGTCATGAAGATATCTGCATATATGGGTACAAAAGATGCACCCTTAGCTGTTCCCTGCACTTGCCAAAAACATTGGTCCAGGAAGTAGAACACATTCTTTGTCAAAACGTGTTCTGCCATGCAAACCAAGAAGGTATTAAAGCCTGGTCTATATAATTCAGATACATCTAGCCAATGTTGCAGGGCCATCAACCCAGCCCAATGTGGAATATTTGTGTAAAGAGAT
Source organism: Protopterus annectens (assembly GCF_019279795.1). Lineage (NCBI taxonomy): Eukaryota > Metazoa > Chordata > Ceratodontiformes > Protopteridae > Protopterus > Protopterus annectens. The sequence goes on along the minus strand of NC_056727.1, from coordinate 896,087,095 downwards.
GTAACATCCAGGGTACATAAGAGCCAATCAGCTTCCAACTGTGAATCAGATATAATCCTCAAAAATTGTGTAGTATTCTGGATGTATGACCTAACATGGGCCAATAATGGTTTCAAGTGGTAAGTCAGATATTCAGAAAGAGGTTCAGTAAGGGAAAAATTCCCTGATACAATAGGTTGACCTGGTGGGCTAACCGGATCCTTATGTATCTCTGGTAAAATATAAAGATATTGTTTTTTAGGTTCCTGGACCATGAGTTGTATAAGATCCAAGTTGGTGATGATGCCTGCTTCCTTAGCTTCAGTTAGAAAGGCATCAATAGCAAATTTAAACTCCTTAGTGGAATCCAGAGGCATCACCATATAGTACCTTTCATCCTTGAGTTGTTTAAAGGCCTCATCCCAATAGGCTACCCAATCTTGAACCACAAATGCCCCTCCTTTATCTGCTTGTGAAATAATATTTCTATTGTTCCTTAATCTTTCAATACACTGCATATCTTCTCAGGTTAAATTATTAGAGATAGTGAAATCATTACAATTATTGTAATGGAGATCTTTGAGAACATTATTTAAGAAAATGGAACCCGTTTGTGACATGGGAGGCATAAAAGTAGATCTCTGAAATCTAAAGCACCTAGATGTATTGGCAAAACTCTCATCAAAAATAATCTGAGATTCCATAATCTACAAAATTCAATGTCATCTTTGGCAAAAGAATGTTCAGGGACAAAAAATCCTGGCGCAAAACAAGGGAACCCCACTGAATACATTCAGTCAAAACAAAGGTGGCCAGCACACCACAAAATGAAGTTATATCCCATGGGAAGATAGTATGATTATTATGATTATGATTAAGCTTGTTCAGGTCTATTATGCATTCCAGATGTCCTGCATGGATCTGCTAGCTCCACTTCAGGTATGCCATGTCCATCATTTTGCATGGGAGTCTTGTTTTCATCTTGGAGTCCATGCTATAAAAGGGATAGGTTGAAGGGTTGAACACAAGCATCAGTGCTATTATTTTCTTGGTGACTGACTTACACTAGATTGTGCTCATTACCAATTTAAGCCTCTAAAATGAGGTCAGCTTTTCTTGGGGGGGGCAGAATGAGGAGAGATCCCTATCAGGGCTAATTAGTCTGCTGTGTCTTCAAGTGGCTGACAGGTAGCCCTCAGAAGAATATTAATGTATTTAAACATGAACTATATGTTATTAATACAGGAAGAGTTATCTGTCTCTTTCTGCATGATTGGACCTATCATTTTCTATGCTGAGTTTAACATATTGCCCAAATAATTTACAATTTCTCTGCGTCGGTATCATCTTGTCTAAAATATTATGCATACTGGCTTTCTTTAATTTCAGCCTTACACCAGACTATATGCTGTCTTACTCCTTGTCCCGCTAGGGTGATGCTGACTAATGTGAAGGTCCTGTGTGAAGTTATCTGTGACTGTTAATTCCTCTCGTGCTTCTTGTTTCTTGATTTTTTTTCAATCTTTGTTATAGAGGATACTGATTAATATGTCCTTCAGAACATAATAATAATAATAATGATAATAATAATAATAATAATAATGATAATAATAATAATAATAATAACTATAATTTTGGTTTGTGACAGTCTAGGCAGCTGCTGATTCTCCATAAGTGTTGATTAGATTCTTGGAAAGTATTATTTGCTCACCTTAATTCTTACCTCAGTGTACATGATACATGTGATACTTTTTAGTCTGGATTTTTGCCTCTAAGCATTACTTAGAATGTCCTTGCAAGTGCAAGAATTTACCCAGGTTTAGGATCATAGACTCAGAGAATATGCAAGGCAAAGCAGTATGACCATGGCTTCACAAATAACCAACCTCAGGCTTTGCCTCTTCCTTCTAGGAGGGTGAGACCTGTTACCTCCAGTGTAAATTTAATGATGCTGTTTAGTCCTTCAGGTTGTTCTTGAATAAAGATAATGAGTCCCACTTTTGACTTACAGCAGGAGTCTATTCCAGAGAAGGAGAAGATGTTGGGTAATGAGGCTATAATTTCATCATGTTTTATTTATTTCCTGGTTAAGATCCCTTGTTCTAGTGTTAGCGCCACTGTTTGACTTACTGTACAAAAGCAGTTCAAGGACTACAATATGTTGAAGGTACAGTAAGCGAGGCACAGATTGCCCAGTAGGAGTCTAGAGAGGCTTTCAGAGCCTCATGGTAACTCAGATTCTTGAGACCAGAGATCTTTCTGGTTAGAAATCTCTGTAGCCTGTCTACTTTTTTAACATGTCTTGTAAGGTATATGCCAAAGGGTCTGTTATATCAGACTCCTTGAAGGCCTGTGTGCCAAGAAGCTAGAACTATTGTTCATTAAGCTTTTTGGATCACTGGCTGTGTGTCGCTATATTAGTTTTATTTCTTTTTTGTGTGGGTGTGGTATTTTGTTATATTCCATAACGGGTCTCACCAGAGATGAATCTATGGGAAAAAAATCACCTCCTTTGATTAATATGTGGTGCTTTTTGGTAATTAACTGCAAAATATAGAAGTATTTCTTGACTACAGTAACCCCATTGCAAACAAAGAGCAGTGAACTATGTACTCAGGTGCTCAGGTCACTGACTACTGTTCTGTTTGATAATGAGGTGTCCACAGTGCTGTAGGCTACATGGAACTGTTGTTTCCTAAAAGGAATAATGTACACTTCTTGGTATTTATTGTAAACATTTTCTCCAAACACTGTGTGTTTACTGCTGTAAGCTAATTATGAGGGAATACAGATATCTTCAAGGGTTTTAATAATTATGGCCAGTTTGTAGTTTTCAGCAAATCTGGTCAACTGAAAGATTCACAAAGCCTCCGTGTAAGAGTTATAACTCTTACACGGAGGCTGCAGTCAAACGGAATGATGTCAGCATGCTCTGCATATTCATGAGAGCATGCTGAATCACACCTAAGTCTAACACGGTCCATGTAAGACAGTAGGGGGCGTGTCCGTAGGCCGAGCCCTGCAAGCGGACACACCCCCAGAAGAGTAAAAGTGCCCAAAGTAAACACCCACGACAGAGTCCACGGAAATGTGAATAAACACAACACAACACATGCCCCCACAGACTATGAACAGAAAATATATAAATAAACATGTTATATATTTTTCTTAAATTGTAAAAATGTTTAACCGTGAGTGCGCTCATTTGTGCGGGCATGCCCGTAGCGCAGCTACAGTTAGCAGTCAGTGGGAAAGCATATAAGAACTAAATATGCAAAGTAAGCTAAGAAGCAATAGCGTAGCGGTAGAGATGTTGGTTGAAGAGCAGGCATTCATGGTTCAAGCCCCCACAACACCAATTTTTATTTTTAGCAAAATAAGCACAAAACAAGTCCCTGACAAATATGTGCACATAAAATCACATTTTATGTAAAATGTAATGAAATAGCCCATTTATATTGAAGAAATGTGAGGTAACAAAACAATAAAAAATGCCAGATGTGCCCATAACTGAGCTACAGTTTAACAGGGTGAGTGCATCTGCCCGTACGTGAGCAGTGGTTTAACTGGTGCAAAATGAGTGCCCGTAGCTGAGCAGTGGTTTAACACGCTGAATCTAAGTGCCCCTAGCTGAGCTGAGTGTGATATGCATGCCGATAGCCAAATGAGGCTTAAACCAGCGTACCCCATTTGCGCGGAGCTGCGCACCGCTCAAGCAAGCTAACCGACGGGCAACGTTGAGCAAGCTGTATTAAAACTGCCTTTACACAGACACACCCCTCAGCATGTCTAGACAGTCATAAAAAATAAAAAGTAGTGGCCAGGTTCGAACCCAGGATACTATACACCATAGTCAAGGTACCAAACCACTAAGCCATGACAGCAGTACCTATAAATGCAATAATAGCTAATATATAGGAATGAATACAAACTGGAGCATGACAATGCAGGTTTACTGAAGTTGATACAATTCCAAAATGTCCAATCACAGATATGTGGGAAAAACGGACTATATAAGCCCCATAGGCGGGAATACACAGCATAAACTATTGTAGAACTGAACTGCAGGCAGAATGACAGGAATAGGAGAGGGTAGTTGCTTTCGAGCACAGAGGTGGGGCGTTGAGGAGTCCAGGTACAGGGTCTGGCTCCTAGTCCACAATCATGAGGCCCAATTCATGCAGGGCCAGGTCCTCTGGGGAGCATACAGGGCTGAGGCGTGGGACCGGTTGGCTCATGATCTCACCAGTGCCACAGGGATTCCAAGGACTGGTGAGCAGGTCCGTCACCACCATGCAGACCTGAAGAGACGCAAGCAGGACCAACTGAACCTTTGGATCCAGGAGGCCCGGCAAATGCCCAACGCCCCACTACTGAGTAAGTTACATTTAATTATGTATGTAAGAAATTAAACTTGCTGATATTATGGAGATGTGTATTCCAATGTTACTTCATTTATATTACAGCTGCAGGTGTCCGTTCTGCGAACCGCAGAGCCTATGGCGATAGGCTGGTGCGGTTGTGCCACCAGGCAGGTCAGTAATTCACTACCAGTAACTGAAAAGAAATATAAAAGTATGACAGTCAGCAAAAGAGTGCAGTGTAGTCACTAAGGAATAAAATGTGCAAGTAACAGTGTGGAAGTGTCTGCAAGTATTGCTTGATTATAAAAGTGTGTTGCAGCCTGTAAGCCAAACATTAAAATGAAAATGTCTGACATAAATTCTGAAATAAAAATGCCCTACCTGTAAGAAAATAGTACACAATCTTCAGCAGGCTAAAAAGTATAGCTGCAGAAGATGATGAAATAACATGTGTGAAATATATCCCTGTTGAAATACTGAAACATGACAGAAGTGAGACTGCTGGAAAGGATTGTAATAACTACAGGTAAAACATGTCAATAAAGCCTAGATGTAAGTGCCATCCTGAATAGTAAAATGAAAACAAGTGAGAGAGTGTGAGAAAGTGTCATGAATCCAGCGATACAGTAGTAATAACCCCTGAATAAAGTATACTGCAGTCAAGACAGAATGAAATGCATGTGAGAATCAAAACCAAACAGTGAAATCTGTTCAAAGTGTTGCTGCATCTGGAATGTGTATCCCAAAATCTGGATATGTTGCTCTCAGTCTGCAATATGCAGATAGTATGATTGTATGATATACTAAACATCCACACTTGTCTACAGCTATATAAAGCAAATGTAGCAGGATGATGTAGCTGAACAAAGCTAGATATGAATGTGTATGAAGAACAATAAAATATATATTGATGTTGCAGTAACAATCCTATCACCAAGTTGAAATAGCTATCATATAGGAAACTGTAGTTAGAACAGTAGTGCGTATATATCTGTAGCTATTAGAAATGTGCAGCATATGTATTGGTATTTGAAGGTGTTAATATTATTTTCTTCACCCCACCCTATAACCACATATAACCCATTCCACGTGAAAATGGTATGTGCAATCACAATTAACACCCCTGGACGTTTGTCCTGTTGGGTCATACATATTTGCATGTCCGTTGATGCATCTGCCCTGTTCATACATCCAAACCTGATGGCCTGTTGCCATCAATTAAATTAACCCTGCATGTTGTTGGACTGTGTATTGCTGTTCAAATTATGCATGTGTTATGCACGCTGTTCAATGGTGTGAATATATGGGTGTTTGGTTAATGGGAATACTAATGCATGCTGTTACAACTAATTGTGAATGGTATTATATGTCACTAACCCAAACTGTCATGACATAATGCAAAACATAGGACGACAGGGAAGGCGGGTTCCAGCGGACCCACCTCTCCCACCTCAGCTGGCGAGTGCACCTGGCACTAGTGCCAAGTCTGGACCCTCCTCCGGTGGCCCTGTGCCACCTGCGGGTGGAAGCACTGCAGGGGATGGGGCTCGCCCCCCCTCTGCAAGTGTGGCCGGAGGAGAACCACCACTCACCCTCCATAGCGTCCGGACTGTGGTGTGTAGGGAGATTTGGGACTCTGGTCTCGAGCCCCTATGCCAGCTTGAGGCACGGGTGGCACAACTTACGGGCATGCCTGTTGCCCGGCCTACACAGCCCCCAGCACAGCCCCGTCCTGGGCAGTGAAGGAACAGTGGCAACTGCCTATGGGTGGGGATATCAGTTCCACTGTTGCCATCTGTGGGCTCATGGGCTCTGGATATCCAAACCTCAATCCCCGTCAATTGTGTAACCCCCCCCACACGTGTCATACACCGCCCCTGTATGCATCTTGTTTGTCTTGTCTGTTTACCTACCCAACCTACCTCCCCAGCTGTACCGACTTCCTTCACCTGACATACCACTCTCACCTGAAAAAAAAAAAAAAGGGCACTCTGTACCCACAAAAAAATTACGCCCCATACATAGCTGCCCATTCTGCACATATGTCTACCAGACATGGAAACTATCAATTACAATTGGCTGTACAACAAGTATTACCGTTGTCCTTACACCTCTCTCAGGGGTGGAAGGTATCAAATGTAACACCAAATTACAAACATATGCACAGCTGTTGCTGATGAAGGAATGGGCAGCTATGGGCCTTACCTATATCCCTCCTGCAAAACCCAAGCTTGTTTCCCTACTGTCTTACCCTCTTTGTGACCCCTTTTTCACCACTTTCCTGTCTCCCCATTTTAATTTCTTTCAAAGAAAATAGCGTGGGTGTGCGCAAGAGTAAACACGTTTAAGCGGTTGTAAGTGGGTGTGCGCTTGTGTGCGCGGGCCCGCAAACCAGCGCTAACCTGGTTACAACTGCTTAAAAGTGCCTTAGTCACTTTGATTGACAGGTCCTGTAGTCAGTTCAGAAACAAAACAAAATCCCACTGGCAGTCCCAAACCCACAACCTTGGAAACAGTAGTCTGCATGCCTTACCACTAAGCCATGACTCTTATACAAGAACATTGTGCTAAAATAAATATATCATGTAATAGTAGGAATGAATGTAAAGGGAATATAGGATGTGTAGTACACAAAGCATGTCATTTAGAATTACTGTCAAAACTAGTGGATTTCCATAATAGTAGTGTGTGAACAGAAACAGCCATGCTAGTTGGTAGCTAGCAGGTAATAATGTCAGTGTAGCACCTTGCAAGCCACACACATACTCACAGCAGGATAATCACTGCCCATACCCCACAACCTCTTACAGGAACACATCCAGACCAAGTAATAAAATATGTGGAGCAAAGGCCCAAAACCAGGGACACATTACAAATAATGTTACAACAAACGCAGACAGTTCAGAGCGTAACAGGGTCTGCATTTTGTCACATGTTTGGAAGGGTATGAAGTCTGAAACTTGAATGTTTGCCACTATATTCTGACTTGAGCACAGAGTGATTTGCCAGAAAAAGCTGTGCATGAGATATTGACCAAAATATGAGGCAGAAATGTGGACAACCTGCAAATATTTGTACACATGAGAGGTCTGACACCACCATATTTGAATAGTTAAGAGCCTAGACATAGCAACAGTGAATGACTTACAGGGATGCCCCACAGACTCCATATGAAATGTACAAACAGTAGGCAAAAAGGTGTAACAACACATGCAATGGTAACTATGGAGTCCTGAAAGTATTCACCACTTGCATGGCAGAATAAGTGTAGTAATACATATGCTCATGCTAACCCACAGTCACAACTGCAGCATACCAGACAATTTAATGGGTGTACCCCACTGATATGTGCCATGAGGCAGATAACAGATGAACCTGAGAGTCTCTGGGGCCTGCTCAGCAGCATACTCAAATACCCTAATAGATGTCAAGGCCCACACCATGGCCAGACCACACTGCATGCTGTAACACCCTAGCAGATATAGCAAGCATTCCAAGGTGTGAATGTACATGGAAAATAGGAAAGCTACAGCAGCACACTACAGTCAGGACACCTAGCAGGCATACAAGTAGTGACTGTAAAGGGCAAATATTGAAGCCTTAGCAACAAAGTGCAAGCAAAAGTGAAAGGAAAGCACACACACACACACATTAACAGTAGTAGTAGTTGTAGGTGTCAGTGTACATGCAAAGTTAGTACAGGAAACTGGATAAATGAATGGAGGAATGTTAATCTACAACACAGCTGGAAATATGAGAGAGATACCAACCTTTACACTCACAGAACATTGTCCACAGCATACCAGCATGGTCCCTGCCCTTAAAATTTGAAAGGGCTACGCCTATCTCACATACCTTTTTATAGCACTGTTCTGAAATCACAGTGAGAACTGCAATCAGTACACAACTGGCTGCATGCAATTAGCAAATGCTGGCTAACAACTGGTGCAGAGGCCATCACATGGGCATATGCAGATACCTACAAAAGTATGCTGTACTCCCAGTCCACACATGCAATACTTTCATTGCACCCTGAGGAGGACGTGAGAGACAGACAGACAGACACAGAGAGAGAGAGAGACAGAGACAGAAACAGAGAAAATTGAAATTAAGCAGACACAAACAAAACTGTTCAGCAACAGCCACCTGAAAGCTGACAACTGGGAAGTGGAGCAGCAGGACAGAAAACCAGACGGCAACACAAGCAGCTGTGACAAACACAGGTAATGTAAAGTAATACTATAAGGGTCTACATACTGTGAACCCTCCATATGTGTCATTGGTCTGTATCCATATGTATATGAAGATGTGTAAAGGGCAGGGGACATACAGCAACTATCAGTGAAGGCTGTACATACATTTGTATGTGAGAGCATCTATGTGCACATATCAATGTAGATTGACTGTAGGTTGTAGTGCAATGTACAAAGTAGGTTTCACAGTTATGTATGTTTAGCAGTATGTTAGTGTGTGTATACAGTATGGTAGACAAACATGTTGATATACCTGTCTATCATATGGATATGTATGTATGTCAAAATCTATGTATGTGTGTATATATATATATATATATATATATATATATATATATATATATATATATATATATATATATATATATATATGATATGCATATACATACATAGAGAGAGATGTAGGAATACAGACAGATGTAGATAGATAGAATATGTACAAACATATATATGTAATGCACACATACAGATATAGATATATGTAGATACATATACATAGACAGACTGATCTGACTATCTACAGGTATGACTGTATATGACGACCTCAACACACCCTGTCCCACCCCCTCTGTCACTCTCACCCCCTCTGTGTCTCCCTCCACATCTATAGCAATATATGTACATCAATATATATATGTGTATATGTATACAGACATATATATATATATATATATAGATATATCTATATACATATATATATATATATATATATATATATATATATATAGAGAGAGAGAGAGAGAGAGATGTATATAAATTCTGAGTGAGGCACATGTGTACAGATGTATTGCAACAGGTGCCTGGTGACAAAGGCATGGAGTGAACACCAGTGTCAAAACCGGAGTACCATACCCCATTTCAAATCACCTACACCAGTAACCACCAGATATGTGATTGGCTGCCCACCACTGCATGTGTCAGGGGTGAACAGGGTCATAAATGTGTACAATAGTGGCCCCAATGATATTCACAGTGGCACACTATTCCTGGAATACCTGCACATGGTATGTGTCAGCAGATATGGTGTGTCAGCTATGGACATGTAGGTCGGTGTACCCCTCCACACAACATAACGGATGCCATGGTATGGACCTCACATGACAGCTGCAGATATGGAGAAAGACACAGTGACATGTACAACACTGTGACAATGCACTCAAACACATTACCAATGCACAGTGACTGACAACACCACAGAGTACACATATACTACCCACATAGTGGTTACCACTCCCGGATCTACATACGTAAGTCACACCCATGACAGATGTCCAACAACCATAGTAACACCTCACACCATCCACAACCTAAATGACTGCTGTGTGTCATCCATGCCACTGCAATAGAGAGCACATGTGGAGGTAAAAGTTCCTACCCACAGATAAGACATACCCTGCAATAAACCACACAGTGTTAAGAAGCAAGACTCCCCATGAGTACATGTCACACATACCCCTGCTGAATGTTAGTCAGATAGGTAATATACCATATGAGTCACCCTGTGTAACTGTGTGACAGCAGCAGGTACCATCACACCACATGTGTCACAATGGTCAGGGTAGCAGAACAGTATGCTGCTGTAGTCCCAGGGGCAATAGCATATTGTATAGTACTGTATTGTAATGTAATGTATTGTGTTCTATATTATTGGTATGTTGAGGTGCCTCCTTCGTGGAGTGGAACCACTGCTGCTGTGCGCACAGTGTACAGGTACATATCCTGTAGTCAGGCTTGTGTTACATAGCACTTCTATATGTGTGTTTAGCTCCTGTCAGAGTTTATGTAGCATGCAACTGGGGATACCATCAGGTCCCAGTTATGTTGTGTATTCTGCTTTCATGAGGGCGGCTCTCACCTGGACATCTGTGATGACAGGGAGATTACAGTCAGCTGGGATAACTATGTCTTATTTTGGGGGAGAGGGCGGGTTGACACCTGCACTGAACCTGTCTGCCACAATGTTGTCAATATCTGTGGTGTCAGTGAAATATTTGTTGTTGTGTACTAACTATGGGCATAGAGGATGGATTCTGACCAGGTTGCTAACATAACTGAAGAAGGCCTTCTGGTTATCTGTAGTGTCCCTCTTGATTTCCCTCTCAAAGTTGCCCATGGATGTTTGTATGATGGAAAATAGATCCTTACTAGTGCTGCTCAGACATGCCTTCCCTTTATGGAATTATGCTCTGTCTTGCAGTAGCTTCCATCTTCTGTAATACAATCTGTCTATGGCTGGGGTCCACCAGACAGGATGCTGTCCCTTTGTGGAGAGTGTCTTGGTCATATATGGGATTGCATGATCCATGCATTCTCGGAGATGTCTGTAGAAAGCATTTGTGTAGGGGTCAGCATTGTGGGTTGTATCTGCCACTGGCCCAGTGGGCTGAAAGGATACCATGTCACTGTTACAAAGTGTAAAGTTTGCATCTGCAATGTTATTCACTATAGTCGTTTGTGCTGGTGGTGGAGGTGGGATATGTATATCCAGGGCAATTAGTGTGTGGTCAGCTCACAGTAGTTGATGATGTAGGCCATACAGAACCTAGATACAAACCCCAGAGTGAGGAGGTGCTCTTGACCTGAATCAGTGTTCTGACTGCTGGGGTTTGGTAGTATGTCATATGGAGTGTGCCAGGTACTGTTGCACAGTTGCTGGCTGAGCATGATACCTGAAAACTCCTTCACCAATCAAGTGGCCACAAAATAATGGAACAATGGAGAACACCAACTGCTGTAAGTTTAAATTTTTTAATTTGGTACCGCCTTCGCCTCTCCTGAATACATTTTACATAACACTCCACTTTTTTTTTAAATTATTTTTTTAATTAAATAACTGATGCACCCCCCCCAATTAAATAATTAAATTCATTTTTTAATATTTAATGAAAACACAAATTTGGCATTTTTTTTGAACAACAACAACAATATAATAAGATAAATAAATATCTTTCAATTCATAAATACTTTTAATAATGTATACATAAATACATATGATATTATTTATTAATATATATATATATATACTATTTGCATGACCTCATACAATCCTTTTTCTGAATGTTTGGAAAATATTGGGAATGTGGAAAATTATTATTTGAAAAATGTGAGCATGATACCTGGCCATTTACATGTGTATCCACCAATAGACAGACAGATGCTATATATGTGAGATATGTTGTATCATAACGGTCGAGTAGCATGTGTAGTATGTGTGCCAAATTCTGCTGACATTTATTGCTGATATCAGGTTATTTTTTTTTTCAGGTACATGGCTCAGCCGCGGAATCCCACTTACTCCACAGCTGAGGATGAGGAGATACACCAGAGCCTGGTGCGGGATTATGCAATACTCTTTTCCCACACCAGCCAGAATCAGCAGGAGAGGGATGCACTGTGGCAAGACCTGGTCCGTCAGGTAAATGACATAGGCACGCATAATAGGACATATGAGCAGGTACGACATCACTGCAGTGATTTAATCAGAAATGTCCATTAGCGTGCGTCGGATATCCACAGGCAACAGGTTGCCACAGGTGGTGGGGTGGCTACACATCCCCCACTCACCAGACTGGAGGGACTACTCATGAGTGTAGTGGCTCCAGTCCTCCAGCAACAACAACAGCAGCAGACATGCATTATGATGAAGGCTGGAGCCATGCAGCAGCAAGACAGTGAACGTGCAGGTAATATGCCATATGTATAGTTGACTGTTGTGTACACTGGTAGTTAATGCATCTGTGAGGTGTGTCCTTGGTTTGTAGCTGTCACCATAGTATTTAATGTGCAAGTGTGATATCCTCAATATTAGCAGCTGACCTGTGAAAGGCGACTGTTGTACTACTGACCTGTATCATACTCAGTAACAATGGCACAGCTGTGCCCACTGACATTAGTTTCTTCACTTCTGCAGGTCCCTCCAGTGTAACAGCAATGCAGCCTATCCATGCTGGTGAGTGTGTATTAACAATACCTGTAATAGTCTTGATAGTAATAGTAATATTAGGCTCACTTAGTAGTGCTCTTTGTATGCATGTAGGTGTGTCTGTGTCTGTGTGTTGATATCACGCATACTGAGTACTGTACAATTGTCTGAAACTGTGTGCATGTGTACGTGTGCATGTGTGCACCTTTGCATGTGTGCATGTGTGCATGTGCGCATGTGCGCATGTGTGCATGTGTGCATGTGTGCATGTGCGCATGTGTGCACCTGTGCATGTGTGCATGTGTGCATCACTGGTAATGTGTAGACATTGTAAACTGTGTTTCCTGTTTCCCTCCCACAGGTTCTGGTGCTGCTCTGGTGTCATGTAGCAGGGAACCTGAATCAGGTGCCATGGGTACTGATAATGATGACATCTGTGTAATGGCACAGGAAGGTATGCCAGGGTCCACCATTGGTCAGCCGATTGACAGTACACAGCTGTCGACCCCATCAATGCGCACAGTTATCCTGCCAATACACCCTTTGTCACCAATGTCCCTAGGTGATGGACAGCATACAGTGGGCATTGACCAGGGTAATGTGGTATCTGTGGCACATGCCTCCCCACACAGCAGCCATGGGCATGGCCCAGAGATGGTACCACACAGACAGATGTCCAGGGGTTCTCATGGGAGCATCCATGGGCGTACTGCCCCTGTCAGACGTGCCCACAGAGGTCTTACAACCTCAGCTATGTTTTGGGCTATCATGCAGGCACAGTCACGTATGGAGCGGTACACCAGACAGGGTCTGAGGGAGCTGACAGCATGTCGCACAGCCATGACTGACAGTATGCGTGACATTGCGGCTGCCATCCGTGATTTCACCGATGTCATAGACAGACTTTGTGGGGACATATTAGACCGGTTCCACAACTACATGTCCATGAGCCAGGGCGATGGTGGACGATTGAGGCATCAACGTGGCCATATGCCAGCAACAGCAGCAGCTGGCAGTCATCGCGGACGACAACAGGGCTGCGGCTGCCCCCGTAGTGCCAGCAGCAGCCCCAGCAATGCTGGGTCTGTGCTGTCATCAGACCGCCCCAGGAGACCACGTGCAAGTGGCTCTGGCCAGGCCCGACAGGGATCCGTGTCCAGTCAACGAACACCTGCTTCTTATGACAGTACCCAGTCTGGGTTGGTACCGGATACAGTCCTTAGCACCCCTGCAAGGCACAGGTACTGTGTCCATGGCCAGAGACACTGATCTGTATGACCTGGCAGGTACAGTCTGTGGCTGTCCACAAACACCAGTATATGGCAGCCATGAGGTGGAACTGTGTGCATCCATACACACATGCGAATTGACAACACCTAGGGCTACCGCATACACGCACACACTGCATCAACATTGCCCCACCTTCTACTGCTGTCCCTCACCAACACACATACACATACATGTCAATCGGTGGTATCGGTGGCTGACTCAGGCATACCAAGTTCACACCCTGTGCATATGATGAAACTGTGCCACCTCCTGCAATCTGTAACAAGGTTAACATGTTGCTGATGCACAGGGTGACCACATAGATGTGTAGTAATAGTATCATGTTGTTAACAGTACTGTGTGCTGAATTAATTGTGGGTATATCACAACATGCCAGATGCAGTAAGGGTGTGATTGTCATGTACTGTTGTCTACACCCATGGTAAGTACCATAGTGTATCATCTGCACATGTTGGCATACTGGTGGTAATGATGTCAACAGAAGGCTACATACATAGATAGCACAGGGAATAAGGTAATGAATGTAGTAATACGCAATGATGGACATGTAAACTGCAAGTGGCATGTTGCCCACACTGGACTCTGCAATGCGGATGTTTGAAGATGTTGATATGTGTGCAGTACTACACGACTGGTACAGGACACACAGGAGCACCCTAGCACTGCAAGCTCACATGTCATACCATGCTAGACAGCCCCAACACACAAAACTAACTGTCACAGGAGGGAGAGTCCCAATATATGTTAGGGATACTGTGGTGGCAGGCCAGGTGGCATACATCCTACTAAGTATGGATCCACTGAGTGAAGGCTCAGTGTCTGTTATTTGACATGTGTATTACTGCAGGTATGAGCACATGGGTTTCCATCCAGTTATTGTACATCCTGACAGTACATGGTCTGTACACTTGTGTGCACTGGGACTGGACCCTAGCCATCTGACCCGTGTATTTCCATGTACATGTGCATAGTGCCTGCATATTTGCAGTGTTACCTACTGGAAGTGGTACAGCTTGTTTGTTGTACAATGGACTACATGCAGCCCTGTTTACTGTAGCTTTGTTTGCATGCATGTTTGCTTGTAATTACCCTGGAATACTGATCCCACCTGCAATGCATAGTTATAGAGCTTTTGTGGACTCCTAGTGCCATCTGCATAGCTTACTATATGTATGTCCATGTCTCACTTGACAGAATGTCACTGTTTGTCCTGTTCACATGTACGTTGCCTGTGACACAGTGCATATGACTTACCTGGCATGTGTCCACGTCAGCAGTCATATATGCTACTGCTAACTAATCACAGGCACTACACCTTCACATATTCATCTTCTGTTGAACCACCTGCTTCGCTAGGGACGGCCTGCACCTGTCACCCATGGGCTTTCAGATATTGGCAAAGGCTCTTGCTACCCCCATAGTGCCTATGATAGGCAAGGCTCAAATGACAAACCCACCTTCATAGGTATCACAAGGGATAAGAAACTAAGAGTAATGCTACCCAACGCCAGAAGTCTAAACCTCAAGATGCATGCACCCGAAACTCTCCTTGGCATGGAGAACATCGATATCTGTGCAGTAACAGATGCCTGGTTCAGGGCTACTGAGAGCACACCAGCACTACCAGGTTTAACCTCATACCATGATTTTCAGCCCCAAAACTTGGAACGAACCACAAATGGAGGGGGAGTATTGATATTCATCAAAGATACTCACACCTCCAGGTTGGTGGCAAAGCACCAAGCATCAGAGACTATCCATGTGCAACTAACAATGGGTGAAACTGCCTTCCAGGTTATAGCCTGCTACAGACCACCCTCCCAAACCCAAGAACTGCACTAGGCCGTCCTGTGAACAGTGGAAATATGAAGGTCTCTCCAAACACCATTACATTGGGTGACGTCAACTAACCAAACATGGACTGGGAGCATGACTCTAGCTCCAACACCCTAGGCCAAAGTTTCCTAGAATATATGAGCTCAAATGCTATGGAACAACTTGTTACCACTCCCACAAGAAGGGGAAACATACTGGACCTGATCATCACCAACATGGGGACTCTATGCTCCAGACCAGAAGTGTATCCCTCACTGGTAAGATCGGACCATAAACTAATCTCACTGGATATTCACATCCCGACCCCACCCCCTGCCCAGAACACCACAGTGAACAACTTCTCTAAAGCAAATTCACACTCCTCAAAACTGAGGTGGAAACCTTCAAAGCCCCGGCCTGTGGAAACTACAGACCAGACCGCAGATTCCTCTATAAACGCATTCTATGGACACTTTCAGGAATGCATGGATCATGTGATCCCGAATAAAACCAAGACCTAATCCTCCAAAGGCAGACGTCCTGTCTGGTGGACCCCAGCCATAAACAAACTACACAATAGAAGGAGGAAGCTACTAAATGATACAGCAAATTCACAAATAGGGAAGGCATCACTGATCAGTATTAGCAAATAACTACAGGCACTCATAAGATTGTCTAAGGCCAGCTTCGAGAGAAATTGCACAGGACACTAAGGATAATCACAAGGCTTTCTTTAGTTATGTTAGGAACCTGGGTGGTAATTCCCAGATATGCTCAGAGGTAGTCCAAAATGTCAATAGAAACACCAAACCCACAGACATTGCCAACATTCTAGCTGACAGGTTCAGTGCAAACTTCTCACCCCCCTCCACACTGAAAGGGCAAATATGTATCCCAGCAGAGTGCTGCCCCCCTGACATCTCAGATGCTCAGGTAAGAGCCGCCCTCTCCAAAGCAATACACACTGCATCAATGGGATGAGACAGTGTCCCGGGCTGTGTCCTACATGACCACCAAGACGTGCTACTACCAAACATAAACCTACTGTTCAATCCCAGCCTTACTACAGGATATGTGTCCAAAGTGTGGCGTACAGCAACAGTGGTCCCTCTACAGAAAGGTGGTGCCTCAACGGATCCTGGACACTATCACCCCATAAGCCACACTAGCTTGGTCTGCAGAGCTATGGAAAGGATCATCATGGACCACATAAATATAGATATTGCTGACCTACAGACACTGGTTCATACCCAGTTTGGCTTTGTTAAGGGGAGATCCTGCCTCTCAAACCTGGTTGATTTCTTTGAAACAGTCGCCAAGGCCATTGACGAGGGGAAGGTGGTTCACACAGCCTACCTGGACCTCGCAAAAGCCTTCAAAACAATACCCCACTCGGGCATTCTAGAGAAGATCACCAGCTTAAATATAAGCCCCTATGTCACTAGATGGATTGCACACTGGCTCAAGGACAGAACCCACATGGTTAGAATTGCTGGAGCCATGCCAGACTCCAAACCAATTACGTGTTGTGTCCCAGAAGGCTCAGTCCTGGGACCTCTCTTGTTTGGTATATATTTATCGAAGGTACAGGCCAACACGGAAGGACTGTGGCTGACCAAATATTCAGATGACTGCAAACTGGCCGCCATAATCGACTCTCCAGCCGACACAAGCATCTTCCAAAGGGGCATCATAGAAACAGACAACTTGTGCCAGAGCCATAGCCTCCAGCTGAATGCAAAAGTGTGTATAGTCATCCCCTTTGGCAAAAACAAAGTGCCCACAAAGTACCACATAGGTGGTACTCCATTACGTACAGAAGAAGTAATTAGGGACCTGGGGACCCAAGTTGATAGCAATCTCTCATTTGACAACCATGTGGCCAAAGTGGTTAGAAAGACATTGTATATAGCCCACCCCATCATGAAGGGATTCACATCTACATCAGGGGGGAGGACATCGTGCCTCTTTACTCATCCCTCATCAGGCCCATAATTGAGTACAATCCCCCTGTCGGGATGTACCTTACCAGACACCTGCAGCAACTGGAAAGACCCCACAAGTATCTCACCAAGAGGATCAAAGGCTCAAACAGATGCCATATGCTGACCGGTTAAATAAACTCCAGCTCTACTCAGTGGCATACTGCCTGTTCAGAGGCGATCTGTGCCTAATTTATAACACCATGTCAAACCTGGAATTAATGGGCATGCTGCACCTGAGAATATCCAAATCCCATCGGGATACACGCTTGAGAGACCTGAGCCTCAGCACTGAAATAAATAGGACATGCTGGAGGGACAGATTCATAACCCAGAGGCTCACTTCACTCTGGAATAAAATCCCAGTCCAGGTTAGGCAGAGTCCCTCATTGACTCTCTTCAAGAGGAATCTTGATGAGTGGATGGGACATTGTAGGTTTACCCCAGGTATCACTTCTGTGTCACTGTTAGACAGAGGCACAGTATACTAACCTCAGAAAAGGGCATGGCAAGATATATTTACAATGGATGGCGACAGCCAAACACATTCTGGCTAGGTTCTTAAATGCCCTAGGGCAGATTGCCTAGTATGATGCTATGAACCTATGAACCTATGTACTTTGTTCCCCATTGGCCCTATGTGCTGTTAATCACCATGGCAATCACAATACTATGGTAGCATGTTCAAAGGTCAGATGTCAGTCACCTCTATGCTACAGTTGTGGAATATGTGGGTCATGTGGCAATGTCACAGCTGCCACATGTACACAGTCAACCCTCTCCCCTACACATGGACGTACAACACATGTATGAGATGGAACCACATAGCCAAACTGGGGACTAAGCCCTCTGAACCCAGTACTGACATAACCTGTCAGGTGGCATGCAATACTACAGTGACTACAATACCAGTCTGATGTAGACCTACACTGACAGCAATACAAGCACGTGAACACACTGGGCCATTTGTGGAGCCTTAGAATAGCATCCTGCCTGAGCGGCACACACCTCTGCAGCTGGCACACAGGCATACATTATGCCTGAACACATCACACATAACACATAACACACAAATCCTGTGTGCCAGTCACAGCCTGTACGGCTAGACAACACACCTGCCACAGTTGTGTTAGCTACCTTTATTGTCCGGTACAGTATGGTCATGCTCACCAGGCTGGACAAGGTGAAGGTCACAGTGATATGCCTGTGGGGCACTATGGTCCACCACATAACACAAACATACAGGTCAGTCAGAGGCATGGACACATATGACTCAGTCATTGTCCATGCCACATACCTTTTCCTGCTGTACTTGTAGGGTGCTGACATCATCAGTGTTTAGAAAGGGGAATGTGCATCCTGTAGTCTGTTCTCCTAGTTGCCAAAAGGGGCATTTTCCTCACACACACTAACCCCCCTCAGCTAAACAAACACACTTGCTATTTGCAGGATGCAAACCCCTACCTAACTATGTTATGACACTCGAGAAGGATGCATTAGCAGAGCACGCTATTCGCATTACTGGGAGGTTTCCCTTCTCCTGCTGTACTTATAGGGTGCTGACATCATCAGTGTTTAGAAAGGGGAATGTGCATCCTGTAGTCTGTTCTCCTAGTTGCCAAAAGGGACATTTCCCTCACACGCACTCACCCCCCTCAGCCAAACACACACACTTGCCATTTGCAGGATTCAAACCCCAACCTAACTATGGTTATGACACATGAGACAGATGCATTAGCAGAGCTTGCTATTCGCATTACTGAGAGGTTTCCCTTCTCTTGCTGTACTTATAGGGTGCTGACATCATCAGTGTTTAGAAAGGGGAATGTGCATCCTGTGGGGAGGCAGACACCAAGCACACTCTGGCTAAGCTGCTATTCCCTAGGGCAAACAGCCTAGTGTTGACCTCTACACCCATATGTTTAATTGTCAAATGCATATTATTTGTTGCTGATAGACTGTTTGCACGTCTTTATTGCCATAGCATTCCCTGTTTGTATGAACAACATTGTATCTGTGGAAGATGTTTGCATATGGGAGGGATCCACTATATCACGTATGTCTCTGTAGTCATTTAACCAAAAATGTGTGCACTGCACAGATTGCTGTAATGTGGTTGGTTCCTGGAATAACACGTAAAAATACCAGATATGTGTGGCCAACTGCTTCTTAAGTCAAAACAAAGGTGGCCAGCATACCACAAAATGAAGTTATATCCCATGGGAAGATAGTATGATTATTATGATTATGATTAAGCTTGTTCAGGTCTATTATGCATTCCAGATGTCCTGCATGGATCTGCTAGCTCCACTTTAGGTATGCCATGTCCATCATTTTGCATGGGAGTCTTGTTTTCATCTTGGACTCCATGCTGTAAAAGGGATAGGTTGAAGGGTTGAACACAAGCATCAGTGCTATTATTTTCTTGGTGACTGACTTACACTAGATTGTGCTCATTACCAATTTAAGCCTCTAAAATGAGGTCAGCTTTTCTTGGGGGGGGCAGAATGAGGAGAGATCCCTATCAGGGCTAATTAGTCTGCTGTGTCTTCAAGTGGCTGACAGGTAGCCCTCAGAAGAATATTAATGTATTTAAACATGAACTATATGTTATTAATACAGGAAGAGTTATTTGTCTCTTTTTGCATGATTGGACCTATCATTTTCTATGCTGAGTTTAACATATTGCCCAAATAATTTACAATTTCTCTGCGTCGGTATCATCTTGTCTAAAATATTATGCATACTGGCTTTCTTTAATTTCAGCCTTACACCAGACTATATGCTGTCTTACTCCTTGTCCTTAGGGTGATGCTGACTAATGTGAAGGTCCTGTGTGAAGTTATCTGTGACTGTTAATTCCTCTCGTGCTTCTTGTTTCTTGATTTTTTCAATCTTTGTTATAGAGGATACTGATTAATATGTCCTTCAGAACATAATAATAATAATAATGATAATAATAATAATAATAATAATAATAATAATAATAATAATAATAACTATAATTTTGGTTTGTGACGGTCTAGGCAGCTGCTGATTCTCCATAAGTGTTGATTAGATTCTTGGAAAGTATTATTTGCTCACCTTAATTCTTACCTCAGTGTACATGATACATGTGATACTTTTTAGTCTGGATTTTTGCCTCTAAGCATTACTTAGAATGTCCTTGCAAGTGCAAGAATTTACCCAGGTTTAGGATCATAGACTCAGAGAATATGCAAGGCAAAGCAGTATGACCATGGCTACAAATAACCAACCTCAGGCTTTGCCTCTTCCTTCTAGGAGGGTGAGACCTGTTACCTCCAGTGTAAATTTAATGATGCTGTTTAGTCCTTCAGGTTGTTCTTGAATAAAGATAATGAGTCCCACTTTTGACTTACAGCAGGAGTCTATTCCAGAGAAGGAGAAGATGTTGGGTAATGAGGCTATAATTTCATCATGTTTTATTTATTTCCTGGTTAAGATCCCTTGTTCTAGTGTTAGCGCCACTGTTTGACTTACTGTAAAAAGCAGTTCAAGGACTACAATATGTTGAAGGTACAGTAAGCGAGGCACAGATTGCCCAGTAGGAGTCTAGAGAGGCTTTCAGAGCCTCATGGTAACTCAGATTCTTGAGACCAGAGATCTTTCTGGTTAGAAATCTCTGTAGCCTGTCTACTTTTTTAACATGTCTTGTAAGGTATATGCCAAAGGGTCTGTTATATCGGACTCCTTGAAGGCCTGTGTGCCAAGAAGCTAGAACTATTGTTCATTAAGCTTTTTGGATCACTGGCTGTGTGTCGCTATATTAGCTTTATTTCTTTTTTGTGTGGGTGTGGTATTTTGTTATATTCCATAACGGGTCTCACCAGAGATGAATCTATGGGAAAAAAATCACCTCCTTTGATTAATATGTGGTGCTTTTTGGTAATTAACTGCAAAATATAGAAGTATTTCTTGACTACAGTAACCCCATTGCAAACAAAGAGCAGTGAACTATATACTCAGGTGCTCAGGTCACTGACTACTGTTCTGTTTGATAATGAGGTGTCCACAGTGCTGTAGGATACATGGAACTGTTGTTTCCTAAAAGGAATAATGTACACTTCTTGGTATTTATTGTAAACATTTTCTCCAAACACTGTGTGTTTACTGCTGTAAGCTAATTATGAGGGAATACAGATATCTTCAAGGGTTTTAATAATTATGGCCAGTTTGTAGTTTTCAGCAAATCTGGTCAACTGAAAGATTCACAAAGCCTCCGTGTAAGAGTTATAACTCTTACGGAGGCTGCAGTCAAACGCTGTGATGTCAGCATGCTCCGCATATTCATGACAGCATGCTGAATCACATCTAAGTCTAACACGCTCTGTGTAAGACAGTAGGGGCGTGTCCGTAGGCCGAGCCCTGCAAGCGGACACACCCCAGAAGAGTAAAAGTGCCCAAAGTAAACACCCACGGCAGAGTCCACGGAAATGTGAATAAACACAACACAACACATGCCCCACAGACTATGAAAAGAAAATATATAAATAAACATGTTATATATTTTTCTTAAATTGTAAGAATGTTTAACCGTGAGTGCGCTCGTTTGGGCGGGCATGCCTGTAACGCAGCTACAGTTAGCAGTCAGTGGGAAAGCATATAAGAACTAAATATGCAAAGTAAGCTAAGAAGCAATAAGCGTAGCGGTAGAGATGTTGGTTGAAGAGCAGGCATTCATGGTTCAAGCCCCCACAACACCAATTTTATTTTTAGCAAAATAAGCACAAAACAAGTCCCTGACAAATATGTGCACATAAAATCACATTTTATGTAAAATGTAATGAAATAGCCCATTTATATTGAAGAAATGTGAGGTAACAAAACAATAAAAAATGCCAGATGTGCCCATAACTGAGCTACAGTTTAACAGGGTGAGTGCATCTGCCCGTACGTGAGCAGTGGTTTAACTGGTGCAAAATGAGTGCCCGTAGCTGAGCAGTGGTTTAACACGCTGAATCTAAGTGTCCCTAGCTGAGCTGAGTGTAATATGCATGCCGATAGCCAAATGAGGCTTAAACCAGTGTACCCCGTTTGCGCGGAGCTGCGCAGCTCAAGCAAGCTAACCGACGGGCAACGTTGAGCAAGCTGTATCAAAACTGCCTTTACACAGACACACCCCTCAGCATGTCTAGACAGTCATAAAAAATAAAAAGTAGTGGCCAGGTTCGAACCCAGGATACTATACACCATAGTCAAGGTACCAAACCACTAAGCCATGACAGCAGTACCTATAAATGCAATAATAGCTAATATATAGGAATGAATACAAACTGGAGCATGACAATGCAGGTTTACTGAAGTTGATACAATTCCAAAATGTCCAATCACAGATATGTGCGGGAAAAACGGACTATATAAGCCCCATAGGCGGGAATACACAGCATAAACTATTGTAGAACTGAACTGCAGGCAGAATGACAGGAATAGGAGAGGGTAGTTGCTTTCGAGCACAGAGGTGGGACGTTGAGGAGTCCAGGTACATGGTCTGGCTCCTAGTCCACAATCATGAGGCCCAATTCATGCAGGGCCAGGTCCTCTGGGGAGCATACAGGGCTGAGGCGTGGGACCGGTTGGCTCATGATCTCACCAGTGCCACAGGGATTCCAAGGACTGTTGAGCAGGTCCGTCACCACCATGCGGACCTGAAGAGGCAAGCAGGACCAACTGAACCTTTGGATCCAGGAGGCCCGGCAAATGCCCAACGCCCCACTACTGAGTAAGTTACATTTAATTATGTATGTAAGAAATTAAACTTGCTGATATTATGGAGATGTGTATTCCAATGTTACTTCATTTATATTACAGCTGCAGGTGTCCGTTCTGCGAACCGCAGAGCCTATGGCGATAGGCTGGTGCGGTTGTGCCACCAGGCAGGTCAGTAATTCACTACCAGTAACTGAAAAGAAATATAAAAGTATGACAGTCAGCAAAAGAGTGCAGTGTAGTCACTAAGGAATAAAATGTGCAAGTAACAGTGTGGAAGTGTCTGCAAGTATTGCTTGATTATAAAGTGTGTTGCAGCCTGTAAGCCAAACATTAAAATGAAAATGTCTGACATAAATTCTGAAATAAAATGCCCTACCTGTAAGAAAATAGTACACAATCTTCAGCAGGCTAAAAAGTATAGCTGCAGAAGATGATGAAATAACATGTGTGAAATATATCCCTGTTGAAATACTGAAACATGACAGAAGTGAGACTGCTGGAAAGGATTGTAATAACTACAGGTAAAACATGTCAATAAAGCCTAGATGTAAGTGCCATCCTGAATAGTAAAATGAAAACAAGTGAGAGAGTGTGAGAAAGTGTCATGAATCCAGCGATACAGTAGTAATAACCCTGAATAAAGTATACTGCAGTCAAGACAGAATGAAATGCATGTGAGAATCAAAACCAAACAGTGAAATCTGTTCAAAGTGTTGCTGCATCTGGAATGTGTATCCCAAAATCTGGATATGTTGCTCTCAGTCTGCAATATGCAGATAGTATGATTGTATGATATACTAAACATCCACACTTGTCTACAGCTATATAAAGCAAATGTAGCAGGATGATGTAGCTGAACAAAGCTAGATATGAATGTGTATGAAGAACAATAAAATATATATTGATGTTGCAGTAACAATCCTATCACCAAGTTGAAATAGCTATCATATAGGAAACTGTAGTTAGAACAGTAGTGCGTATATATCTGTAGCTATTAGAAATGTGCAGCATATGTATTGGTATTTGAAGGTGTTAATATTATTTTCTTCACCCCACCCTATAACCACATATAACCCATTCCACGTGAAAATGGTATGTGCAATCACAATTAACACCCCTGGACGTTTGTCCTGTTGGGTCATACATATTTGCATGTCCGTTGATGCATCTGCCCTGTTCATACATCCAAACCTGATGGCCTGTTGCCATCAATTAAATTAACCCTGCATGTTGTTGGACTGTGTATTGCTGTTCAAATTATGCATGTGTTATGCACGCTGTTCAATGGTGTGAATATATGGGTGTTTGGTTAATGGGAATACTAATGCATGCTGTTACAACTAATTGTGAATGGTATTATATGTCACTAACCCAAACTGTCATGACATAATGCAAAACATAGGACGACAGGGAAGGCGGGTTCCAGCGGACCCACCTCTCCCACCTCAGCTGGCGAGTGCACCTGGCACTAGTGCCGAGTCTGGACCCTCCTCCGGTGGCCCTGTGCCACCTGCGGGTGGAAGCACTAAAGGGGATGGGGCTCGTCCCCCCTCTGCAAGTGTGGCCGGAGGAGAACCACCACTCACCCTCCGTAGCGTCCGGACTGTGGTGTGTAGGGAGATTTGGGACTCTGGTCTCGAGCCCCTATGCCAGCTTGAGGCACGGGTGGCACAACGTACGGGCATGCCTGTTGCCCGGCCTACACAGCCCCCAGCACAGCCCCGTCCTGGGCAGTGAAGGAACAGTGGCAACTGCCTATGGGTGGGGATATCAGTTCCACTGTTGCCATCTGTGGGCTCATGGGCTCTGGATATCCAAACCTCAATCCCCGTCAATTGTGTAACCCCCCCCACACGTGTCATACACCGCCCCTGTATGCATCTTGTTTGTCTTGTCTGTTTACCTACCCAACCTACCTCCCCAGCTGTACCGACTTCCTTCACCTGACATACCACTCTCACCTGAAAAAAAAAAAAAAGGGCACTCTGTACCCACAAAAAAATTACGCCCCATACATAGCTGCCCATTCCGCACATATGTCTACCAGATATGGAAACTATCAATTACAATTGGCTGTACAACAAGTATTACCGTTGTCCTTACACCTCTCTCAGGGGTGGAAGGTATCAAATGTAACACCAAATTACAAACATATGCACAGCTGTTGCTGATGAAGGAATGGGCAGCTATGGGCCTTACCTATATCCCTCCTGCAAAACCCAAGCTTGTTTCCCTACTGTCTTACCCTCTTTGTGACCCCTTTTTCACCACTTTCCTGTCTCCCCATTTTCATTTCTTTCAAAGAAAATAGCGGGGTGTTAAGAGTAAACACGTTTAAGCGGTTGTAAGTGGGTGTGCGCTTGTGTCTTGCGGGCCCGCAAACCAGCGCTAACCTGGTTACAACTGCTTAAAAGTGCCTTAGTCACTTTGATTGACAGGTCCTGTAGTCAGTTCAGAAACAAAACAAAATCCCACTGGCAGTCTCAAACCCACGACCTTGGAAACAGTAGTCTGCATGCCTTACCACTAAGCCATGACTCTTATACAAGAACATTGTGCTAAAATAAATATATCATGTAATAGTAGGAATGAATGTAAAGGGAATATAGGATGTGTAGTTCACAAAGCATGTCATTTACAATTACTGTCAAAACTAGTGGATTTCCATGATAGTAGTGTGTGAACAGAAACAGCCATGCTAGTTGGTAGCTAGTAGGTAATAATGTCACTGTAGCACCTTGCAAGCCACACACATACTCACAGCAGGGTAATCACTGCCCATACCCCACAACCTCTTACAGGAACACATCCAGACCAAGTAATAAAATATGTGGAGCAAAGGCCCAAAACCAGGGACACATTACAAATAATGTTACAACAAACGCAGACAGTTCAGAGAGTAACAGGGTCTGCATTTTGTCACATGTTTGGAAGGGTATGAAGTCTGAAACTTGAATGTTTGCCACTATATTCTGACTTGAGCCCAGAGTGATTTGCCAGAAAAAGCTGTGCATGAGATATTGACCAAAATATGAGGCAGAAATGTGGACAACCTGCAAATATTTGTACACATGAGAGGTCTGACACCACCATATTTGAATAGTTAAGAGCCTAGACATAGCAACAGTGAATGACTTACAGGGATGCCCCACAGACTCCATATGAAATGTACAAACAGTAGGCAAAAAGGTGTAACAACACATGCAATGGTAACTATGGAGTCCTGAAAGTATTCACCACTTGCATGGCAGAATAAGTGTAGTAATACATATGCTCATGCTAACCCACAGTCACAACTGCAGCATACCAGACAATTTAATGGGTGTACCCCACTGATATGTACCATGAGGCAGATAGATGAACCTGAGAGTCTCTGGGGCCTGCTCAGCAGCATACTCAAATACCCTAATAGATGTCAAGGCCCACACCATGGCCAGACCACACTGCATGCTGTAACACCCTAGCAGATATAGCAAGCATTCCAAGGTGTGAATGTACATGGAAAATAGGAAAGCTACAGCAGCACACTACAGTCAGGACACCTAGCAGGCATACAAGTAGTGACTGTAAAGGGCAAATATTGAAGCCTTAGCAAGAAAGTGCAAGCAAAAGTGAAAGGAAAGCACACACACACACACATTAACAGTAGTAGTAGTTGTAGGTGTCAGTGTACATGCAAAGTTAGTACAGGAAACTGGAGAAATGAATGGAGGAATGTTAATCTACAACACAGCTGGAAATATGAGAGAGATACCAACCTTTACACTCACAGAACACTGTCCACAACATACCAGCATGGTCCCTGCCCTTAAAATTTGAAAGGGCTACGCCTATCTCACATACCTTTTTATAGCACTCTTCTGAAATCACAGTGAGAACTGCAATCAGTACACAACTGGCTGCATGCAATTAGCAAATGCTGGCTAACAACTGGTGCAGAGGCCATCACATGGGCATATGCAGATACCTACAAAAGTATGCTGTACTCCCAGTCCACACATGCAATACTTTCATTGCACCCTGAGGAGGACGTGAGAGACAGATAGACAGACAGAGAGAGAGAGAGACAGAGACAGAAACAGAGAAAATTGAAATTAAGCAGACACAAACAAAACTGTTCAGCAACAGCCACCTGAAAGCTGACAACTGGGAAGTGGAGCAGCAGGACAGAAAACCAGACGGCAACACAAGCAGCTGTGACAAACACAGGTAATGTAAAGTAATACTATAAGGGTCTACATACTGTGAACCCTCCATATGTGTCATTGTTCTGTATCCATATGTATATGAAGATGTGTAAAGGGCAGGGGGACATACAGCAACTATCAGTGAAGGCTGTACATACATTTGTATGTGAGAGCATCTATGTGCACATATCAATGTAGATTGACTGTAGGTTGTAGTGCAATGTACAAAGTAGGTTTCACAGTTATGTATGTTTAGCAGTATGTTAGTGTGTGTATACAGTATGGTAGACAAACATGTTGATATACCTGTCTATCATATGGATATGTATGTATGTCAAAATATCTATGTATGTGTGTGTATATATATATATATATATATATATATATCTATACATATATATATATATATATATATATATATATATATATATATATATATATGATATGCATATACATACATAGAGAGAGATGTAGGAATACATAGACAGATGTAGATAGATAGAATATGTACAAACATATATATGTAATGCACACATACAGATATAGATATATGTAGATACATATACATAGACAGACTAATCTGACTATCTACAGGTATGACTGTATATGACGACCTCAACACCCTGTCCCACCCCTCTGTCACTCTCACCCCTCTGTGTCCCCCCCTCTCCACATCTATAGCAGTATATGTACATCAATATATATATGTGTATATGTATACAGACATATATATATATACATATAGATATATCTATATACATATATATATATATATATATATATATATATATATATATATAGAGAGAGAGAGAGAGAGAGAGATGTATATAAATTCTGAGTGAGGCACATGTGTACAGATGTATTGCAACAGGTGCCTGGTGACAAAGGCATGGAGTGAACACCAGTGTCAAAACCGGGGTACCATACCCCATTTCAAATCACCTACACCAGTAACCACCAGATATGTGATTGGCTGCCCACCACTGCATGTGTCAGGGGTGAACAGGGTCATAAATGTGTACAATAGTGGCCCCAATGATATTCACAGTGGCGCACTATTCCTGGAATACCTGCACATGGTATGTGTCAGCAGACATGGTGTGTCAGCTATGGACATGTAGGTCGGTGTACCCCTCCACACAACATAACGGATGCCATGGTATGGACCTCACATGACAGCTGCAGATATGGAGAAAGACACAGTGACATGTACAACACTGTGACAATGCACTCAAACACATTACCAATGCACAGTGACTGACAACACCACAGAGTACACATATACTACCCACATAGAGGTTACCACTCCCGGATTTACATACGTAAGTCACACCCATGACAGATGTCCAACAACCATAGTAACACCTCACACCATCCACAACCTAAATGACTGCTGTGTGTCATCCATGCCACTGCAATAGAGAGCACATGTGGAGGTAAAAGTTCCTACCCACAGATAAGACATACCCTGCAATAAACCACACAGTGCTAAGAAGCAAGACTCCCCATGAGTACATGTCACACATACCCCTGCTGAATGTTAGTCAGATAGGTAATATACCATATGAGTCACCCTGTGTAACTGTGTGACAGCAGCAGGTACCATCACACCACATGTGTCACAATGGTCAGGGTAGCAGAACAGTATGCTGCTGTAGTCCCAGGGGCAATAGCATATTGTATAGTATTGTATTGTAATGTAATGTATTGTGTTCTATATTATTGGTATGTTGAGGTGCCTCCTTCGTGGAGTGGAACCACTGCTGCTGTGCACCAGTGTACAGGTACATATCCTGTAGTCAGGCTTGTGTTACATAGCACTTCTATATGTGTGTTTAGCTCCTGTCAGAGTTTATGTAGCATGCAACTGGGGATACCATCAGGTCCCAGTTATGTTGTGTATTCTGCTTTCATGAGGGCGGCTCTCACCTGGACATCTGTGATGACAGGGAGATTACAGTCAGCTGGGATAACTATGTCTTATTTTGGGGGAGAGGGCGGGTTGACACCTGCACTGAACCTGTCTGCCACAATGTTGTCAATATCTGTGGTGTCAGTGAAATATTTGTTGTTGTGTACTAACTATGGGCATAGAGGATGGATTCTGACCAGGTTGCTAACATAACTGAAGAAGGCCTTCTGGTTATCTGTAGTGTCCCTCTTGATTTCCCTCTCAAAGTTGCCCATGGATGTTTGTATGATGGAAAATAGATCCTTACTAGTGCTGCTCAGACATGCCTTCCCTTTATGGAATTATGCTCTGTCTTGCAGTAGCTTCCATCTTCTGTAATACAATCTGTCTATGGCTGGGGTCCACCAGACAGGATGCTGTCCCTTTGTGGAGAGTGTCTTGGTCATATATGGGATTGCATGATCCATGCATTCTCGGAGATGTCTGTAGAAAGCATTTGTGTAGGGGTCAGCATTGTGGGTTGTATCTGCCACTGGCCCAATGGGCTGAAAGGATACCATGTCACTGTTACAAAGTGTAAAGTTTGCATCTGCAATGTTATTCACTATAGTCGTTTGTGCTGGTGGTGGAGGTGGGATATGTATATCCAGGGCAATTAGTGTGTGGTCAGCTCACAGTAGTTGATGATGTAGGCCATACAGAACCTAGATACAAACCCCCAGAGTGAGGAGGTGCTCTTGACCTGAATCAGTGTTCTGACTGCTGGGGTTTGGTAGTATGTCATATGGAGTGTGCCAGGTACTGTTGCACAGTTGCTGGCTGAGCATGATACCTGAAAAAAACACAATTCCTCCACTCCTTCACCAATCAAGCATACAAAATACGAATGGAGAACACCAACTGCTGCAAGTTAGAATTTTTTAATTCTGGTACCTCGGCCTTCGCCTTCTCCTGGAATACATTTTACATAACACTCCACCCATTTTTATACAAAATTTTTTAATTAAATAATTGATGCACCATCCCCCAATTAAATAATTAAATTCATTTTTTACTTATTACTTTAATGAAACAAATTTGGCATTTTTTTGAACAAAACTGTACAACATAATAACTGGAGAATAAATAACATTCAATTCATAAATACTTCTTTTTAAATAATGTATACATAAATATGAATATTATTATTAAAAATATATACATATTATTCATTTGGTATGACCCTTACAAGCAATCCCTTTTCCTGAATGTTGGAAAATATTGGGAAATGTGTGGAAAAATTATTATTTGAAAATGTGTGAGCATGATACCTGGCCATTTACATGTGTATCCACCAATAGACAGACAGATGCTATATATGTGAGATATGTTGTATCATAACAGTCGAGTAGCATGTGTAGTATGTGTGCCAAATTCTGCTGACATATATTGCTGATATCAGGTTATTTTTTTTTTCAGGTACATGGCTCACCCGCGGAATCCCACTTACTCCACAGCTGAGGATGAGGAGATACACCAGAGCCTGGTGCGGGATTATGCAATACTCTTTTCCCACACTAGCCAGAATCAGCAGGAGAGGGATGCACTGTGGCAAGACCTGGTCCATCAGGTAAATGATATAGGCACGCATAATAGGACATATGAGCAGGTACGACATCACTGCAGTGATTTAATCAGAAATGTCCATTAGCGTGCATCGGATACCCACAGGCAACAGGTTGCCACAGGTGGTGGGGTGGCTACACATCCCCCACTCACCAGACTGGAGGGACAACTCATGAGTGTAGTGGCTCCAGTCCTCCAGCAACAACAACAGCAGCAGACATGCATTATGATGGAGGCTGGAGCCACGCAGCAGCAAGACCGTGAACATGCAGGTAATATGCCATATGTATAGTTGACTGTTGTGTACACTGGTAGTTAATGCATCTGTGAGGTGTGTCCTTAGTTTGTAGCTGTCACCATAGTGTTTAATGTGCAAGTGTGATATCCTCAATATTAGCAGCTGACCTGTGAAAGGCGACTGTTGTACTACTGACCTGTATCATACTCAGTAACAATGGCACAGCTGTGCCCACTGACATTAGTTTCTTCACTTCTGCAGGTCCCTCCAGTGTAACAGCAATGCAGCCTATCCATGCTGGTGAGTGTGTATTAACAATACCTGTAATAGTCTTGATAGTAATAGTAATATTAGGCTCACTTAGTAGTGCTCTTTGTATGCATGTAGGTGTGTCTGTGTCTGTGTGTTGATATCACGCATACTGAGTACTGTACAATTGTGTGAAACTGTGTGCATGTGGGCATGTGTGCATGTGGGCATATGTGCTTGTGCATGTGCATGTGTGTGCATGTGCGCATGTGCATGTGTGCATGTGCGCATGTGTGCACCTGTGCATGTGTGCACCTGCGCATGTGCGCATGTGCGCATGTGTGCATGTGTGCATGTGTGCATGTGTGCATGTTCGCACATGTGCATGTGTGCATCACTGGTAATGTGTAGACATTGTAAACTGTGTTTCCTGTTTCCCTCCCACAGGTTCTGGTGCTGCTCTGGTGTCATGTAGCAGGGAACCTGAATCAGGTGCCATGGGTACTGATAATGATGACATCTGTGTAATGGCACAGGAAGGTATGCCAGGGTCCGCCATTGGTCAGCCAATTGACAGTACACAGCTGTCGACCCCATCAATGCGCACAGTTATCCTGCCAATACACCCTTTGTCACCAATGTCCCTAGGTGATGGACAGCATACAGTGGGCATTGACCAGGGTAATGTGGTATCTGTGGCACATGCCTCCCCACACAGCAGCCATGGGCATGGCCCAGAGATGGTACCACACAGACAGATGTCCAGGGGTTCTTGTGGGAGCATCCGTGGGCGTACTGCCCCTGTCAGACGTGCCCACAGAGGTCTTACAACCTCAGCTATGTTTCGGGCTATCATGCAGGCACAGTCACGTATGGAGCGGTACACCAGACAGGGTCTGAGGGAGCTGACAGCATGTCGCACAGCCATGACTGACAGTATGCATGACATTGCGGCTGCCAT
The DNA here is from genome assembly GCF_019279795.1 of Protopterus annectens. Lineage (NCBI taxonomy): Eukaryota > Metazoa > Chordata > Ceratodontiformes > Protopteridae > Protopterus > Protopterus annectens. Next base: position 896,054,608 of record NC_056727.1, on the reverse strand, counting down.
CCGTGATTTCACCGATGTCATAGACAGACTTTGTGGGGACATATTAGACCGGTTCCACAACTACATGTTCATGAGCCAGGGCGATGGTGGATGACTGAGGCATCAACGTGGCCATATGCCAGCAACAGCAGCAGCTGGCAGTCATCGCGGACGACAACAGGGCTGCGGCTGCCCCCATAGTGCCAGCAGCAGCCCCAGCAATGCTGGGTCTGTGCTGTCATCAGACCGCCCCAGGAAACCACGTGCAAGTGGCTCTGGCCAGGCCCGACAGGGATCCGTGTCCAGTCAATGAACACCTGCTTCTTATGACAGTGCCCAGTCTGGGTTGGTACCGGATACAGTCTGTAGCACCCCTGCAAGGCACAGGTACTGTGTCCGTGGCCAGAGACACTGATCTGTATGACCTGGCAGGTACAGTCTGTGGCTGTCCACAAACACCAGTATATGGCAGCCATGAGGTGGAACTGTGTGCATCCATACACACATGCGAATTGACAACACCTAGGGCTGCATACCGCATGCACACACTGCATCAACATTGCCCCACCTTCTACTGCTGTCCCTCACCAACACACATACACATACATGTCAATCGGTGGTATCGGTGGCTGACTCAGGCATACCAAGTTCACACCCTGTGCATATGATGAAACTGTGCCACCTCCTGCAATCTGTAACAACTGTGCAGGTATAGGTTAACATGTTGCTGATGCACAGGGTGACCACATAGACGTGTAGTAATAGTATCATGTTGTTAACAGTACTGTGTGCTGAATTAATTGTGGGTATATCACAACATGCCAGATGCAGTAAGGGTGTGATTGTCATGTACTGTTGTCTACACCCATGGTAAGTACCATAGTGTATCATCTGCACACGTTGGCATACTGGTGGTAATGATGTCAACAGAAGGCTACATACATAGGTAGCACAGGGGATAAGGTAATGAATGTAGTAATACGCAATGATGGACATGTAAACTGCAAGTGGCATGTTGCCCACACTGGACTCTGCAATGCAGATGTTTGAGGATGTTGATATGTGTGCAGTACTACACGACTGGTACAGGACACACAGGAGCACCCTAGCACTGCAAGCTCACATCTCATACCATGCTAGACAGCCCCAACACACAAAACTAACTGTCACAGGAGGGAGAGTCCCAATATATGTTAGGGATACTGTGGTGGCAGGCCAGGTAGCATACATCCTACTAAGTATGGATCCACTGAGTGAAGGCTCAGTGTCTGTTATTTGACATGTGTATTACTGCAGGTATGAGCACATGGGTTTCCATCCAGTTATTGCACATCCTGACAGTACATGATCTGTACACTTGTGTGCGCTGGGACTGGATCCTAGCCATCTGACCCGTGTATTTCCATGTACATGTGCATAGTGCCTGCATATTTGCAGTGTTACCTACTGGAAGTGGTACAGCTTGTTTGTTGTACAATGGACTACATGCAGCCCTGTTTACTATAGCTTTGTTTGCATGCATGTTTGCTTGCAATTACCCTGGAATACTGATCCCACCTGCAATGCATAGTTATAGAGCTTCTGTGGACTCCTAGTGCCATCTGCATAGCTTACTATATGTATGTCCATGTCTCACTTGACAGAATGTCACTGTTTGTCCTGTTCACATGTACGTTGCCTGTGACACAGTGCATATGACTTACCTGGCATGTGTCCACGTGAGCAGTCATATATGCTACTGCTAACTAATCACAGGCACTACACCTTCACATATTCATCTTCTGTTGAACCACCTGCTTCGCTAGGGACGGCCTGCACCTGTCACCCCTGGGCTTTCAGATATTGGCAAAGGCTCTTGCTACCCCCATAGTGCCTATGTTAGGCAAGGCTCAAATGACAAACCTATCTTCATAGGTATCAGGGATAAGAAACTAAGAGTAATGCTACCCAACGCCAGAAGTCTAAACCTCAAGATGCATGCACCCGAAACTCTCCTTGGCATGGAGAACATCGATATCTGTGCAGTAACAGATGCCTGGTTCAGGGCTACTGAGAGCACACCAGCGCTACCAGGTTTAACCTCATACCATGATTTTCAGCCCCAAAACCTGGAACGAACCACAAATGGAGGGGGAGTATTGATATTCATCAAAGATACTCACACCTCCAGGTTGGTGGCAAAGCACCAAGCATCAGAGACTATCCATGTGCAACTAACAATGGGTGAAACTGCCTTCCAGGTTATAGCCTGCTACAGACCACCCTCCCAAACCCAAGAACTGCACTCGGCCGTCCTGTGAACAGTGGAAATATGAAGGTCTCTCCAAACACCATTACATTGGGAGACGTCAACTACCCACACATGGACTGGGAGCATGACTCTAGCTCCAACACCCTAGGCCAAAGTTTCCTAGAATATATGAGCTCAAATGCTATGGAACAACTTGTTACCACTCCCACAAGACGGGGAAACATACTGGACCTGATCATCACCAACATGGGGACTCTATGCTCCAGACCAGAAGTGTATCCCTCACTGGTAAGATCGGACCATAAACTAATCTCACTGGATATTCACATCCGACCCCACTCCCTGCCTAGAACACCACAGTGAACAACTTCTCTAAAGCAAATTCACACTCCTCAAAACTGAGGTGGAAACCTTTAAAGCCCCCGGGCCTGTGGAAACTACAGACCAGACCGCAGATTCCTCTATAAACGCATTATATGGACACTTTCGGGAATGCATGGATCATGTGATCCCGAATAAAACCAAGACCCAATCCTCCAAAGGCAGACATCCTGTCTGGTGGACCCCAGCCATAAACAAACTACACAATAGAAGGAGGAAGCTACTAAATGATACAGCAAATTCACAAATAGGGAAGGCATCACTGATCAGTATTAGCAAATAACTACAGGCACTCATAAGATTGTCTAAGGCCAGCTTCGAGAGAAATTGCACAGGACACTAAGGATAATCACAAGGCTTTCTTTAGTTATGTTAGGAACCTGGATGGTAATTCCCAGATATGCTCAGAGGTAGTCCAAAATGTCAATAGAAACACCAAACCCACAGACATTGCCAACATTCTAGCTGACAGGTTCAGTACACACTTCTCACCTCCCTCCACACTGAAAGGGCAAATATGTATCCCAGCAGAGTGCTGCCCTCCTGACATCTCAGATGCTCAGGTAAGAGCCGGCCTCTCCAAAGCAATACACACTGCATCAATGGGACGAGACAGTGTCCCGGGCTGTGTCCTACATGACCACCAAGACGTGCTACTACCAAACATAAACCTACTGTTCAATCCCAGCCTTACTACAGGATATGTGCCCAAAGTGTGGCGTACAGCAACAGTGGTCCCTCTACAGAAAGGTGGTGCCTCAACGGATCCTGGACACTATCACCCCATAAGCCACACTAGCTTGGTCTGCAGAGCTATGGAAAGGATCATCATGGACCACATAAATATAGATATTGCGGACCTACAGACACTGGTTCATACCCAGTTTGGCTTTGTTAAGGGGAGATCCTGCCTCTCAAACCTGGTTGATTTCTTTGAAACAGTCGCCAAGGCCATTGACGAGGGGAAGGTGGTTCACACAGCCTACCTGGACCTCGCAAAAGCCTTCAAAACAATACCCCACTCTGGCATTCTAGAGAAGATCACCAGCTTAAATATAAGCCCCTATGTCACTAGATGGATTGCACACTGGCTCAAGGACAGAACCCACATGGTTAGAATTACTGGAGCCATGCCAGACTCCAAACCAATTACGTGTTGTGTCCCAGAAGCCTCAGTCCTGGGACCTCTCTTGTTTGGTATATATTTATCGGAGGTACAGGCCAACACGGAAGGACTGTGGCTGACCAAATATTCAGATGACTGCAAACTGGCCACCATAATCGACTCTCCAGCCGACACAAGCATCTTCCAAAGGGGCATCATAGAAACAGACAACTTGTGCCAGAGCCATAGCCTCCAGCTGAATGCAAAAGTGTGTATAGTCATCCCCTTTGGCAAAAACAAAGTGCCCACAAAGTACCACATAGGTGGTACTCCATTACGTACAGAAGAAGTAATTAGGGACCTGGGGACCCAAGTTGATAGCAATCTCTCATTTGACAACCATGTGGCCAAAGTGGTTAGAAAGACATTGTATATAGCCCACCCCATCATGAAGGGATTCACATCTACATCAGGGGGGAGGACATCGTGCCTCTTTACTCATCCCTCATCAGGCCCATAATTGAGTACAATCCCCCTGTCGGGATGTACCTTACCAGACACCTGCAGCAACTGGAAAGACCCCACAAGTGCCTCACCAAGAGGATCAAAGGCTCAAACAGATGCCATATGCTGACCGGTTAAATAAACCCCAGCTCTACTCAGTGGCATACTGCCTGTTCAGAGGCGATCTGTGCCTAATTTATAACACCATGTCGAACCTGGAATTAATGGGCATGCTGCACCTGAGAATATCCAAATCCCATCTGGATACACGCTTGAGAGACCTGAGCCTCAGCACTGAAATAAATAGGACATGCTGGAGGGACAGATTCATAACCCAGAGGCTCACTTTACTCTGGAATAAAATCCCAGTCCAGGTTAGGCAGAGTCCCTCATTGACTCTCTTCAAGAGGAATCTTGATGAGTGGATGGGACATTGTAGGTTTACCCCAGGTATCACTTCTGTGTCACTGTTAGACAGAGGCACAGTATACTAACCTCGGAAAAGGGCATGGCAAGATATATTTACAATGGATGGCAACAGCCAAACACATTCTGGCTAGGTTCTTAAATGCCCTAGGGCAGATTGCCTAGTATGATGCTATGAACCTATGTACTTTGTTCCTCATTGGCCCTATGTGCTGTTAATCACCATGGCAATCACAATACTATGGTAGCATGTTCAAAGGTCAGATGTCAGTCACCTCTATGCTACAGTTGTGGAATATGTGGGTCATGTGGCAATGTCACAGCTGCCACATGTACACAGTCAACCCTCTCCCCTACACATGGACGTACAACACATGTATGAGATGGAACCACATAGCCAAACTGGGGACTAAGCACTCTGAACCCAGTACTGACATAACCTGTCAGGTGGCATGCAATACTACAGTGACTACAATACCAGTCTGATGTAGACCTACACTGACAGCAATACAAGCACGTGAACACACTGGGCCATTCGTGGAGCCTTAGAATAGCATCCTGCCTGAGCGGCACACACCTCTGCAGCTGGCACACAGGCATACATTATGCCTGAACACATCACACATAACAAATAACACACAAATCCTGTGTGCCATTCACAGCCTGTATGGCTAGACAACACACCTGCCACAGTTGTGTTAGCTACCTTTATTGTCCGGTACAGTATGGTCACGCTCACCAGGCTGGACAAGGTGAAGGTCACAGTGATATGCTTGTGGGGCACTATGGTCCACCACATAACACAAGCATACAGGTCAGTCAGAGGCATGGACACATATGACTCAGTCATTGTCCATGCCACATACCTTTTCCTGCTGTATTTGTAGGGTGCTGACATCATCAGTGTTTAGAAAGGGGAATGTGCATCCTGTAGTCTGTTCTCCTAGTTGCCAAAAGGGACATTTCTCTCACACACACTAACCCTCCTCAGCCAAACACACACACTTACCATTTGCAGGATTCAAACCCCTATCTAACTATGTTATGACACTCGAGTCAGATGCATTAGCAAAGCGCGCTATTTGTATTACTAGGAGATTTCCCTTCTCCTGCTGTACTTATAGGGTGCTGAAATCATCAGTGTTTAGAAAGGGGAATGTGCTTCCTGTAGTCTGTTCTCCTAGTTGCCAAAAGGGGCATTTTCCTCACACACACTAACCCCCCTCAGCCAAGCAAACACACTTGCCATTTGCAGGATGCAAACCCCTACCTAACTATGTTATGACACTTGAGAGAGATGCATTAGCAGAGCATGCTATTTGCATTACTGGGAGGTTTCCCTTCTCCTGCTGTACTTATAGGGTGCTGACATCATCAGTGTTTAGAAAGGGGAATGTGCATCCTGTAGTCTGTTCTCCTAGTTGCCAAAAGGGACATTTCCCTCACACACACTAACCCCCCTCAGCCAAACACGCACACTTGCAGAATTCAAACCCCTATCTAACTATGTTATGACACATGAGACGGATGCATTAGCAGAGCTTGCTATTCGCATTACTGAGAGGTTTCCCTTCTCTTGCTGTACTTATAGGGTGCTGACATCATCAGTGTTTAGAAAGGGGAATGTGCATCCTGTGGGGAGGCAGACACCAAGCACACTCTGGCTAAGCTGTCATTCCCTAGGGCAAACAGCCTAGTGTTGACCTCTACACCCATATGTTTAATTGTCAAATGCATATTATTTGTTGCTGATAGACTGTTTGCACATCTTTATTTCCATAGCATTCCCTGTTTGTATGAACAACTTGTGTATCTGTGGAAGATGTTTGCATATGGGAGGGATCCACTATATCACGTATGTCTCTGTAGTCATTTAACTGTGTGCACTGCACAGATTGCTGTAATGTGGTTGGTTCCTGGAATAACACGTAAAAATACCAGATATGTGTGGCCAACTGCTAAACTGAGATTTGGCCTAAGTGTGTGAGCATGCCCAGTTCAGCCTTCCCATGGCATGTTGTCTGACATATGTCTCATTTACCAAAGTGTGTGAGCATGCCCAGTGTGAGCATTCCATATGTTGAACTCTGCAGCCCACCACATTTGTGGATGAGTGTGAACTTCAACAAATATCTCCCGTTTATGGTTGTGTGTTGTGTGTCATGTTGTGTAGTTACTGTACAACTGCTTTGTGTGCGAACACAACAGGATTATACTTTGCCTGCAGGCTTTGCATGGGATACTTTGCATACAGTTGTCAACATCCTTTCACACTGACTTAACACTGTAGTACTGTATAGTGTACTGGTTCAGTACTTTGACTGTGGTGGACAGTATCCTGGGCTTTAGTCCTATCACTGCTTTACATTTCCATAGTGAGCACAACAGCCTGGTTAGGGGCCAGTTGTGCACATCTGACCATGTTGCATTATGTTCAGATATGAACTACTTAACCCAGGCTTGTCCAACATTGGTAGTGTATTCCACAACATAGGTGTACATTTGCAAACACTAGCGATGTGCCCTAGGCCATTTCTAATGCTAGTCGGAGAGTGTGTTTGTCCTTCGACACACATTGTAAGTGGAGTTTGCCATGACATATGTCATGGTTAGTATACTATGCCTCTGTCTACCTGTGACATGACAGTGATACCCAGGATAAAGCTACCATCTCCCATCCACTCATCAAGATTCCTCTTGAGGAGAATCGATAAGTGACTCTATGGATAGCCTGTACTGGGAGTTTACTCATGGGTGGGGGTGGCTTCTGTGTTATGGATCATGCAGTACAGCTTGTCCTATGTAAGTCAGTGCTGGGGTTCAGGTCTCTCATGTGCATAGCTCACTGCCATTCAGATTGTACAAGGTGCAGCATGTTTATTGATACCAGCTTGGACGTGGCTTTATACATCAGGCACAGCTTGCCTCTGGGTGGGCAGTATGGCAGTGTGTGTAGCTGCCGTTTGTTTAATCAGGCAACACATGGCATCTGTGCAAGCTCTTTGATACTCCTGGTGAGGTACTGTTGGGGACTTTACAGTTGATGGAGGTGTCTGCTGAGGTACATCCCACAGGGGCTATTGTAGTCAATTGTAACGCTGATGAAGGATGACTGCAAAGCCACAATGACCTCCCCTTATCTAGATCTGACAACCTTCATGATTAGGTGGGTATATGGTATGTTTCTGTAAACAGTACAGCACATGTTTGTCCAATGCAGGATATCTATCACCTTGTGTCCCCAGGTCTCTCATTACATGTTAAGTACGTAATGGGTTAACACCTATGTGGTAATTGGTGGGCACTTACTGTATATCCACGGGGGTTAACTATACACTTTTCTGCAATTAGCTTGCTGACATGGCTATGGCACCAGTTGTCTGTTTATATGTGGCCCTTTTGTGGGATGCTTGTGTCAGCTGGTGGATCATATATGGTGAGCAGTTTGTAGTCCTCTGCAAACATGTTCAGACACAGTCCTTCCATGTTGGCCTGTACCTATGGGACATATATACCAGATGAGGGAGATCCCAGGACCAAGCCTTGTGGGATGCCAGTTATATCTGGTTTTAGTCTGACATGGCTGCAGCATGTCTGACCATGTCTGTTCTGTCCTTGGTCTGGTTTGCAACCCCTCTACTGACATAGGGGTTTATATTTAAGCTGGTGAGCATATCTATGATGAACATGTAGGGTATTGTATAGAAGCCTTTGCAAGGTCCAGCTACGCTGTGTGGACCACATTGCCCTCATCAATGACCTTAATGACTGTTTCAATTGAGTCAAACGTGTTTAGGGGCAGGATCTGCACTTAAGAAAGCCACACTGGGTAGGGTCCAGTGTCAGTAGGTCCCCAATATCTTTATGTCTGCGGTACATGCTGATCCTTTCCATAGCTGTGCAGACCGGGCTTCTCAGGATTCTGGGGTGGTAGTTTTCAGTATCCATTCAGGCAACACCTTTGTTGAGAAGGACCACTGTTGTTGTACACTGCTCTTTGGGTACATATCCTGTGGTAAGGCTGACATTGAGCAGTAGTGTGATTTGGCATTCCATTCGTCTTGGAGTCCATGTTGGACTCAGCGCAGGACACCATCTCATACCATTGCTGCTGTGTGTTTCGCTTTGTAGATGCTGTCTGTTACCTAAGCATCTGCAATGTCAAAGGGCCAGCAGTCTGCTGGGATAGATATTTTGCATTCTGGGGGGGGGGGTTGCACTGCACCTGTCAGGATGTATGTTGGCAATATGTGTGGGTGTTTGGTATGTTGTTTGTGATATTTGTGTGATTCAGAGCATATCTGTGAATTCCCAACACAGTTCCTACCATCAGTTGTGAAAGCCTTGGGATTATCCTTAGTGTCCTGTACAATTTGTATCTTCATAGGTTCATAGGTTCATACTAGGCTATCCACCCTAGGGCATTTGTTAGCCTAGCCAGAGTGTGTGTGGCTTTCGCCACCCCTTGCTATGTGAATATTATGGCCATTTATGATTTGCTTTGCTGTGCCTCTGTCTGGACATGACACAGTGAAGACCCCCAGTGTAACTCTACGATCATACATCCACTTGGCAAGATTCCTGTTGAAGAGTATCAGTGAGGGGCTCTGCCTAAAATGGAGTGGAATTCTGGTCCAGGGTGTGGGGAGCCTCTGGATTATGTATCTGTCCCTCCAGCACATCCTATTTCATTATTTGTTGAGGTTGACATCTCTCACTCTCACAGCTCCGATGGCTTTGAGTTTTCTGGGGTGGAGCATGTCCATTACTCCTGTGTTGGGCATGGCCTTCTACAACAGGCATGCAATGCCTCTGTGTAGGCAGTATGTGACTGCATTCAGCTGGGGTGTCTACATCCAGGCAGCATATGACATATATTTGAGACCCTTTATCCTCTTGGTGAGGTACCTTTGAGGTCTTTCTAACTGCTGCAGGTGTCAGGTAAGGTACATCCCATATGAGGCATTGTACTAGATTATGGGTGTGATATGAGAACAGTATAGGGGCACAATGACCTCTGTTGACGTAGATGTGAATCCTTTCATGATACTGTGTCCAATGTAGACAGTCTTCCTAGCCACATTGGCAATGTGAGTGTCACATAACAGGTTACTGTCCACTTGTGTCCCTAGGTCCCTGATTACTCCTTCCATACATAATGGTTTACCACCTATGTGGTAATTTGTGGTACCTTGTTTGGTATTTGGTGGGACATTCATACTGTCCAGTGTCTTCAGGACGGCTGGGTGGGGTTCCTGTGTGTGAAAGTGTGGTCTGTAGCATGCTACAGACTGTACAGCAGTCTTGCCTACAGTTAGTTGCACATGGGTGGACTCCAATGCCTTGTGCATTGTCAGTTACCTGGACGTATGGGTGTCTGTGCTGAATATGGATACTCACCCTCCTTTTATGTTTTGTTCCAGGTTTTGGGGCCATGGCATGATATGTGGTATAACCTGGTAGTGCTGGTGTGCTGTCAGGTGGCTTGCAGCAGGTTTCTGTCACTGCACAGACATCGATGTTCTCCATACTGGGGATGGCCTCGGGAGCATGCATATTGGGGTTTACACATCTGGCATTGGTCAGCATTACCCTTATGTTTCTTTCCACTTATGTTTTCTAGGGTGGTGGGTTAGTCTTTTCAGCCTTGCCTATGAAAGGCTCTATGGAGGTGGCAAATCCTTATCCAATATCCAGGCCCAGGGGTAACAGGTGCAAGCCATCCCAGGAACAGCTGCGTGGCTTGTCAAGCATGACATCCCAAGCAGACAGACATTGGATCCCCTTGGAATGACACCAGTAAGTGTGCCACTTGCTATAACTGATCATTCTGTGTTTGTACTGTGGCATCATTCTTGGTAAGGGTAGGATGCTACAAACGGTGAGTGTCATACCGGCCTGGACTACATAATCAGAGAGCTCATCTATGTCTCTTTTCATGTAGTCTAGGGAGGTACATCTCAGGTCATTCACACCAGCATGGACTGTGACTGCATCATATTTCTACTTGCTTTGGGGTGACCTGCATACTTGTGTTATGTGGCGTACTGTGGCAGCCTACAGGCAGCTTACTGTACCCTTTCCCTTGTTCAGTCTGGTGTCTTGGGACAGCAGTGTGTCTCGCTGTGGAGTCACCTATTACAACTGTATCAGGCATGTTGTTTCTCCTTCTGGCCTGTGACTGTTTGGCACACCAGCTTTGTGTACTATGTCTTGCATGTGCTATGTTTGGAAGTTGTTTGATTAGGTGTCTGCTTTAGAGGCCTCTGTTGGTGTGCTGTGTTTGTAATTTGTGCCTCCGGGAATGTTTTTCTGTGTTTATGTCTTTGGTTTGCAGTTGTGATAGGTCTATGTGGGGCTGTGTTTGTGGTGTGTGTGGTTACCTTCTCCTCCTGACTAGTTTTGGGAGTACTGAGTTGACGGAGCTCAGCCTCCAGTTTGGATAGATGGTTGCATCTCTCACATATATTTGTATTTCTTGGGGGGAGTTGGGGGTTGTCTGTGTACTTGGGGCAGGTGTAACATTGCCTCAAGATTCACAGATTCAACTTGTGGCTGGCCTTAGTGGATTGTATGTGTGGACATATTTCATAGTTTCATAGTTTCATAGTATAGTACTAGGCTATCTGCCTGGGGCATTTTTAAGCCTAGCCATAGTGATGTGGCTTTTGCCACACCATGAAATGGTACAAAAATGTACAGAATAAATCTAGAATACTGTGCCTCTGTCTAGTAATTGACAGAATGAAGGTCCCCTTATATAATAGAATTAGTTTACTGTGCCCCTGTCTAGCAGTGACACAGATGTGACCCCTGGGGTAAACTTACGATCTCCCATCCACTCATCAAGATTTCTCTTGAAGAGAGTCAGTGAGGGGCTCTGCCTAATATGAACTGGGATCCTGTTCCAAAGCATGGGAAGCCTCTGGGTTATGAATCTATCCCTCCAGCATGTCCTATTCATACTTGTGCCTAGGTTTAAGTCTTTAGCTCTTGTGGTCCTGATGGATTTGGATTTTTTGAGGTGGAGCATGTCCATCAGATCCTGATTGGACATGGCCTTGTATGTCAGGCAAAGATCACCTCTGAGCAGGCGGTATGCTACTGAATAGAGCTGAAGTTTCTTTAGTCTGGCAGAATAAGACATATGTTGGAGACCCTTGATCCTTTTGGTGAGGTACTTTTGTGGTCTCTCCAGCTGTTGCAAATGCCGGGTGAGGTACATACCAAATAGGGCATTGTACTCAATCATGGGTCTGATGAGGGAGGAATAAAGGGGTACAATGACATCCTTGGATCTGGATGTGAATCCCTTCATGATGAGGTGTGCAAGGTAGAATGTTTTTCTAACCATTTTGGCAACGTGGGTGTCAAATGAGAGGTCACTATCTACTTGGGTCCCTAGGTCTCTGATTACTTTTTCCGTACTCAGTGGGTTGCTGTCTATGTGATAATTTGTGGGTACTTCGTTTTTTTCCAAAAGGGATGACTATACATTTTTTGGCATTTAGTTTAAGGCCGTGACTACGGCACCAGTTGTCTGTTTCAGTGAAGCCTTTTTGTAGGTTGTGTGTGTCTGCTGGTGTATCGACTATGGTGCCTAGTTTGCAGTCATCTGCAAACATTGTCAGCCACCACCCTCCCATGTTTGCTTTAACATCTGAGAAATAAATGCCGAACAAGAGGGGTCCCAGGACAGATCCCTGTGGAACACCACTTGTGACTGGCTTTGAGTCTGACATTGCTCCAGAGATTTTAATTTTATGGGTTCTGTCCTTTAGCCAGTTTGCAACCCATCTAGTGACATAAGGGTTTACTTTTAAGCTGTTTAGCTTATCTATGATGCCTGAGTGGGATATTGTGTCGAAGGCCTTAGCCAAGTCCAGGTATGCTGTATGGACTGCTTTGCCCTCATCAATGGCTCTAGTGACTGTTTCGAAAAAGTCAACCAGGTTTAAAAGGCAGGATCTGCCATTTACAAAGCCAAACTGGGTGGGGTCAAGTGTCTGTAGGTCCCCTATGTCTCTCTTTATGAGTTCCATAATGATTCTTTCCATAGCTTTGCAGACCAGGCTAGTTAAGCTTATGGGGCTGTAGTTTCCAGGGTCTGTAGAGGCACCCCTTGTGGAGTGGGACCACTGTTGCTGCACGCCAGTGTTCAGGTACATATCGATGTAAGGCTAAGGTTAAATAGCATTTTTATGTGTGGGTTTAGCTCCTCTTGGAGTTCACGTAACACGCACCCGGGATACCGTCAGGACCCATTGATGCTGTGTTTTTGCTTTGTTTAGGGCGGTTCTCACTTGGACATCTGAGATGACAGGGAGATTACATTCAGCTGGGATAAGTATTTCTTCTTTTGGGGTGAAGGAGGGAGAAATTTGCACTGAACCTGTCAGCCAGAATGTTAGCAATATCTGTGGGTTCAGTGTATTTTTGTTGTTGTGAACCAACTCTGAGCATATCTGAGGGTTTCCTTCAGGTTTCTAACTTAGCTGAAGAAGGCTTTGTGGTTATCTTTAGTGTCCTTAGCGATTTTTCTCTCAAAGTTTGCCTTGGATATTTTTATGAGAGAACGTAGTTTTCTGCTAATGTTGATCAGAGATGTCTTCCCTTCATGGGATTTCGCTCTGACGTGCAGTAGCTTCCTTCTTTTGTTATACAATTTGTTTATGGCTGAGGTCCACCAGACAGGACGCTTACATTTGGTGGAGAGGGACTTGGATTTGTTTGGGATTGCATGATCCATGCATTCTTGGAGATGTCCATAGAAAGCATTAGTGAATGATTCAGCATTGTGGGATGTGGTATCCACTGGCACAGTGGGCTTAAAGGATACCATCTCAGTCTTAAGAAGAGTGAAGTCTGCTTTTGAGAAGTTTTTCACTGTGGTCTTTTGTGCTGGGGGTGGAGGTGGGATATGTATATCCAGGGTGATTAGTTTGTGGTCAGATCTCACTAGTGAGGGGTATACTTCCGGTGTGGAGCATTTTGTCCCCATGTTTGTGATGATCAGGTCTAGTATATTATCTCACCCTAGTGGGAGAGGTGACTAGTTGTTCCAGTGCATTTGAATTTATGAATTCCAGGAACCTTTGGGCTAGGGTATTAGGGCTAGAATAATGTACCCAATCTATGTTTGGGTAGTTGAAGTCTTCCAGTATGATGGTATTTTGTGATACATTCATATCCTCCAATGTCTTCAGGAAGGCTGAGTGGGGTTCTTCAGATTGGGAGGGTGGTCTGTAACATGCTACCAGTTGTATAGCAGTTTTGCCTATGGTTAGTTGAACCTGTATGGTCTCTGATGCTTCATGTGTTGCTACTAACCTGGAGGTGTGGGTGTCCTTTATGAATATGGACACTCCCCCTCCCTTTGTGGTTCGGCCCGGGTTTGGGGGCCGAAAAGCATGATATGAGGTATAGCCTGGTAGCACTGGGGTGCTCTTAGGAGCCTTGAACCAGGTTTCAGTTACTGCACAGACGTCGATGTTCTCCATGCTGAGGAGTGCATCAAGTGCCTGCATCTTGAGATTTAGACTTCTGGCGTCGAGCAGCATTACCCTTTGTTTTTTTCCATTTTTGTTTTCTAAGGAGGTGGGTTTGTCTTTTGAGCCTTGCCTAAAAAAAGGCACTATGGGGGTGGCAAGAGCCTTAGCCAATATCCGGAAGCCCAGTGGTAACAGGTGTAAGCCTTCCCTTGAGAAGCAGTGTGGCTTGTCCAACATATCATCCCAGGCAGACAGACATTGGATCCCCTTAGAATGACACCAGCACTTGAGCCAATTGTTAAAGCTGATCATCTTGTCTTTGTATTGTGGTATCATTCTTGGTGAGGGCAAGATGCTGCTCAGGGTCAGGGTCATACCAGCCTGGGCTACATAATTGGAGAGCTCCTCTATGTCTCTTTTCATGTAGTCCAGGGAGGTATGTCTCAGGTCATTCACACCAGCATGGACAATGACGGAGTCATATTTGTGCTTGCTTTGGAGTGACCTGAGTGCGTGTGTTATGTGGCGGATCCTAGCTCCCGATAGACAGCTCACAGTCACCTTCTCCTTGTTCAGCCTGGTCAGTGGGACATCAGTGTGTCTGACTATGGAGTCACCTATTACTAGTGTATCAGGCAAGGTGTTTGGCCTTAAGGGCTACGATTGGTCGACACACTGATTTATTGAAGTATGTGTTGCATGTGTTTTGTTTTGAGGTGGTGGATTTTTGGATGTCTGCTTTGGGAGCCTCTGTTGTTTTGGTAAGTTTTTTATTAGAGCCTCCGAGTATGTCTTTGTGTTTTTATGTGTTTGGTTTGCAGTTGTGGTAGGTCTATGTGGGACTGGGATTGTTGTGTGTGTGTGGTTTCCATCTCCTCCTGTCTGGTCATGCCAGCTCTGAGTTGAGAGAGTTCAGCCTCCAGTTTGGCTATATAGTTGCATCTCTCACATGTATTTGTGTTTGTTGGGAGGAGGAGAGGGTTGTCTGTGTACATGAGACAATTGTAGCATTGTCTCAAGATACCCAGATTGACCAGCTGAATTGGAGGCAGCCAGTAATATACCACTCCACATGCTAGAACAGTATAAAGGAGTGGTATACCTTTAAGGGAAGTGGATATTCACAGGGGTGGTAAGTAGATGTAGTGCTTTACTTAGTACGAGAGTGCTTACTTAGTAGAGAAGTATTGAGAACAAGTGCTAGGCTTATTTTATTGCCATACTACTGATCAGTGATTACTTCATTGTTTATGTTTGCTCTATCATGTAGTAGCTTCCTCATTCTCTTGCATGGTTTGGTTATGGCTGGTGTCCACCATGCCAGATGCCTGTGTGTATGGCATTGTGTCTTGTTTTAATTTAGGATTGCATAATCCAAGCATTCCTGGCAGTGTTCATGGAATGGCTATATTACAGGTTCTGAGGTGTGGCCCATATTTTGCATCTGCACAGGACCTTTAATGGATTCCACATCAGTTTGGAGGAGTGCAAATATTGCTTTACACATGTTTTCCACTGTGGTTTTATGGCCAGGGACTGTGGTCAGGATTTGTATATCCAGTGTGATTACTCTATGGTCTGGTTTTACCAGTGAGCAATACACTTCTCGTATTGCCATCCAGTACCCATGTTGCTGATTATCACATCCAGTATGCTTACCCCTCTTGTGGGAGTGGTACGTTGTTCCTGGGCATTTTGGTTTATGAATTCTATGAACTTTTGTCCTACACTGTTGGAGCTAGTATAATGCTCCCAGTCTATGCCTGGGTATTTTCAGTCACCCAATATAATGTGGTTTGGAGGACTTGATATATTCATGTATTCCAGCATAGGCCAGGTGCAGTTCCTGGAGTTGGGATGGTAGTCTGTAGCAGGCTATAAACTGGGGGGCAGTTTTAGCCACTGTTACTTGACCATGGCTAGTCCATGCTGCTTCTTGTTGTGGTACCAACATGGGGGTGTGGTTATCCTTGACAATTATTGCTAGTCACCCTCCTTTTGTAGCTTGTTCCATGTTTTGAGGCTGTACAGCACAGTATGAGGTGTAACCTGGTAGTGTTAGGGTGCTGTTGTGAGCCTTGACCCAGTTTTCTGTTACAGCACAGATATCAACATTCTCCATACTGGGTGAGTTTAGACTGCATGCATCTTGCTGTTTTGACTTATCCCTTAACTTATTCTTATCCCTTCTGATACCTATGGAGGTAGGTTTGTGTTTTGAGCCTTACCTATTCAGGGCACGCTGTGGGTAACAACAGCCTTTGCCAGTATCCATACGGCCTGCACTGATAGGTGCACACCAGTCCTAGCAGGTGGAGCATCATGTCATGCTCAGCATGTCATCCCAGGCTGGCACACATTGGATCCCCTTTGACTAACTGCGATACTTCAGTCAATTATTGCACTTGATCATCTCATTGTCATATTGTGGCATGATGCTTGGTGAGGGTAGGATGTTAGTCAGGGTCCTTAGGTGTGCATATAGTACATGGTGTTACATTACTTAACACATGACATTCATGCCTCAGGTGGTGCTGCAGGGCTGTCTATGTTGGATGCGCATATTACACTTCCCTGTACATGTTTGTGAGCAGGTCATGTCATTTTAGGCATCCATGTTATTATTTGAGTGAGTCAGAGGGGGTATCATTACCAGGGTTCCTACTGAGCCAGTGTATGTGCTATGTGTTGCCTCTTTGCCAAGGCCAGGGCATACTGGGCATGCATCCTTCTGCCTACTGAGGCAGGCTCAGGTTGTTCCTCCTCCGAGTCACGCTCTGCCTGTGATGGCCTTGGCAATGGTGGGGGGCTGTTTGGCCCAGCCCTATGCTGGTCCTGCTGCAGCTGTTTTCACAAGATCATATTATGTAGCATAGCACATACCATGACAATTTGGGTACACGTAGTTGGTGTGTACTGCAAGGCTCCACCAGATGTGTCCAGACACCGGAACCGTGACTTGAGCAGCCCAAACACACGCTCTATTTCATTACGTGTTTGTGCGTGTGCCTCATTATGGCATTCCTGTTCAGGTGTGTGTGCGTTTCTGATGGGTGTCATCAGCCACGGCTCCAGTGCATAACCTGCATCCCCCACTAGGTGTCCATGTGGGATGTCCCCATTGGCAAATGTCTGGTACAGCTGCGTCAAATGCCAGATGTGGGAATCGTGGTAACTCCCAGGGCAGCCAGCACACACATTCATTATTATGCCCTGGGCATCACACACAACCTGGCAGTTGATGGAGGGAAGCCCTTGCGGTTAATGTAGGCCCTACCCGCTCACTGGCTGGTGCTTTGATGTGTATGCGTGCAGTCTATTGCACCCACTACCTCAGGGTATTCCGCTATTTGCTGGAAGAGGCATATTGCTGGCCAATACCTCACGGGCATTGGGGAAATATACATAATCACCGACATGTGCTGACATGGCATCCAGGAACTGGTGCAGTACCCTGGAGGCTGATGCCTGTGATATCCCCATCATATCACCAGTTGGTCTCTGGAAGGTACCTGTTGCTAGTATTCTTAGGCCAACACATACCTTGGTTTCCACTGGGATGGGTTCCCCTCTGTTGGTTCTGTGTGTGAGGCGTGGCCTGCACAGCTCCACTATTTGCTGCAGGAGGTCTCTGTCCACTCTATAGCTCTACTATCTCCAGCTCATGTAACCCGTGGTAGGTGACCCTGGGCCTGTACACTCTTCTCTGTCTCCTCACTGTGGGTTGTCTGGCACCATCTGCATTGTCACCACCCTCAGCAAGTCGCCTATGTCTCATTCTGACAGCTATGGCAGCCCCTAACATTTCTGCTATGAGTTCAGCTTTTTCAGTTTTCACTTCTAATAGCTTACTCCTGTCTTGCAGTGTCTCTTGAGAGAAACATCTTGCACTGCTGTTTGCAGATTTTTAAGTGTTGGGCTGAGCTACCATTCTGCCTGTGTAATTGCCTGCTTCTAATTGTTTTCACCTGCTAGCTCCAGCAGTATTCCCTGGTAGCTTCCTACTAATTCTGTTGCTTCCTTTTTCCTTTCTGTTTCCTCAGGGGGGAGCAGCGTGTATACCAGCAGAAACACACTCACAGTGGCTTACACATGCACACACATGCTTACACGGTTCAGAATCTGCTTATTCGGGTTAAAACATGCGCACACCCGCGCAAACAGTGTTAAACATCTCCCAACACGCTCCCACATGCTCAGACTGCCTTACACGCACGCACACTGTCTTACTCGCACTTCATGGCGCGCACACGTGTGCATGCATGCCCAGCAAGAAACTTTGGTGTAGGCAACAGTGTACACTTTCCATTTCCTGACTTTCCCATGCTTATGTTGTGGCACTCCTCTTTCCATGATATGTGTCTGACATCTGTCATGTAACTCTGACCTCCAATGAACTGCATTTCTTTCTGCCATTCCCCCCTGTGATGTCACCTATCTCCTACTCTGTTCCTCCCCCTTCTGTAACTCTTACACTACTCAGAATGTGCTCATTTGCTATGTGACAGTGGAATTCAGTATACTAACACTCATTTGCATCAGATTGCCTACTAATGCTTAGTTACATCTCTTAGACTCAGCTTTCCCCCTTTAGCAACCACTACACGGTGGCCATGTTGTTTTTGGTCTGCTGGTCCCTGCATTGAAAATCCATGTATTGCATAAAACCCACATTTTTGGGTTTATAACCTTCATTTTTATGTATTATGCAGCGCAGCCGTTTCTTGGGGCTGCGCTGGTTTAAACATCGGATCGCGAAAAAATTATATTTTTAATATTTTTGCATCAGGTTACCTTGCCAATGGCCACATATTTGGCCATTGGCATGCTGCCTGACACATATGCACCCTTTATTTGCAGCTGGCATGGCTCCATTGCGGTTTTTGCAGAAACATACTCAGTTGTCAACTGAGTACATTTCTGCAGCTAAAACGGCTCTTACACGGGCTGTTCTGGGCTTCCTGGATCACTAATCATCCTCATTTGCATGCTATTCAGCTACAAGTGAGATAATTAGCTTATCCACGCCCACTCCGTGTAAGAGACATTTTAGCTTGTCTCTTACACGGACTTTGGGCTGTTCCTGGATCGCGAAGGCTGCATGGAGTCTTACACTACTCTTAGACTCCGTGCAAGCCTTCGTGAATCCTGCCCCTGGTTTTCAATTTTAATACCAGAGAAATAAATACTTAACAGGAGAGGACTAAGAAGAGATCTCTGGGGAACACCACTGGTCACTCTCATTCTGTCCACGGAGGCAGTTGCTACACAGACAATATGTGCTCTGTCATTAAAGGCAGTTGGCTATTCATGTCACTACAAAGGGATCAATGTTTAAGGCTGAATGCCTTTGCCAGACCAAAAATAAGAAACAACAATACCGCTGTCAACAGTTTGAGATGTTCTCAAAAAGTTAACAAGATTTAACAGGCATGATCTACATTTTATGAAGCCAAACAGTTGTAGCTCAAGTCTTGTGAAATGTTTGATACCATAATTAATGAAGTCAGTAATTATGTGTTCCATGGCTTTACAGATCAGACTTGTAAGGCTGATAGAACTGTAATTTCCATGGTCAGTGATCGGTCACCCTTTGTGAAGTGGCATCACCATAGCAGTGGGACATGATTCAGAAACATAGCATGTAGCTAGGCTCAGGTTAAACAGTTTAAGGGAGGGATCAGCACAGGTATGTTTGACAATGTTTATATTAGACAATTTGGTATGTTATCAGGACCCACAGAGGAAGTGTTTTTGATGTTTGAAAGTATCTTAAGAATGTGTTCATTTAAATTGATAGGGGGTGGGAGGGAAGCATGGAGAAATAGAGTTGAGATTGGAGTTTTGGAGAAATTGTTAGTAAACCTGCTGACTAGTACTCCTATGTGGATAAATTCAGAAGAGTACCACAAATTGTTTCTTAGCTTCCTAACATATCTGAAGAAGAAGCTGAAGTTATCCTTCACTCAGTTTGCTAACCTCAGTTCATGGGGATTTTTTGCTGACCCTCATAATACCCTTCAGTCTCTACGCAAGATTTGTTATAATTTTATAATGACCTGATATTGAGGGTGTCTAGCCTTTCTTGGTGTTTTATGGAGTTTCTTCCTATTGGAATACAGTTTATTTATCTTGATTGTGGGTTATTTTTAAGTTCCTCATTGTATTTGGTTTTGTTAAGAACTGCTACCTTAATGCAGTTGTATAAATGGGCATAAAAATCCTTAGGGTAGCTAGCTGAGTATTCAGAGCAGACTTCAGTAATGTCATTGGCAATTTTAGAGATTTTATCACATAGCTGTATAAGATTTGATATCTTGTCATCTCTAATGAAGGTTGTGAAGGTTGCTGGGTCAGTGGAAACTCTGAGGGTAAATGTCCCTAGTCACTGGACAGAATTAAACAGTGAAGGGCAGACCAGGCAGGGGGTGTGTTAGTAAGGAACAGGTCAAGAATGTTTCTGCCTATTTTGGGTTTGGGAACCATTTGATCCAGGGAGTTTTTGGTTACCCAATCAAAAATCCAGTCTATGGAAGTGTAAGTGTTTATAGGGATGTCTTCTAGGAACACCAGCAATTGTGTATGGCCTTTTTGGATTATGGATGAGGATATGTAACAGACTATATGTTTGAAGTTCATCTCACCTAAGGAAAGCTTGATTTCTAATGCTGTCTATTTGAGTTTCTTAAGTACTGGCCTTGACCTTGAAGGAATCCTGTGATCCCTGACAAAAACAGAGACTTCAGTGCAGTTTCTGACACACATAAAAGACATTGTGGGCACAAAACTCAGGTAGGGAGGGAGTGCTTTCCTTACATTTGAATCACGTCTCAGTCTCACGTCTCACGTCTACGTCTCAGTAACTGCCCATACTTGAACTTATTCCAAATGCAGAAATGCCTCAAGACCGAGCAGTTTGTTGTTAAGACTCCTGGCATTGAGAAGAGCCATCTTAACATTGACCACCTTAGGATTACATGAATTTCTTACACTGGGATTTTTATTAAATAAACACAACATAAAAAGGCACTATGGAGAACTGTAAACTCTTTAGCAGTATGGGAAAATCTTTAAACGAGAGATTCAGGACATGCATTGCAAAGCAAGTAGGGCCGTCGTCATCTAACTCTTCCCAAGCTGATACATACTGGATCCCCTATAACAACACCAGCTATTTAGCCAGTTGCTAAGTCCGGTTATCTCCTCATTATATTTAGGCATCCGTCTCAGCAAAGGAAGGAGTTCACTTACAATCAGAGTTCCTGCCTTATCAGGAAATTGAATAACAAGTTCCTGAACATCCTTCTACATGTTGCTTGTTTTAAGTACCAGATTGTTTACTCTCACATGGAATACTAGTATGTCAAAGTCATGCTCATTTGTGGAAAGGGTCTTAAGTGCCATTGTTATGCCAACAACCCTGGCCTGGAAAGGCAGCTGAGTGTAGTCCTGTCTTATCCAGGATGGTGAGTATGAAATCTGTATGCCTAACAAAAGAGTCACCAATCACTAAAACACTCTTGCTTGAAGATGGCTTCTGAGTACTAGAGTTAAGTGTGGCATGCTGAGAGACTGACATTTCTTTTCAGGTTTTGGTCTTCCTTGATCTTTTGGAAGCATTTGACAAAGCTGATTACGGTATTCCATTGCTATCCTATTGCAGCATATATACTATTTTGGACCTCTATCTCTCAAGATACCCTGAGAGGTTAGTTTCTGGGTTTAAATAATCATCTTTATCCTTCCTGGTGTGTTGAGATCCCTAGGGCTCATTCTTGACTTACTGTGTCCCACCATGTACAAGCTGTGAATAGGCAAGCTCATTCAAAGACAACGACTGCCATAGTATTTCTCTGCTGAGCACACTTGCCTGAACCTTTCCTTCCTGTCTGATAATGTGCCAGTCCTGAATTCGTCTGTGGATAATATGCACTTCATTGTTCATTGAGTGTTCTACAAATAGCTTGGATTTACCATAAAATCATTGCTGTGGTCTTTCAAGACATATTTACAGAAACAGGTCATCTGACTTTGAATGCCTATTTTGTTTACAGGGGTAATGCACTGGAATTAATCGAAAAAGCATTACTTCAGGATTATTCTTCATTACAGGCTTATCCTAAAAGATCAAGTGGCTCTTGTGGGGAAGTTTTCATACCATCACATCAAGAATATAGTCCAAATCAAACATATTTTCCCTTCTGAAATTTAGCCATGAAGCTATGCTTCTGTATCTTGTCAGCTGGCTTATGCATTTCCAACGGGACTACCAAATAGATCTCCATCAGCTACACCTGGTTCACAGTAATACTGCTCAGGTAATGCTAGGTATGACATGTTAGCCTCATATTATGGCAGTCACTTGAGGACTATGGTAGCTGTGTTTTCGATCAGGTAGTATCTGCGAGGGTCTTGTGATAGCTCCTCTTGCCCTACCCATTCTGGGTCCCCTTACTTTAAAGAGTTTGTTCCTTACCTTCATGCTTTCTTTTCCTGCTCTACTAGGGTGGTGCTGCCAGTGTTTCCCATGGCATGTCTTGAACCCTGCTGGATTTGGCTTTTTCTTATCAAGCGTTGCACCTTTGGAATCCACAATGACATTGATTCAAAATGAGTACAACTTCTAGACTCTGACACTGCAGAGATTTTATAAGTTCCATAAGAGTTGCCATTTTGAGTTGTTTTTTAAATGATATGGTGCAGTATGCTTCATCAGGATTTGCAGCATCCGAGTTCAGTAAAATCTGAAAAAAAAACCACAGCAAACCTAAACAGAGTGTGAAGAGGACTTTAAGGATTGTGTTCAAAGGTGTGAACTGGAATTCTGCATCTGCATTCCATTTCTACCTTATATACAGATATTGGTGTCCAGTGGCTGCTTAGATGTAATTTTCACATTAAAATATGCGAAAATAAAACTTTAAAAAAAATGTGCTGCAGCTATCATCACGTTTATGCCCTTCAAGGCTCGCAGCTGTGAAAGCTATCAAGTGTTGATGCTGTCCAGGGTGCAGAGCACTTTCATTCTCCACTTCATCTTTACAAAGAGTGGTCAGTAAGCAGAATGGGCACACAGGGGCTTTGTTTCCTGCATCTACCAGGGCAAGAGCAATATGTAATTAATAATTGCATTATCCATTAAATATCACTTTTGTTGAGGGTCTTTGAGTTTTATTTTATTACTTAATTATTTTGAGAGCAGAGCATTGTTGGCTAACTTCCGACAACTGCAGCTCACAAAATCTGGTCATCATCACACTGCTGGGCATAATTGTGTAACAGAGTTGCATGCATCATACTCAAAAAGTATTTTTATTTCACGTTGTGTTTTTATTAATTAAATTTATATTATGGTGTTACTTGCAAAGAGTTTAGGAATAGTGAGTGGATGCTATCCAGCAAGCCTGCTGCCTTTTGGCTTTCACAAGTAAGTTACAGCTTTGAAACTAATCTTTAATGTTGGGAAATAACCCACTATTCAACACTTAGGTGCACTGCCTGCTAATACAGATCTCAGTAGGCCAAAAGCAAGTAAATGCAGAAGACCTAAGCAAATAATAAACCTTTACTTAGCTAATACAAAAACCAAGCCAAGATATATCTGTGGTTTCTTATTCTGCTCAAATAATTGTGCTTTATTTATCTTAGATATGCTGTTTTATTGAAAGACTTCACTAGCTCTAATGGTAGAGAGTTTTAATTTTTAAATCTAGTTTGTATCATAGCTGCAAGCTTTAGGAGGTTTTGCCATAGCCCAAAGGTAAAGGAGGAGCTGGCTCTGTCACCGGTCAACTTACAATAGCAAAACAGAGGAGGATAAAAGCCAACCCAGGACCAGGTAAAAGAAACACCATGATTTGCACATTGTATGTGGATTGCTACATAAAATCTATAAGGCAAAACAGGATTTAGTAGGAGCATTATACCACCACTATTCCTTGCTTCAGAGTGAGAGTCAGACTATAGATATAACTTGGGAAAAATGGTAAACATGGCTGTGATACATGTTGAACTGTGAGTCTGTAATAGCTAATGCATACGGAGGGCGCAAGACTAGAAAGATGTTGATCTGATTTACCTCGTTATGTATACTTTTGGCACTGATTAGAGTACAGGTGAAATACTAAAGGTGAGGTGGGTGTGGGACAGGTGCTGTGCAAGTCTGAGAGAGGGTCATTACTGGTTAGGATTTTATAACTGTGGATAAAATGAGATGATGTGCTGAAACTTGTACAGTGAATTAGGAGAATGAGGAAGTGGAGGAAGGAAGGGAGAGAGGGAGGGACAATGGGAGAAATATTTTTTAAGGAAACATTTATTGAAGGACTGGGAGTATTAATGGGTGTTGAGAGTGATATGTATTGTGGCACTGATGAAGTTGTAGGAGGTAGAATTATTTTCATCTGCATTTTTAATTGGTCTGCATATGGTGTCCGTACTGTTCAACCTCTTAGTACAAAAAATACTGTACATAGTCAAAAATAAAGGGCGGGAAAAGGACCAAAATCAGAAACAAATTTTAAATATTACTCATAAACTTAGAAAATTGCTACAATAATGAGTTTTACACTAGCATGCATTCTCTGAAGAATTTGACCCCTGAAACTCAAATATCTACCATTATTTAGTGACTTCAGTCTTCAATGATTTGGTAGAAAACCACAAATTGTATGAGGGACAGACCAAAAATATGAAATCTGTAAATTTTAGAAAAATCAGGGCAGTTGAAAGGTATGATACTGCCTATAGCTTCATAGGTTCATAGGTTTATACTAGACTAACAACCACTGGGGCATGCACAGGCTTAGCCATGCAAGCCAAATGTATCCCATGAGTTTCTGTGCCTTATAGGTTCATAGGTTCATAGGTTCATACTAGGCTATCTGCCCAAGGGCATTTATAAGCCTAGCCCATAGTTATTTGGCTTTCGCCACCCCTTTAGTTTGAATAAAACTATGCCTATTATTTTGCTGTGCCTCTGTCAAGCAGTGACACTGAAGTAATCCCTGGGGTATATCTGAGATCCCCCATCCATTGGTCAAGATTCCTCTTGAACAAGGCCAGCGAGGTGCTCTGCCTCACATGTACCGGGATTTTGTTCCACAGCATAGGGAGTCTCTGGGTGATGAATCTGTCCCTCCAGCATGTTCTATTAATAACCGTGTCAAGGTTTAAGTCTCCCACCCTTGTGGTTCTGAGGGATCTAGATTTTTTGAGGTGAAGCATATTCATCAAATCAGGGTTTGACATGGCATTATATGTCAGGCACAGGTCACCTCTGAGCAAGCGGTATGAGACTGAATAGAGCTGGAGTTCTTTCAGTCGGGCAGCATAAGACATATTTTTGAGACCCTTTATCCTTTTGGTGAGGAACTTTTGGGGCCTTTCCAGCTGCTGCAGGTGTCGGGTCAGATACATTCGAATGGGGCATTGTACTCAATCATAGGTCTAATGAGTGATGAGTACAGGGGACGATGACCTCCCTTGATCTAGATGTGAATTCCTTCATGATCAGGTGGGCAATGTAGAAGGTTTTCCTAACTACTTTAGCAACATGAGTGTCAAGCGAAGGCTACTGTCAACCTGGGTCCCCAGATCCTGATGACTTCTTCTGTGCTCAGTGGATTGCCACCTATATGGTAGCTAGGGGTAACCTTGTTTTTCCCGAAGGGTATGACTATGCATTTCTTGGCATTTAACTTTAGGCCATGGCTCTGGCACCAGTTATCCATTTCTGTGAGGCCCTTCTGAAGGATATCTGTGTCAGATGTGTTTTCGACTATGGCCCAGTTTGCAGTCATCTGCAAACTTTGTCAGCCATAACCCTCCTGTGTTTGCTTGTACTTCAGAAAAGTAGATGCCGAACAAGAGTGGACCCAGGACTGAGCCCTGTGGGACACCACTTGTGACAGGCTTTGAGTCTGACATGGCTCCAGCAACTCTGACCCTGTGGGTTCTGTCACTTAGCCAGTTTGCAACCCATCTTGTGATGTATGGGTTTACATTCAAGCTGATGAGTTTTTCGATGATACCTGAGTGGGGTATTGTGTGAAGGCCTTTGCCAGGTCAAGGTAGGCTGTATGGACTGCCTTTCCCTCATCAATGGCCTTGGTGACTCTCTCGAAAAAGTCAACCAAGTTTAAAAGGCATGATCTGCCTTTGACAAAGCCAAACTGGGTTCGATCCAAAGTCTGCAAGTTCCCTATGTCTTTATTTATGAGTTCCATTATGATCCTCTCCATGGCTTTGCAGATAAGGCTTGTCAAGCTAATGGGACGGTAATTTCCAGGGTCGGTGGAGGCATCGACCTTGTGAAGTGGGACCACAGTCGCCGTCGCCACTCCTTGTGCGTATCCTGAGGTGAGGCTAAGATTAAACAGCTGTCCTAACTGCGGGTTTAATTCCTCATTGAGTTCGTGGAGTACACAGCCGGGGACACCATCCGGTCCCATGGATGCTGTGTTTTTTGCTTTGGAGAGAGCAGTTCTCACCTGGGCGTTGGAGATGTTTGGGGGCTACAATCCTCTGGTATAGATATCTCTCCTTTAGGGGGGGAGAAGTTTGCACTGAACCTGTCAGCCAGTATGTTGGCAATGTGTGTAGGTTCAGTAATCTTCACATCATTTTGAACTAATTCTGAGCATATCTGGGAGTTTCCTCCTAGGTTTCTAACATAGCTAAAGAAGGCCTTATGATTGTCTTTTGAGTCCTTGGCGATTTTTCTCTCAAAATTTGCCTTGGATGATTTTATGAGAGCTCTTAGTTTTTTACTTATAATGATCAAAGGTGTCTTACCTTTCAAGGATTTTGCTCTATCTTGTAGTAGCTTCCTCCTTTTGTTGTAGAGCTTGTTTATGGCTGGGGTCTACCAGACTGGACGCTTGCCTTTGGTACAAAGAGTCTTAGTTTTGTTTGGGATTGCCTGATCCATGCAGTCCTGTAGGTGCTGGTAGAAGGCATTTGTAAGTGATTCAGCGGTTTGAGTAATGTTTACCACTGGCTCAGGGGCCTTAAAGGAGACCACACTAGTTTTTAGAAGTGTGAAGTCGGCTTTTGAGAAGTTTTTCACTGTGGTCTTTTTATTTCAGGTGGGGAGGGATGAGGACCTCCAGCGAGATTAGTTTATGATCTGATCTCACCAGTGAGGGGTATACTTCGGTGTTGAACATTGTGATCCCATGTTCATGATGATGAGATCAAGTATGTTTTCTCCTCTTGTGGGGATGGTGACTAGTTGTTCCATGGCATTTGAGTTTATGAACTCCAGGAACCTTTGGGCTAGAGTGTTTGGGCTTGAGTAGTGTTCCCAGTCTATATTAGGGTAGTTGAAGTCACCTAGTATGATGGTGTTTGGAGATACATTTATCCCCTCCATTGTTTTCAGGAAGGCCATGTGAGGTTCCTGAGTTTGAGAGGGTGGCCTGTAACATGCTACAAATTGCAGAGCAGTCTTGCCTATGGTTAATTGCACCTGGATGGTCTCCGATGCATCGTGCATTGCCACCAACCTTGAGGTGTGGGTGTCCTTTATGAATATGGACACCCCCCCTCCTTTCTTGGTGTTGTCCGGATTTTGGGGCCGGAACGCATGATATGATATTATAGATAATTTTAAGGGGTGAATTAATATACCTCTTTCCATCATAGACATAGGTACCATGCTAGGGACAAACGTCTGATTTCCCATCCACTAGTCTATGTTCCACTTGAAAAAAGGGTTAGGAAAGGGCTCTGCTTCACATGGCTAGGAAGCCTGTTCCAGAAAAGGGGAATTCTCAGAGATATATATTTGCCCCCCTCACACCAGCATGTCCTAGTTATGTCATAAGTCAAGTCAACATCCTTAGATCCAGTAGTTCTAGTGCTATTCATTTTGTGGACATGGAAAAGGTCCATCAGAGCAGGATCCAGGGATGCCTTGTATTCCAGGTATAGATCTCCTCTAAACAGTTTGTAGGAAGCAAAGTATGAAGATAGGGTTTTGGGAAATCTGTGTTGAATATGTCATTTACACCCTGTATTTACTTATGAGGAACCAATGATGATAATCCAGGTGTTAAATGTGCCTGGCCAGGTACATACCAAAGGGGGTGCTGCCCTCAATAATGGGTCTGATGACAGCAAAATATAGCAAGTACAATGACTTCTCTGGGTCTACATGCCTTTAGTTATAAGCTGGGCAACATAGAGTGATTGTCTTACTACCTTAGACACATGTTGTTTGAAAGCCAGGTTACTATCTACATATGTCCCCAGATCCCTAACTACTAGGTCAACTCTTAGGAGTATTTCATCAATGAGTTAATTTCCTAAGGTGGCCAAATTTCCAAAAGGTATTATTATGCATTTCTTGGCTCTGAGTTTTAAGTTGTGATTTTGGCACCAGTCATTTTGTTGTGTTAGTCCTTCCTGTAGGATGTTAGTGTCCTGGGGGGGGGGGGGATTCTCACTGCTTCCAGTTTGCAATCATCTACAAACTTGGTCAGCCAGAGTCCCTTAACTGGTTTCTTTGTTGAGGTGACCTCCAATATCCTAACTTCCTGGGTCCTAGCTGTAAGCCAGCTGGCTATCAAGCATGTTGCATGGGAGTTTTTGATTAATTCTGTTAGCTTGTTTACAATGCCCAAATGGGCTATTGTGTCAAATGCCTTAGCCAGGTCAAGGTAGGCATTGTGCACCATTTTACTCTCACCCACTGCCTTGGCGGCCTTCTCAAAGAAGTCTAGAAGGTTGAGCAAGCATGCTATACCCTTGACGAAACCACACTGGGTTGGGTCGACTGTCTGAAGGTTTCTTATTTCATTATAAATAATTTCCATGACAATTTTTCTATGACTTTACATATGAGACTAGTCAGACTAATGGATCTGCAGTTCCCGAGTCCATTGATGGTCAGCCCTTATGCGTTTATGCATAGGGATGACTGTTGCAGTCCTCTATTGTGGCACAAAGCTTGTCCAGTGGTAACAGTTGAATAGTGATTCCAGAGGATGTGACAGGTCATATTTCAGGCTGTTTATGAAGCATCCTTGGATGCCATTGTGGCCCATTGAAATTGCACTCTTGGCCTTAGAGAGACCACATCTAATACCTAGTCCCTATTGATAGCTTGAGGGTTTAGGTTTGATGGTATTTTCAGGGGGGTATCTGTGGGCAGAAGGTAAAGTTGGAACTCAGTTTGTGGCCAGTAAATTTGTTGTATCTCCCAGCACTATGATCATGGCTCCCTTTACAACCAGTTCTTTCTGTCTTTGTGGTTTCTGACATAGGTAACAAAACCCTTATTTTTACCTCAAAACTGGCATTATTGTTTAGCCATCATAGCTTTCTGCTCAGATTGATGAGAACATTTCTATCATGTTTGGCATTGCACCTCCTAATTTTAGGTATAATTTCAAAAGCAAGTTAAAAATAAAAAGGTTACAAACTGGTATTCACCTGGGCTTAAATTAATGATAAATATTGAATGTTTTTGAAAGATAGGAAACTTAAAAAATATTTGAAAACTGTTGTTTAGGATGGTAAAGGGTTAAATGTGTTTAGTTTAATGTTTATTCACATCTTTTAACACTTTCAAATCCAATGTTAATTGTTATTCACACATTTGGATCATATGAGTGTTGTTATTTTAAAAGGATGAAATTATGTTTTTATTTTTATTCTAATGAAGTCTTGATACTAGTGAGATGAAAGTAATGAATAAATTGTTACACTGAATCAGTTTTGCATTCTCATCTTTGGACTGACGTGGTGATTTGTTTTATCTTCACTCTAATGCTTAGACATTTACCTGATTAAACAAAATTAGAGTATTTACATTTGTTAAGCAAATCAGTGCTAATCATTTGCATGAACTGTGTGTTGTATGTTTCAAGTGACAATCACTTAGGTATCCATTATATTAAATGTCCCTTTCCTAAGTAATTTAAGCAGCATCACTGGAGAGCAGTCGCTTAGCCAAATTGTTCATTGCCTACCAAACTTAAGTTTAAAAGGAATTACACTGTGGAACCACCCCTTTTCGGTGACCATTGCATAATTACGGAGATCCGTGCTACAAAAATTATTCCTACATGATCTAGCCACATCATTTTGGCATTTGTTTACAGGATACTATCTTGTTTCACTTCTGTATTACCTTCACTAAATTGAGATGTGTTACATCACAAGAAAGTTGTAACCCGACTTTAGCATATCATTAAGCATCACTCCACCTTTTCTAGACCTTTACAATCCTATCAGATGCAGGAAACAGAGAAACCAGCCTGACTCATGGCTGTTCTCTATCTTACTAAAAAGACTGTTGGCAAAATTTCAGCTTCTAAATACAAGATGTTTTGTTACAGCTAATGTACCTGAAGGAGCAGATGTAAACAACTAACCATAACTGCCAAATTGAATGAATCAAATACAGGTGACCTTAACTGATACATCTTTATTTTTTCTCTCAATTGATTAATAATCTTTCTGGTAAGGACAGATGCAGTACAGAAGTCTGCCATGATGTTGATGGTGAAACAGGTAAGCCAGCTTCAGAATAGCTTTCATCCTTTGACTTTTTATATTAATTTATTTACAAAATTTGTTAACTGGGGTAGAACACTGATCCCACTGGACCGATTTCAGTTTCAGTCCGGAATGTGAACACATTTCATAATTCTATATTTATAAAAGTAGTAGTTGTAAAGATTTGGTACCAGTACCATTACATAAGTATTCGGGTCTATATTATATATTCGAACGCTTAAAAGTTCGAATCACTAAAGATCGACAACTTTAGTGATCGAACTTTCAAATGTTCTAATATATTAAAAAAAATTTAAAAAAAAAGGAAAAACTAAAGGGTGTAAACCCTTTACTTTGTCTTTTTTTTAGTATTGTTTTTTAATATATTCTAACATTTAAATGTTCGATCACTAAAGTTCGATCTTTAGTGATTCGAACATTTAAGCGTTCAAATTTATAATATAGACCTGAATATTCTATTCAGGCACTGCATGTGCATGTCCTTTTGACCTATAACATTTCACTGCTGCCAGTGTGAGTCTATGTTTGCCACCTCATTTTTTTCTGTTAATTTGTCTCTTACTATCTCTATAACACAAATGAGACAAGATGGGATGTATAATATACTATGCATCTTTTTAGACTGTCGGTGCTTTTATTTCTACTTCTATTTTCCTTTGTCTTTACCATTAATGCCTTTATAACCATTATTGTCTCTGTCCCTGTTTATTTAGCTAATGCATCCCCGTCTGTCTTTCTGTCTCTGTTTCTCTCCTATCCAATCTCTCTTCCTCCTCACACTTACATGTCAGGCACATCGTTTTGACTTTTTTATCCCAGTTTTGTGGATGTGCTTGATTCAATAAAAACACATCTATACATATATCTTATTCAGATAAATGTGCTTAACATTTTTAAACTGTATTTTTAGCACTAGGTGTGATTATGCATTGTTTATATTTCATTGTCCCTCATTTACATGCATGTGTGGATATACTAGTTCAGGTTACCATGGTTATTCAACCTAAGTGCTCTTTCATTACATTCCTGTAGCATGGAACATGCTGATAGGTCAGTGCAACACCAATGAATTGACAATAGCGTTTAAATAAATTATTGAAATAAATGCTTATTTAAAAATAACTCAAACACACACTAAACTAGCACAATTTTCAGTAAGTGCTGTTCCACAAAACACTTAAAATATCTATAGAATTCAGATACACTTTGGTAAAAGGCAAAATAGAGATATTTTTTAAAGATAAACTTACATTATCCATATAACTATCTAACTATACAGATCAAAATGCTACCTGCTTGTCTAACAAAACTGCAAAGGAAATGAGTACCTGTAATGAAATAAACTATTTCAATAGTGTCATAATGACTCTTCCATGGCGAAGCCCCCCTGCTAAAATGTAAATGTAGTGTTTGATTTTTTGTCACATGCTTTAACAAAAGCGCTTTTTCCATAAAAGCGCTTTCGTTAAATTGTGTCCTTTTTTTATGGATTCGGACATTTAGTCAGTCG
This sequence comes from Protopterus annectens, assembly GCF_019279795.1. Taxonomy (NCBI): domain Eukaryota; kingdom Metazoa; phylum Chordata; order Ceratodontiformes; family Protopteridae; genus Protopterus; species Protopterus annectens. The sequence continues at coordinate 896,022,434 of NC_056727.1, read as the reverse complement.
AGCAAACATCCTAGATCCATACACATACACACACACACATATATATATATATATATATATATATATATATATATATATATATATATATATATGTATGTATATATATGGATCTAGGATGTTTGCTCGACTGAGCAAATGTCCGAATCCATCAAAAACAGACACAATTTAATGAAAGAGCTTTTATCGAGAAAGCTCTTTTGTTAAAGCATGTGACAAAAAAACACTACGTTTACATTTTAGCTGTGCCTCCCACTCCCCCTACTTTAATATTCTCCTTCCGAGACTCCACTACAGTGGAGAAAAGGGAAATTTCCCTTTCCCGCACTGTAGTGCAGCCTCGGCAACAGTCATACTTACACGAAAGTGCTTCTTCAGTGAAAAGCACTTTTGCGTAAGTATGCCCGGCCATTTAGATTTCAGTCATTTGCTCAGTCGAGCAAACGTCCTAGATCCATGTGTGTATATATGTATCTAGGTCTACTTCTGTAGAGCGAATTTACACTTTGCTGAAACTGAAATTAGTGACTCCACTCTGCCGAAACTACACTTAACACGAAAGTTCACACTGCTGAATCACAGAAAACTGAACGGCAAATATTACACAACCAACAAAAACTCTACATATTTTAACATTTAAATTAAAAAACTTATCCACACCCCCTGCAGATTTTATATACCAACTCTGATTGCCCTGCAGTGTGGAAAAAGATCCAGAAATGTTAGCATACTTCCTTCTTCAGTTTTCTGTGTGTGTGTGTGTGTCTGTGTGTGTGTGTGTGTGTGTGTGTGTGTGTGTGTGTGTGTGTGTGTGTGTGTGTGTGTGTGTGTGTGTGTGTGTATAAATATATACATCTAAATATCTACATATCCATATATAATAGATAGTTTGTGTAAGCAGAGAGCTGCAGCACATCCTTTCATTAAGATAAATCTATTTACTTTAAAGCAAGATTACTCATATTTTTTAGACCACCAATGTACTTTTTTGTTGTACTGTATATCAGCCAAAAGTATAATATTGCAGTTGTACAAATGTAATAGCATGTCCCACATTTCCAAATGGCTTTCTGACCACCTGGAGATTGCTGTTCCATTCTTATAATGCCAAGACTTCCTTTGCACTTGCATAAGTATAATCACGTCACACATTATTCAAGGGCTTTTAGCAGTCTGGAGACAGTCACGCTGTTCACTTAATGTCAATATTTCCTTCATTGTCTCATTGCTCTCTGTAGATTGTTTATGTAATAATGCCGTCTATGTTCATTCTAAGCCAGTTTTTCTATCCATTAAAATGGATTACACTAAGGAGCTGATTTAAAGTGATGCACGAAACATCTTTGACACTGTCATTTGTACTACTAAAATGCGTTCCAAATGAGTGTTTCTTATTTTAGCAATTACAGGCACTTGTCTTTACTTGTACTATTTTTGTAGTGAGCATTTCTTTAGTCTTCTGTTTCTATAAACTTTTGAACACCCATACCATAAAGAATCAAATGAATGAAGATGGTCAAATGACTGACCTTTTCAAATGCAGTCTGAGACCTATGCAGTTATAATGGTTGAAGAGAATCTAATCAGTTTTCCTTTCATAGACACTAAGAAACTTATTCAGTTGTATATACTTAATGAGTGAAACAAATCCACTGTACAATGGAAAAGGAACACTATGCAGCATATCATCTATGCATACTTTTTTGATGGCTAAACTGAATCATCTTCTGTTTTATGTTATTGTTCACATCTATAATTTATTCATTTATTAATTTCCGAAAGAGTTTGTCATTGTCAATGCTAAGGTGAAGAACAGGGTTCCTCTAGCCCAGCAACAATTTGCAACTTAACATAAAATTGTTTAAATATTTTATAGCAAAGTGAAAGGTGCGATTTCCTATTGAGTCTAAACATGGGCACTCTGACATTTTGCCATGCATAGTACATATCATTTGGAAGGTGTCCATAGGAGTGATTAGTGCCCAGCCTACCTTAACAGAGTACTTAGGACAGAACGGAACAATGGGCCTAAACTAACATCTACCAGAATGCTCATAACTCTGTCACAAGGAATTAACTGTCTGACACTGCAGAAATGCCTCAGTTTTACCACATTTTCATGATTTCATCCTTTTGACTAGTACCTAAAGCTCATGACAAAAGGATAAAGGTGTAGCCTGAACTGTAAATTTATAGTTTCATCATTTAATTCTGCTCTAACTTCAAAACCTGAAGAAACACCCACAGTATCATCACTGCTACCCATACGCTATGGTCAGTCTTCTGATCCTGTACACACTGTCTTAGGAATAAACCTTAGGATACTTTGAACTCCTCTGCTTGATGTAGCTGCTTTCTTCTTACTGACAGAAAACAACTTATTGTTTTCTGGGGAGTAGCATGACCTCTTTTTTGGATGGGGTTGATTTTCACCCCAGCCACTTCATACTCAGCAATGAACTGCAACACTCCACATCAGAAATAACAGTCAGCAAAATCTGCACTTTTGGACAATATTGTCTGCCAGTAACAACCTTGTTCTGCAGTTCTCACATCTCCAGACTGGATACTGTGCATATTTTGTCTGAGCAGATATCTCATCCTTGAAAATCATGACTTAGATGGAAAATAAAGTACCTCCTGATGAAGCCATACACCCCTCCTGAGCATATTCACTTTAATTCAGAAATGGTGTAAACAACTTTCACTCAGTAGATACAAGCACTATGTTGCAAACATTCATATTTCTTTTCTTTAACAATGTCAAACAGTATGGGATTGGGCAGTGATATTACTTGCCAAGGAACTTTGTACAGTAGTCCATGATTTGGTTAACTCAGTCACCACCTCATACTTTATGATTCATGTGGCACTGTTGGTAAAAACACTTACGGTTCTTAATACATACATAAACGGTTAGCTGTTTTTGTAGCAACCTGATGCAGTTTGCAAGATTTGATAAGAAAATGAATGCGATTCCACACTGAGACTACAATCATACCAGAATGACACTTTCCATCTTTTAGATTACAAAATGTGAAATGCCATCCGCATGCTGGTATTCCTACCTGAAAAGTCTTTCCAAAAAATTTACCCAAAATGCATTACTTTGAGCCTCATCCACTGGTGAAAGCTGAATGGGTATAACATATAACATATAACTAACTTTTACTTGTAGCATGTTGTGTCCTGTGCAAAGTATCAGTCTGTATCTGAAGGCACATTAAAAAACTTGCTTTTTGTAAGTGCTATTTTTGAGTTCTGTATGTGTTTTAAGTATGATGTATAGGCTCATAGGTAAGTACTGGGTTAACGTCCCTTGCCAGCCATGTTATCCTTACTCAATTTCCATTTTTGTCCTTGAGAAAAACTAAACCATTCGGTTATAGAGTGGCCTCACCCATCCCATATGACTATACATTACCCCTACTAAGAATAACTGGGATCATATCATAGCTAATTTGAAGGGACTGGTGCATTTAGCAGCATTTAAAAAAAAGCAAAAAGCATTTAAGAGCTTTGTCTGTCCATTAGTGGTAGTATAGGGGCAGCCCTGGGGTAAAATTTGTGTTTGCCATCCGTAGATCTATGTTGTGTTTTAATATTGACAGAGATTAACTTTTTTTTAATGTGGATGGGTTGTCTTGTTCTACAGCAGTTGTATGCTCTGCAAGATATCCCTGTTCCTCCAAACCATTCTGTTGATGTACAATAAAGCCATTAGTAATGGGCTAGAGGATGTGTTATGTGCCAGACACAGTCACCTCTTAGGAGTCTGTAGGATACAGAGTATAGTGACAGGACTTTAAGCTGACCTATGTAGGACATTTATTTAGGCCTTGTTTTCTTTTGCTAAGTTATCTTTGTGGGCATTCCAGTCTTATGAAGGGTGTTGATGAAATGAAGTATATATTATGTGTCCTAAGTGACTGACTTACACTTTCTTTTGTGTGCATGCTTAACCATTTCTTGATGCTTCATTAAAAATCCCCTTTCTCCAGCCATTTTCGTCAAAGATATATGAAAGAACAGACTAGAGCACCCAAGCACTGTCATATTCATCAGCAGAAGTCAATCAGATCTTCGCCATGGTGAGAAGGACTAGGGACAGTAAATGTCTTCCACAAGTCCATCTGCAGCATCGATCAAAGGTTGCAACATCTGAGTACATAGCAAAACGGGACCAAGACAGTTGCATGGCTGCTCTAAACTCAGCTGAGAGGCATGACTTCTCTATTCCCAGCACTAGGGACATTGAAGAAGCTAAGTCAATCACAGCACATGTAGCAGCAAGGCCCTGGAGATACATTAACTCTGTTAGTCCTACACTACCTCATGCCTTCTGTTGTACACCTCACGTAAAGCAGGTCTGGATAAACTGTGACATACATACTATGCAATCAAAATGTGCATAAGTCAAAGAGGTGGGCACATGTGTTTCCCCAAGAACAAGCTCAGAAATTGAGAATTTTAAGAATGGCAGGGAGGGCAGTGTCAAGAAGCTAAGCGGACAAATGATGACATATGTCGGAAGAAGATAAGGAAGGAACATATCTGTCTGGCAGAAAATACAGAACAATGGCTAAAACCTTTGTTAACATGTTATATATATTTAACCAAAGCAGTCATGTGTGTGTGTGTGTGTGTGTGTGTGTGTGTGTGTGTGTGTGTGTGTGTGTGTGTGTGTGTGTGTGTGTGTGTGTGTGTGTGTGTGTGTGTGTGTGTGTGTGTGTGTGTGTGTGCAACTATTAAATGTTCCTATACCTTTTTTCTTTCTTGCATTATACAAAAATTGTATTTCATGTAACTTAATGTATTTATCATAAACTTTTAAAGCTTTTTCATTAAGTAATGTCTTTCTATTGTTTGTATATCAACGTGCAAAGTTCATGTTCTATTTGTTTCATTTCTTTTATTAATACTGGAACTTCTATCTCCAGGCCTTTGCTAAAAAAGAACAAATGTCAAGTCAGATTATCTCAGTTAAATTCAAATAAATATGTATATATATATATATATATATATATATATATATATATATATATATATATATATATATATATATATATATATGTATATATATATATATATATATATATATATATATATATATATATATATATATATATATATATATATATATATATACAGTGGCAGCTGGTGACTTCAAATCAAAGGGGGGCTGCAGGAGACAGCTGAATGGGTGGGGTCAATGGGAAGGGGTGTGGCCAACTAGAAAGGGGGGGGCTATGCTCAAAACCAGAAAAAACTAACTAAATACACTGACGTGGGTGCCAAACCGCCATTATGAGAGTCCAATCAAGACAAAATGAAGTGTAGAAGAATAAAAATATTTCAATGCATCGGCTGCATGACAGCTTACTTAATATCTAGATGGAAACAAAAAGGTTGTGAGGCATGAAAAAATAAATTACTTTTTTAAAATACATTAATGGAATGCCAGTCAAAATCAAGTATAAGAAAAACAAGCAGCACTCAACTCAAACCACTTCTTGCACTGCAGTTCTAATTATAATTTATATTCAGCTTTATTTAAAGTACCAAGTAACATGTTGAAAGTAGAAATCTCTGATGCCCCCACTTGTAAAAATGTTCCTTATCCAAAAAAAGACCTGCTGCCTGACAACTATCTACTTGTTTCATGGGGAAAACATGATCAAAGTAAAAAATGAAAAGCAAACAAGAAATAAGCTCAAGATACATTGCTTACAAGGATTACTGTACAGGTTATGGACCACACGACTGGCATTCTGTTTAGTTTACGGTTAAAGCCTGCAGAGATGACTGGAAGTCTCCAAATGTAATGAGCTTCTTAAAATAATGTAATCCTGTCCTTTATTACAAATACTGTCATATGCATTTCAATACCCAAGGCTTATACATTATCTAGTTAAGTATTCTCTACATGGCAACAACAGAAAGGCTTTCAATGTTGGCAATTCTTTAACAGTATGCTTATTAAAGCTTACTTGCATCTTACAATCTCAGCCAAGCTTAACTGATGGTCATTAAAGTATTGCTACTTAAACACAGAGCAACAGGTACTTTGAGTAATAAGCATAAATCAACAGTACAAAAAATATGACAGAAACCAGACCATTCTGCAAAAATCAAGGACAGATGAAAAGCCACTCCTGTACTTGTGTCTACCTTGGATGGGGGGATACCCTGCACATTTACACTGCATAACTACTCCTTGCCTTGCTTCGACACATCCAGAGTCACTACATGGGGGAGTGGGGTGCAACAAGTATGTCACAATTTGAAATGTCTCTGGCTGACTGTGATGACCCTAACACATTTGTCATATCTCTCAACCTCAGATCAAGAAATCCGGACAAAGCCATACAAAGAAGTGGGACAAAGGCCCAAAAACAAGGACAATTTTTAAAAATATTGCTCTTATAAACTTAGAAAGATAATAGAATAGGTCTTGCATTAGTATGAATTTTCTGAATGGTGTGAAATCTGAAACTCAAATGTCTGTCATTATTTTCTAACTTCAGTCTTTAATAATTTGTCACTAATTTGCCAAAAAAACCCCACAATTTTATGAAGAATGGTCCAAAAATGTGATGTAAAAATATAAAATAGCCACACAATACAGCTGGGAACCTGTCAAAGAAGGGACACTTTAATATTAGTACTGCTAACTTGAGCAGCTGACAAAATAAAATAATCTACATGCATTTCTGAAAAAAAAGTAATCTATAACTATGATTACAGTTATTTCTTAATTGTAAGCCCTCCATGTTTTCTTTCAAAATTGCTATTTTGCGGAGGGATTATTAGGGGAAGAGCAACATTTTGAGCCCAAATCAGGGACAGTTGAGAGGTTTGGCTATGCCTAATTCTATAAAGTAATTTGCATGTATGTACCTCTCAACCTATTAATGCAGTAAATCTGGACAAGGCCAAATATATTGGGGGAACATATAAACAGTACTAAAAATTGCTCTTGTATAAACTGAGACAGTTGATAGAACAACAAGTCTTATTTTAGCATGCATTGGTTATGAAGTCTGAAACTCAGTGTGTCATTATTTAGTGACTTAATTCATAAATGATTTGCCACAAATTTTATGAGGAACAAACCAAAAATAAGAAGCAAAAATCTATTCATTCTTTGAAAATCTGGACAGTTGAGAGGTATAGTTCAGCTAGGGCTGTCTAAGTTTGCCGCCCTTCCCCCTCACAAAATCATGGTCAAATGGAGCCTCCTGCTGCTGCCATTCTAATGATCCCATTACTTGGCTATTTCACTCCATTTACCATAAACACTAATGTGCATACTGATTTACTTCTATGATGATTTGGACTTCATTTGAAAGTTTTATTTTGCATTTTACAGCACAAACACAAAGCCATCTGCTAAACAAATTTAGCATTAAAACTTCTCTGCCCTTGAAACTCACATTAATTGAAACAGCATTGAAACCCACATTCAAAGAAAATACATTTTACCAGTGGCAAATAAAGATTAATTCTGGGCTGTTTTCAAATCATAGGCCCCTTGCATATGAAACATACATATGCTCTTTGATACACCTTCCTATTGTTTTGAACATTTTTCCAGTAAACAATGAAACAAAATGCATGCACCAATAATGACAAAACTGCCCAGTTCAGAACATTTCCTTCATCAAAGTCTACTCAAACTTCTACAGTCCACCATTATCAGTAAATATGCACAATTCTACAGTCCACCATTATCAGTAAATATGCACAATCTCTGAAGTAAAAAAGTCATCTAAATAATTCCACATTAAATAAATCTGTAACTAATGAAGAGGTTGCTGCTAGCAAAAACCTTTATATTTCATGGTTTCATCGATGTGTCTGATGCCCGTGAGGAATAAATTGCCTATATTACATTAAAAATTATAAGCTAGTAATACTGCAATAGGAAATGGATGGCAATGAGCGTCATGGCTTAGTGGTAGGTCATATGGACTAGTGTTACCAAGGTCCTGGGTTCGAGATTGACAGTGGGAATTTATTTTTCGGTTGGGAGGGTGGCTTAATGGCTAAGGTATTTGCCTTACAAACACAAGGTGCAGGGTTTGAGTCTCACAAGGGATAATTGGCTAAGCTTGAAATGGCTCGCAAGGGCAGTTATCTTAGTAATAAACTATGAACTATGAAACAAGATAACAGGTTCATAGTTAGTATCAACTTTTTCAGTACAGCAGCATTCACCCCTTGTGGGAGTAGAACCAACAACCTTCTGCATCAAAAGCAAGTACACAACCTGTTGTGCTATTAACATTGCAAGCTGATTTTCCATAAGCAGCACTAAACGTCTCTTCCCCTGCAGCTCTCAGCTCCTTGTAAAATCTATTCAATACTCAACTGCATCTCAACTTTGCAGCACAAGAAATCTGGAAAAAGCCAAATTTATTGGGGGGGGGGGGGCTCAAAAGGCCAAAAACCAGGGACACATTAAACATTGCTTGTATAATCTTGGAAAGTTGTAGAAAATGCTGTGTTACCACCATACATTTTACTGCCAAGGTCCCTGTGCAAAAGTGTCAGAGCAACATACCACTATGCCAAATCACCTGCTTTGTGAAAGAGAAATGCTGTGTTACCACCATACATTTTACTGCCAAGGTCCCTGTGCAAAACAATCAGAGCAACATGCCACTACGCCATATCAGCTGTTTTGTGAAAGAGAGGAAGACTGAAACTTAAATGGCTATCATTTAATGAATTCAGTTCTCACCATAGCTGTAAACCTCTTAGCACAAAACACCTGGACAAACCCAGTAATGAGGGAATACAGCCCTCAGACATATTCAGTGAATTTAGTTCTTGTCATAGTTGTCAACCTTAGCACAAAAAACTGGACAAAGCCAATAATGGGGCAATACAGTCCCAAAAATAAGGACAAATGTCAAATATTCATCTTATAAACTTAGAAAATTGCTAGAATAAAAGGTCGTGTTACTGTGTATTTTCTAAAGAATATGAAGTCTGAAATTCAAATGCCTGCCAATTTTATTTAACATTTGTTAATCAGGACAATCTGAGTTGGAATAAAAAAACAATTTTCAGCAGAGGCCCAGGAAGAAATAATGCAGACATGTCTTTATAACATGGGAGGACACAAAAGCAAACCCACACAAACACAGGGAGAAGATGCAGACCCCACACAGAAGGCACCCCAGCCAAGAATCAAACCCAAGACCCTGCAGCCGTAAAGTGACAATACTACCACTGCATCATCAAATATTAAGCATTGCAACATTTAGAAACCACAGATATTATGAGGAACAGATCAGATCAAATAGGAGGCAAAAATCTGCAATTTTTTTACAAATGGTGGTGGGTAGGGAATTCAAGTCCTTAACACCTGCATACAAGGTACAGGGTTCAAGCCTGAGTATCTCTACCCAACACTACACCATTTGTTCTCTAGCCACCAGTATATAGTAATTGGGGCATTTTACACAAACACACACAGTCCCTACTTCTGTCTCTTTCTTACACACACACACACACACACACACACACCTTACCCATCTCAGGAGGGTAATACACCTCAAAATATATTCATTTGCATGACTTTTGTTTTCGAACTTCATGAGATCTGTAATATTTCAGAAAATATTTTTATAAATACTAGCCACATTTAGTTTCAATGTAATCCTTGAAAAATACCCAAACATAGCTCTCTATCAGAAGAGTGAGACCTTATTTTGTGAGTTCAAATGCTTTGTAAATAAATATGTATTTCGAAAGCAGCCACATATACACAGATGCACAAATTCCAGGTTAAAATAAGGTCAGGTTATAAGGATATAAAAACTTTAGAACAACATCTTGCCAGAAAGCTATGAGGGTAGCTGCATATGTACAATAGAATAAAATAACTACTTAAACAAAGAAACTACAAGGCACCAGAGAAAAACAGCCCTAATAGATAATCTGTGAGACAAAGAAGGGTGACATGTTTTGAGTAAACATCTTGGCTCTAAGCCAAAGCTGTCAGCAGCTCAACAAAGGCTGCTTGTTGCTTCACTCACTGCAGCAGCTATGCCATCAGTTGACACTGTCACATGGTTTTCATGACTATCCAATTAATTTCACATTTCTTGGGTTGTGTGGTGCCCCACACTTGCTGCATTCTGTTCCTGAGTATATGTATTTATGAATGCCTTGAAAATATCACTTTTAAATGAATTGCAGAGGTAGAAAATAAAGGTAGTTCGCTACATTCCCATATCCCCATTAATACTTTGCCAGCCAGCTAGTTTTTCTTTCAAATTGATCTAATCAGGCTTAAATTCCAACACTTTCTGCTATGATTGATTCTTCTTCTTTTTTCTCCTTTTTGGGACATTTTATTTCCCTTTTCAAATTTGCAAATGCCTATATCAACATAATGGAAGGGATATTAACAATTAACATACTTACATCTATTCTGCACCCGTCCTTCACTCTGTACTTTCTTCTTCTTCTTTCTTCTTCTTCCTTCTTCTTTCGTCTGCTCTTCTTCCGCTGCCCAAATAAATCCACCAAAAACAAAAACGATTCCGAAACAGAAATGAAAAAAAAATAGAATGATGATCATCACAAATAATTAAAGCTGCTCGATTCCTAAGCCAAACTGAACTAATTGATTCTTGCTCTCTTCCCAGCACATAAAGCCTGGGAAGAGAGCGACAACCAATCAGCAGCATTTAGGCTTTAGCCCAGCAGGCACGTCATGACTGACGTGCCTGCGGGCGTCGCAGTCCGAGCCCCTTCCAAGTCTATGCAGTTTGGAACCGCTGCCGCATAGACTTCTGGGCATCACAATGATGCCTTATGTGCTCCTCCGGGCTGCAAAGAAAAAAAAAAAAAAAGCTGTTTACAACCGCGTGGGTAAGGTGCTCAATGCGCATGCGCATACTTTTGAGTCGCAGACTCGAAATTTAAACTAAAAAAAAAGATTTCTTTTTTTTTTTTACAGTAAATTAAAAAATATAAACAAGACCAAAACAACTGAGGGGGCTGCAGACCGGCAGTCCAATGCCACGAGCCGCCCCTGTATATATATATATATATATATATATATATATATATATATATATATATATATATATATATATATTTATGGGCCTACATCTAAAGACCGACACCCAGATGACCAACTTTCAAAATCCCAAGACGAAAATCACGAAAGCTGAGAAATAAGCACTTGGCCAACATGCTTTGTTCTCCACTGTAGTGGTGCCCTGTAGTTGGTATATTTAGTTAGAGGAGGTGTGGGGGGGGCAGCCCCCAACATAGGCTGGTGTGGGGGGCATAGCCACCCACCAAAGTGGGTTTTACTTACCTTGGTGTGAGTTTTGTTTACACTGGTAAAAACTGACATTTGGGTTTCTGAACTTTCATGATTTTCATCTTGGGATTTTGAAAGTTGGTCATCTGAGAGTCAGGCTTTAGAAGTAGACCCTAGATATATATATAAATATATATATATATATGTACATACCCACACACACACACATATATATATATATATATATATATATATATATATATATATATATATATATATATATATATATATGTATAGACACACACACACACACACACACACACACACACATATATATATATATATATATATATATATATATATATATATATATATATAGACACACACACACACACACACACACACACACACACACGCACACACATGCAGACATACACAAGTCACACAGAAGTATGTATGTGACCCTTTTGTACTGAAGAGAAACTCTCAAATAGTTTGCATAAACTTGCTTGTTTTCTTAGTCTTACCCTTGAACATCTAAATTTGTTTGAGAGTTGTAGAGTCAGATCTTGCTACTGGACTTTGAACCAGTTGAAATTTAAACCTAGGACTCCATTTATGTCACTGCAATAACAGTGGAAAAATATGGTGAAATAAAACTTAACAGCTTTATAATACGGCACTATGTAAATAGTTGATTACACAAGTGCCTGAATGACACTTAATGTCATTCACCTCAGTGAAAGTACAACATGACAGGTGCTTTTATAGGAAGATACCAATAGTACTTTTGTGATAATATAGGTTAAGGCTTTGTGATTGCAGCACAGCGGTACAAAGTGTACAAAAATATTTTCAAACTCTCCTTTGTCAGGGGATCATGTGAGACATGCAAATTCTCCCTAAAAGAGGAATATTTTAGCATACATAGCTTTTATACCACCTTAGCAGAGAAATCCTGCAAAACAGAGAAACACCCTATAGATAGTTGTGTCTGTAACAATCAGTTTTCTTTATTTTGAGCATGTGTGTATAGAATTAGTGCTTGTATGAAATGAATAAAGGAAGTATATACAGAAGGGTAGACAAATAGCTTTTACATGAATAGTTGTTTAACCAGTAGAAAAGAACTAAGATTCCAAAAATTGCATAAATGTATTACTGACTAAGAGGTATAGCTGGCTTTGTTGATCTCTGTACTGGTGTCCCACAGCCCAAGCTTTTCATCTGAAGAGCATAAACTACAACAAAAAAAGTCCACTCTGACATACCGGCACTCTGAGCATGTAGCTAGATGCCAGATAGATGCCCCCTGCCCGCTGACCTAGCTTTTCAATGGAAGAGTAAAAAAAGTATGCTCTGATATACTAGCAATATAAGCATTTAGCCAGATCCGCACCTGCTCCCTCCTGCACCAGCTTTTCAATGAAAGGAAAAAAAGGTTCACTCTTATCTACCATCACTCTGAGCATGTAGCCAAATGTCATACAGACACCCCCTCCCTCCTGTCCCACCTCTTCACTGGAAGAGCAAAAAAGAGAAGAATGTCTACTGCAGCTAAAAACACACCCCCTTCCTGACCCAAATCTTCATTGAAAGACATACCAGCTGCCTGCTCCAGCTCTTCATTGGAAGAACTCAAAAAAAAAAGCCTCAACGGTAGATACACACCCCCTCCCTGCCCCAGCTCTTCATTGGACAAACTAAAGAAAGAATGCCTCCAAGCCAGATTTATTCACATACCCTCCCTGCCCCGGCTCTTCACTGGAAGAGGAAAAATGCCTCCAAGCCAGATACACAACCCCTCCCTTCCTCAGCTCTTCATCAGAAAAGCAAGGTAAAATAAAACAAGAGCTCTTCTTGTTTTTAGCTATAGCAAGCCAGTAGATACATTTGTAACAATTGCTTTGCTACAGTTTATCACCCACAAAGCACTGATGCACTGAACTCCCTTTCTATACCAGCATTCAGAAATGTCTGTGCAGAAAGAAGAATGCAGGAACTTGCTTCATGATCACCCGTCCTCTAACACCTGGTGCCCAGGGCAGCTGTCCCTTTACCTCACATTTGTTATGCTACTGGCAACCATCTAAGCCCCTCAGTACTCTGTGATTTAGTAATTGGGGAAAAAAAAATAAAATAGCAAGCAAAGAAGAAAAAAAATCCCCATATGCCCAGATAAGTGTTTAATATTATTCTGCCAAGTGTATGGTAATACCTGTACCTGTACCTGTACCATGTGTACCCCAAGCATGTTATTGTGCTTATAACATGGGCATCTGCATTTTTTTTGTAGTTTGAATTTTATAATTAGTAGTTTATGTATGACAATTATACATTTTGCAGTATATTTTAATGTAAAATATTTCCTACAGTAATATTAACTAATTTATAGCTGCACAGGGTTATATATGTGCAGAATTTTTGTTAGAAATTTTCAAGGTTGGCATTTAAGGAGCTGTTTGTCAAATTATCATATGGTACTGTTGCCTTGTATCAGTTTTTTTCTGGACTATCTGTAAATCAGAACAATTGTTTGGTAGTTGGGAAATGCAGTTGGAGTTTCTGTAGAAAATCATTTTTAGAATCAAAGTATTGTAGACAATTCCCTTAATTTTTTCCAGCAGTCGCATCCTTCAGATTTAAGATGATTCCAGTTATCGGGCGTCGACAACATCCCCTCAGCACACTGTGTCTTCTTCTTCTTCTACTTTCAGCTTTTCCCACTAGAGGCCACCACAATGGAACAATGGTCTGCAGAATGATTGGCAGTGGAGTTTTCTGGTGTTGAGTTGCTAGCCTGGCACCCAACCTTCCACAGGAGGCACACACATACAGCTAGGGCCAATTTAGAGTGTCCAATCCACCTGCAGCATGTTTTTGGGATGTGGAAGGAAACTCGAGTACCCGGAGGAAACCCACATGACTATTGGGAGAACATGCAGACTTTGCACAGAAGGCACCCCAGCCGAGATTCAAACCGGAGAACTTCTTGCTGTGAACTGGCAACATTAACCACTGCAACATGGGGCCCCTCAGCAAAGCGTGTAATTTTCAAAATGGAAGCCCTCAACCAACTCATTTTCACTACACCAGGACATAGATTGATATGACCATAGCTCAACCAACTCATCTTCACTACACCAGGACATAGGTTGATATGACCATGAACAGTATCAATTCACATTTCCCTTTCCAAGCTGGAAGGCAGCCAAGATTATCCTCTAAAAGTCCTTTCTCAAACAATCATAGCTTATCATTTGCTAACAGTACTACCCTCTGTACACACATATCTAGACCCTTTATATCAGGAATGGACTGACAATCTATAGCCTCTCCTGCAAAGCTTAACCTGCTCTTTTGTAGTTAAATGCATCTATTCCAAGGATACTAACTGAACATCTTCTTTCTTAACTGCATTTAAAGCTCCATCCCACTTCATTGAGCTAGTCAGTCCATTCACATTCTAAGTTAAAGAGTTTATCAGTCTCTAGAGAGAACCTAACTCTTCACTCCTCAAATTATTATTCATACTGCCCACTAATGATGTTAGCACTCTTTTTAAACATAGCCTGAGCACTAGCTTTGTTCTGGCAGAGTGCAGAACAGCAAAATAACCCCCTTGCACAAAGGGGATCCATCAACTGACCCAGGAAACTATTGAACCATAAGCCTAACCAGGCCATGGGAAGAATCATTATAGACCTTATCAGAAAGAACACAGGTGATCTTGAAACTCTTGACCCAACCCAGTTTGGTTTCATCAAGGGTTGATCTTGCTTATTAAACCTGGTGGGTTTTTTTGAGAATGTTACCAAATCCATTGATGAGGGCAAATAAGTACATACTTCCTGTCTTGATTTAGTTAAGGATTTTGACACAATCCCCCATGCAGGGATCATTGAGCAACACTCACAGTTGGGGATTAACCCATACATCACTAGATGGGTAGCCAACTGGCTCACTGACAGAATGCACACTGTCAAAGTTGTGGAGTACATTTCCACCAGTAGACCAGTTACCACCAGGGTACCACAAAGGTTTATGCTGGGCCCTATACTGTTTGGGAATCTATTTCCCTGAGTTCCAAGTGAAAGTAGATGGCCTGTGGCTTACCAGATTTGCAGATGACTCCAAACTGGGGGCAATTATCGAGTTCCCCAGTGATGAAAACATATTACAGAAGAGGCTGACACAGAAAAATGATCGGTGCCAAAGTTACAGACTAAAACCAAATGCATAAAAATGCCTCATTATCCCCTTTGGTAAAGAAGTAGCACATGCTAATTATGATATAGGTAGCATCCCCTAAGCTCAAACCCAGTGGTGCAAGACTTGGGAGCACAGTTAGATAGCTATCTAAACTTTGATCACTATGTGTACATAGTGGTAAGGAAAGCCTTCTACATTACATGCACACATACATAAAAATGTTTCAAGCATGGGCATTAATGCCCTTCTAGCTTGCCAATATACCAAAGCACTTGTTCCCATAATAAATGTCCCGGCTGTTCTTATAAATATCTAAACTAGTACTTGCTTTAATGTAATTTGCTAGTATGTTCCATGCATCAGCTACTCTGTCAGAGAGCCAATTAGTACACTTCTCGTTCCTACAGTATCTTCTACACAGGTTATCTGATGATTCTCTAGTACTTTTTGATAACCCCAAACATTCCCAGAGGTAGTTGTCCCTAAATGCCCGATATACCTGAATAAGATAACCTCTTAAATATCTGTAAGAGACACTGTACAAGTTCAGATATTTTAGTCTTTCATAATAACTTAGATTTTCACATCCATGGATGTCCTTGGTATATTTCCACTGTAATCTTTCCAGTTTATTCATGCTTGTTTTCCTATAGGGTTTCCATATTGTTATTCCATACTCAAGTTTGGGTCTAATGTAACTAACAAACAATGACTTCATTATGGTTGATTTCCTAGACTTTATAAATCCTTTTATAACTATCATTAGCCAATTGGTTGATATGATTAGAAAAACTCATAGCTGAATCTGCCTATATACCCAGGTCCTTAAATGAGTCTACAGTTTCAATCACTGTGTGCTGTATTAAATATTCAACTTTCAGTTTATGTCTCTCAAATCTCATATCCTTACTTTTTGATGTATTTATCAACATATTATTCTCCTGTGCCCAAATGGTCAATTTAGTCAAATTATTTTGCAGACATGGCTTATCTGTAACACTTGTGATCAGCTTACACAATTTTAGGTCATCAGCATATAGACTGTAGAACACCTCAGATAAAAAAGTAAGGTCTGAAAGATATAATCTAAACAAGTAAGGGCCTAGAACAGAGCCCTGTGGGACACCTTGATTGTAACCAAGGATTTCACCTGTCCAGTTGGTGTGTGATACTTGCCATGTCCTATTTGTAAGCCGTGCAGCAATCCATCTTATCAACAGTACATCAATACCTAGTTGTACTAATTTATTGATCAGTGTTTTGTGTATGACCCTGTCAAATGCTGAAGTTAAAGCTATATAAATCACATCACAGCACAATTTTTCATTCATAGCTGTTATTATATTGTTATAGAGCATCATGTTATAAGTGGTAACAGATCTATTTTCAACATATGTATGCAGATATATGGTTCCAAGGGATCTATATTAGATCATCGAAACGGCAAAATTTTGAATGATCTAATATTGAACCCAATGTCGTGAATGCGTTGTTTTGGCTTTGCTGTTTTCAGCCATGTGGTGGAAAGTTACGGGTTGGGTTAAGGTAAGTGTGTGATTGTGTGGACATTCGGGTTAGGGCACAGGTTGGGTGAGTTAGGGTTAGGGCGCAGGTCAGGTAAGTGTGCGATTGTGCCAGAATTTGGGGTTAGGGGCAGGTTAAGTGAGTTAGGGTTAGGGCGTGGGTTAGGTGATTGTGTGATTGTGATGGACCTTAGGGTTAGGGTCTGGGTTAAGGTAAGTGGATAGATAGTAGTGTATGTGCAGTGTAGTGTAGGGTTAGATGTAACTTTTAAATGTATGTGTGCAGATTGCTGCTTTTTAGTGTGCTTGTAGTGTTTGTGTGTGTTTCTTGGAACAGCAATTTTTTTCCCTGGGAAAAATTCCATGTTTTGATATTGTTGGGGTTCGGGTTTTGCAGTTTGACATTATGGCATTCAATAATGAGCCATTTCGATGACCGGTTTCAAGTCCCAACATATACAGTTCTGACAATAACTTATACATTACTACTTTCTCCATTATTTTTCCACAACATGAAAGCTGACTTAACGTTCTGTATGATTCTGGGTTTGTCCTACTCTTATTTCCCTTAAAGACAGGTTTAATAAGTGCATGTCTCCAATCTTGAGGAATCTCCCCATATTTATATGACCTAGTGAATAATAGATATAATGGTAGTGTAAGTTTTTGCTGAAGTGTTCTCAGGTCATTGTTACTTATTCCATCTCCTACTTGCGCTTTGTTTGGATCCAGTTTGCACAGTTCTTTTTCAATATAATCTAATTTGATTCCAGTATCTGGAGTCACCTGGATGTCACTAGGACAACTTACAACCCCTTTTGTGGAGTCAAACTGTTTTGTGTAAGATTTTGTAAATATATCTATAATCTGTTTTGTATGAGAATAAATTTTAGAATCTGCACACAATTTATCAATTTGTGTATCTTTACTCCTTCCACAGAAATCCCAATCCCTCAGAGCCACACGCTCCAGGGATCTAAACCTTATCATCACAATGAACAAAACATGCTGGAGGGATAGGTTCCTGAACCAGAGACTCCCCATACTCTGGAATAGACTGCCCATACATGTCAAGCAGAGCGCCTCATTGGCCCTCTTCAAAAGGAACCTTGATGATTGGATGGGAGATAGGAAATTCATCCCGGGGATCATGTCAGTCGCCCTGCTAGACAGGGGCCCAGAGAAGTAAATATTGTGGGAAGAAATTTCTAGGGAATTGTTATAGCTAGGCTTGCATAGGCCTTAGGGCCGATAGCCTAGTACCAACCTATGAACCTATGAACATCTTATGAATCTATAAAAAGGTTTCCTATTATGCTCAGTATCTTTATATAAATTTTCTTCAAATTTTTCTTGATCTTGTCTAAGACTATGCTTAAGATGTTTGTCCAGCTTGTTTATTTCAGTTTTCAAAGTTGTAGTTTGACCTGTCTTCCATTTCTTATATTTTTTGTCTTTCACCTTAATCAGGTATCTTGTTCTTATGGAAATATACCCCCCTGATGTTGCGTGCCTAGATCCTGCTGTTAAACATTTGTTTGACGTTTTGCACTCAAACAATTTCTCTTTCAAAACTTTCCACATTCCATCTGCAGTTTTTCCACGGAACAACTCACTCTAGTTAGTTTTATATAGTAACTGTTTTGCTTCCCTATAATCTGTAATTAACCTAAGTTGCATTGGCTTAGATTTCAGTTTGGCAGAATTATCTAGTAACAAATTAACCTTAATAACCCCATGATCACTGCACATCAATGGTGGTAAAACTTGACTTGACATTGTGCATCTTGTAAATAAGGGCATCACATCCAAGACTATGGAGGCTATAACTCCACTGTACTTAACCCTTATCAGGCCACTAATTGATAAAATGCTTCCTTCTGTATGTATCTCACTAAACAACTGCTGCTACTAGAGAGATCACAGAGGTTTCTAGCCAAGAGAATCCAGGGCTTCCAAAAATGTGACTTACATGAAAAAAACTGAAAGCCCTGTCACTGTACTCTGTATCATACAGGATGCTGAGAGGTGACTTGTGCCTGGTCTACAGAGGAACCTCTGATCCTACCCTAATGAAAATGCTGCACATCCGCAAATCAAATGGGACAAGAGTCACTTGTTCCAGGGATCTCAACCTAGCCTGTGACATTAACAGAACATGTTGGAGACAGATGAGACAGATATGTCTCCCAGAGATTGCCATTCCTCTGAAATAAGCTCTAGCTTCACATGAAATAGAGCTCCTCAAAGACTCCTTTTTAAGTGCAACCTTGACAATTGGATGGGTGACTTTAAATTCACTCTGGGGGTGACATCTATGTCCATCATGGACAGGGGTAGTCGGTGATGCTCATAGAATTGAACCAGTGAAATACAAAACTGCAGACAAGGAAAAAGTTGCCAGGTAAATCCGTCACTAGCCAAGATGAAAATACAACAAGCTGGTAGCGATAGCGATATTCTAAATGCAAGTTTATTGCTTTTTAGAACAACATACATTTTCGCTACTGTTCAACAGTAGCTTCTTCAGAGAAACAGACACAAAGAAAGCGCCAAACATTTAAACCTGCAAGTGACGTGAATGCGTTGAAACACGTCACTACAAGACACATATAAGCGTATTCATTCACTAATTACAATATATTAGTACAATTATAAAATGCATATAAAAACAAACTTATACATCAGTGTTATGTTAAAAATAATAGAGACAATTCATTCAACAAGTAAATACTTGTGTAAATCATCAATTACTACTATAATGTGATGTGTTGTAATATGCCAGCTATGCTACTGCACATTTTACAAGAAAAATCCGAGGTTCATATACAAGTTTATAAAAGCTGTCAATGATTTTAACTGAACATTCACTCCACATTATACAATTAATATATATAAAAAGTTTTTTATAAGAAATAAGTATAGTTAATAATACCATGATGTTATTTCAAAACAAACTCAGGTATAAATATTTTAAAATTCCTATGCTAGTTGTAATTATTTGCATTATAAGCATTTAAACATTGTGTCACCAAAACAGTTTTAAAACCACATGTTAACTAATAGGAGAATTTTACCTCAAAGTGCTCCTTAATTTTAGTATACAATTAATGTTGCAATTTTCATTCAACCCAGGTATACTAAACGCATCTAATGTTAGTTGCCATTCTAGTTCACAAGCTTCTAAGAGGAGTGAAAAAGGACCTCCTCTAATAGTATAGGGTACATGGTCTATAGCTAAAAAATGGAAGCTGTGACCAGGGTTGTTAAAAATATATTTCGCTAAGGCATTGTCACTTTTATTTTTCTTAATAGCATAAATGTGTTCGTACAGCCTTTCACGTAGTTTACAGTCTGTTTTCCCTACGTAAAAGGCTGGACAACAGTCACATGTAGCTAAATAGATGATGGATTTAGTCTCACAGTTAAGTTTATAGTTGATATAATATTTTTTGTTTCTAATAGAAAAGGAATTTGATGTTTTCAGATATTTACAGTAGTTACAGGAACCACAAGTAAATGTCCCCTTTTGTCTTGAAGTAAAATCAATTTCTTTATTTCTTTCAAGAAGCATTTTGAGATTGTTACCTTTCTTGTATACTACAACAGGATTTTGTCCTAGTTTTTCTGAAAGTTGTAAATTACTCCTGATAAAATACCAGTTTTTGAAAACTATATGTCTAATCTGGTTGGAATTAGTGTTGAAAGTGGTAATAAAACTAGTAGTAAATTGTTTAACCAATGGAATATTAAGACAATTCTGATTGTCTATGTTGTTTATAATGGGGATATCAGAGGTGAGACTAGTGAGATCACCTATAATGTTGTACGTGTCTTTAGCAAGTAATGGCATATAAATTCCATTAGATCGTTTTAGTCCAACTTCTTGAATCATCTCATCAATAAGAGCTAAAGGATAACTACGGTTGAGAAACATATTTTTCAAAAGTTGACATTCTCTATGAAAAGTTGTATCAAAGGAACACATCCTTCCTGCTCTAATGAGTTGCCCTTTAATTATTGAACATTTTTGTTTGAATGGATGAGAGCTTGTGAAATGAAGGAAGGAATTACAATAGGTGGATTTTCTAAAAATAGATGAAAAGTAAAGACCTTTTGTAATATCCTTACTGAGCTTGACATCTAAGTAATCAATTTCTATAGTAGAAAAATGGTAAGTAAATCTAAGAAAATTAGTTGTGGAGTTGAAAAAGTCAATCAAGGCTGATGCCTCACTTGCATTCCCATGATAAAGGATGAAAACGTCGTCCAGAAATCTGGTGTAATATTTAATGCGTGGCATAAAAACTAGGTTATTAAAGATGTGATGTTTCTCCCAGTATGCTACAAATAAATTTGTCACACTAGCACCACATGGTGAACCCATTGCTATCCCTTGTTTCTGTAAGTAATACTCTTTGTTAAAGATGAAAAAAATTAGATGTTAAAATAATATCTAACAATTCAGAAACTACATCAATTTCTCTTTGGGTTGCGTTAAGCTCCTTCAAACTAAGTGTAATCCATTCTACCGCCTCATTGTGTGGTATAGATGTGTATAAGTCGACAACATCAACTGTAAGAAAATTATAAGAAATGTCAAAGGCGAAATTGTTGATGTTACTAAGAAATGACCAAGAGTCCTTACAAATTTCCGGAATGTTTTTTATATATTTTGAAAGGATGTTGTCGACCAGTTGTGCACAAGGGTGTGTCATAGATCCACGGCCGTCAATAAGGGCTCGCATAGGTGGATTGTTGAGGTCCTTGTGTATCTTAGGAATCCCAAAAATGGTGGGAACCTTAGGAAAGGGAATATCAATGCAATTGTAAGTGTCAAAGTCGATCTTAGCTCCGATGAAAAGGTGTCTAAAATAACCTCTAATTCTAGAGTAAGATACATTCATTTCATTTAATGAAGATAAAGTATATGCTGGACTTTGTAGTACTAGCAGCATTTTCATAATATACTCAGAAATGTCAAAAATAACTAGGCCACCACCTTTATCTGGCTTAATCACCCTCACAGGGGAAAGACAAAGATTATTGAAAGCAATCAACTGCTCTCTAGATATGTTTGGTTTCCCATGCTTGTTATTAAGATATGACATTTGACTAAGATGTCTAATATCCAATTCACACATATTTTCAAATATTAGTAACGCAGGATGTAAAGAAGGGCTGAATGTACTAGTAGGTCTTAAAATATCTGAAGCTGTAAACACTGGATTATTGAACAGTAAATGCAGGTTAAGTTTCCTCACATAACATTTTAAGTCAATAATAGTTTTTGCTAGGTTAAAATGTTTACTAGGTACAAATGTATTACCAAAAGCTAACAGTTCAATCAATGGAGGGTCTAGTTCAATACTAGAGAAACTGTAAATTTTAAAGTCACCTTGTAAGTTAGTCAACATTCTCAGTTTGCTCCCTCCATAAGTGTCAGCATTATTACCATCCAGTTCAAATGTTACCGGTAATTGTTCCAGTTCTTGTTCTTGTTTCTCTGGAACCAGTTGTTGCATGCTCCTAAAAAATTCCCCTTATTTGGGGTATTATTTGGGTTAATGTTATCTGCAGTTCTTTGTTGGTAGTTCCTAGAGTTATTGTTGTTATTAGCCAGAATTCTATTACTCCATCTTGGTACCTCAATAAGTTGATTTTCCGCAATTTTTCTATGACATCAATATCAGTCATATTGGAAGTAGCAAGGTGTGTTGATATATTAGAGGTACTTGCTGGGGTTTTACCACTACTAGAAAGTTGCAATTTGGGGTAAACATTATTATGCGTGTAAGCTGTTCTATCTCTTGAAAGTTTCTTGACCTTATTTGATTTCAATTTATCCACCAATGCATCGATACTTGAAAAAATGTCTAATATTCTCTGAAGAAGCTACTGTTGAACAGTACGGAAAATGTATGTTGTTCTAAAAAACAATAAACTTGCATTTAGAATATCGCTATCGCTACCAGCTTGTTGTATTTTCATCTTGGCTAGTGATGGATTTACCCGGCAACGTTTTCCTTTTATGCTCATAGAATTGCTCTGATAACAATGACCATCAAACTATGGTCAATTAGGGTACACAGGTTTTTTACATAGCTAGGCTTGCAAAGGCCCTTGGACCATTAGTCTAGTAACCTCATATTAACCTATGAGCCTATAGAAATGAATCCATAATCAGCTCATTTTCATACCAAATGTCTAAATGGCTCTGAACGCACACCTGTAAGCAGCAATTTAATAGAAGAATATGGAGATGCAAGGGGAACGGAAAACATTTCATTTTGGCATGCAAGGGGAAGGGAAAACATTTCATTTTGGTGTCAGAAACATGCTTGTGCATACATGGCAGACTACTGAAGGGGTCAACGGGGGAAGTGTTTCATTTGGAGTCAGTGAAGTGCTTGTGCATACATGGATAGACTACTGAAGGGATCGATGGGGAAATGTTTCATTTGGTGTCAGTGAAGTCGCTGGGAATACTTGGGCAGATTGCTGAAGGGATCATGGGAGAAATGTTTCATTTGGTGTCAGGGACATGCTTGTGTACACTTCAATGCAATATTGAAGGGATCATTGGGGGAAATGTTTTATTTGGAATCAGTGAAGTGCTTTTGCATATACGAACAGACTACTGAAGATATCATGGGGAAATGGTTCATTTGGAGTCAGGGACATGCTTTGCATACATAGGCAGATTATTGAATGGATTGCCAGGGGAAATGTTTTATTTGGAGTCAGTGAAGTGCTTGTGCATACTTGGAGATATTGCTGACAGGATCAGTCATGGATCCATTTCATTTTGGTGTTTGGACATACTGCTAAAGGGATTGGTGCGGAAGTGTTTCATTTTGGCGCTTGTGGATATTTGCACATACTGCTGAAGGAATCAATGGGAAATGTTTCATTTTGGTGTTTGTGCATACTTGAACATACTGCTAAAGGTATCGGTGGAGAAATGTTTAATTTTTGTACTTTTGCATACTTGGTCACACTGCTGAGGTGATCGCTGGACAAAATAATTATTTTATCATTTTAGTGCTTATGCACACTTAGACAAGCTCCTAAAGGAGCTGCTAGGGGAAATAATTAATTTGTGTGTCAGTGAAGTGTTTCTGTATACTTGAACAAACTACTGATGGGATGGCTGGGGTCACGTTTGTGTACTGCAACTCAGATATGAAAAAGTGAACCATCACATTTAACAATGGATGTGCATTCTGCATGGACACTGGACTATGAATTGCAAGAACACCTCATTTGCATATACCGCTTTACATAATTTATTTGCATCTCATTATACTTAGGGCATTTGCATTACTGTAAATGGCTCCTATGAATTTTGCCTTTGCTGTCTGGACTAGAGAAGAAGGTAAAGAGTTTTTACCAAAGGGGATTACACTGCACTTTTTGGCATTGAGCTTGAGGCCATTGTATGTATACACTTTGAGGTATTGGCAAAACATCACAAACATCACCCTTTTTGAAGTCATGTCATATCAAGCTGCATCTGAATTCTTTTACAATTTTTGAACATTCCATTCCTTCTACCAAACTACAGTTTATTATTAATACATATTTGCATTTCATGAATGAATCATTATTTATTGATGGGAGTCAGAAGGATAAAACTTGTGACTTTATAGGTATAACACACATGCAAAATAATAAGTAGAGTTTTGAATATGCTCATAGACTTTTAAGTATCATAAAGGAACCTCTGGGTGTGAAGAGCTTCACTATTTATTTCATGCATGTGATCACTCTGGGGTACTACTAGATACTCTGTGGAGCTAAACTTATGCGGTGTAAGGCAAATAATTATGAACTAGAACTACATGGAAATGACTATACAAAGCAATAGTTAATGCAAGCAGTAAAAATATGTGTGTACCTTGGAATCAAACACATGGGGACAATGTGTTGGCTTTACAAACTTAAGATAAGACAGTTACTCCAGTACATGTATTTATATTTTAGTTTCTGCACTTATAGCACAGTAGGATTAGTATAAAAGGAGTGAAATATCACAGAGATGATGGGCCAGTTGTTTCCTCCACAATCTAGAGTTGCATATAGAAAAGGACATACGTTGTATATTAGATAGATTAGTTATTAACCTTTTCAGCCTATGGTATGGAAGTTTTTTTTTAACATATCAGGAGTTACAAATGTCAGTATTGTGGTATCTGTAGTCTTGCACAGGAAGGAGCAGAATATAGAGTACATGTTTAAAAAATTAGCATACAGTAGAATTTGACATATGCATCAGTGGGGATGGTTTATTTAACTTTTTGCCAGTGTCCCAAACTGTATATAATTGAAAATGAAAGACAGATTAGAATAAGTATAGAGTTGAGTACCAAGGCATTTCCCAAAACTATACTATAATGCAAAAGAAGTAAGATTTTTTTGTGCTGTTAGGAAGACTGTGCCATCTATAATATAAACTGATATAATTGCTGTTACATAAAAATATTATCTTATTCTAAAATGACAACCGTATTAAACATGTTTAAGTTTTTAGTCATTATATATGATTCTGTTCCTATTGGGGCATAATTCAATAATGACAGTGATTTTATAAGACAACCTTTTGCTGTGATTTTATTTGTGAAATAAAAATTATGTTTTAAATAGTATTTTTTTCATTCCAGACACATGTATAATTCATTGGGTGGATCTCATATTAAATGTGATCCCACATTAAAGGTGACTTAGATATAGGTCCTGAAAAGATAACGTGATGACAGTGACTACTTAAAAGTGTGGTTGTCAAAGAAATCTTCAGTAGCTTGGAAGTCAGATAATTCTGGCAATTGGCAAATACTTACCAATCTAACATAGACATAGAGTTGTTTTTCTTCAACAATATGCCCCAGAATTCATGAAGCTTGTGCCAGGCGCAGGTGTAGCTTCAGTGTTCTAATGCCAAATATGGCCGCCGAGCGAGTCAGGTACGAGCTGTTTCCATGTGCACTACCAGCATACCCAGAGCTGCGCAGCTCCTGGCGCATGAATGCTAATTACCCCATGTACAGCAGTGTAGCATGCAAATGAAAGTATACAGCGATTCATGAAGTGGTGCAGGCGTAGCATAAGCATACAGAAATGTAAACCAAAAAAAACAGTTTATATTTTTTCAAACATAAAATCGGAGCCATGAAAATGGACCAAATTTACGTATTATAATGTTAATATATGCCAATGGCTAAATATATAGCCAATGGCATAAAAAACATGCACGACACATAAAAAATAACATTTACTGTCATGGCCACACTAACACAAAGTTAAACTGCAGTGCATCTGTGCACAAATGGGATCACAAGGAAAATATATGTAGATGTCATAAAACTGCAATGTAACACAGTTCATGAATTCCCCATAATAGTCAATGGCACGCATGCTACACCACAAACATGGTGCAAGGGTTGCTAAGGGTCTGTGACAGTGTTCTGTGTGGTAACTAGGAATTAGTCATCAATGCCATGCAAATGAGTCAAGTAATACTGAATCCCAAATGCCCTGCCAGTGTAAGGATGTACCACACGGCGTAGCGGTACAACACCGAAGTGGCCTGGAGGTAAACATGACATCAAGAAGGGGTGCGCCACTGTAGCTGTAAGCACATTGGAGCATTGCTAATCTGGGTTGCCTGTTGCTAAGCAAAGCTGCAGGACAGGGTTGTGGAAGTAGCCATAGCTTTGCTTAGCTAAGAGCACACAAGGTGACTGAAAGTGCATGTGAACATGGATGAAAACGTGCCCGAAACCTCTTAAACAGCTGTGAGTGGCGCAAACCACAGCTGAAACAGGAAGGTTACAGGAAGACAATAAGGAACTGCTGCAGCATGGTAATTGGAGTACAAATGTGTAATTAACACCTAGGAACTCACAGTGGGCCATTGACGGCAGCTAACAAGGCTGCTAGCAGCTACCTGCAGAACAGGAAAGGGGAGGTGCCATACTGCAAAGAAAAGAGAACCGTCACAGCAGAACAAAGCAAACCTGCAGTAGATCAGCTACATAACACATTTCACAACACAATCCTGGGTTGGGAAAGTACAAAACAAGAAAGCAGGCAGCTGGATGCATGCCTGACAATGGGAGGGGAATCGGGTTGAAAAGTGAAGTAAAGGGCAATAGATGAAACACGGCAGCCAAGTGTAATTCAACACCAAAGGCCTCACAATAGCAGTACCTGCTGTGAAAACCATAAGTAAGATACCCTGCAGCTGGAATTTCATATACACACCCAATGACATCAGCAGCTTCCAAAGCACAATAGCATAAAGTGTGAAAGCACCTCACACACACTTGTGTATTCCCAAACACTCTGCACCATCAGTGTAAACAGACGGGGAACTTTTAAAATGTACATGTTAGGGGCTGCCATAGCTTTGATTCATCAGCATATGTTGGAGACTGAAGGTGGTGTGGAGGATGATGCTGACAACCACCTCAGGCACCAGAGGAGGAGAAGAGTGTTCAGACCAAGGGTAGCCTACCAGAGGCTAAATGATCTGGAAATAGTAGAGTGTTACAGGGTGGACAGGGCCACCATACAGCAAATTGTTGAGCTGTGCCAGTCATGCCTCATAGCAAGAAATAACAGAGGGGAACCCATCCCAGTGGACACAAAGGTATGTGTAAGCTTGAGAATACTAGCCACAGGTTCCTTCCAAAGGCCAAATGGGGATATTCTGGGGGTCTCACAAGAATCAGCATCCAGGGTGCTCCACCAGTTCCTGGATGCCATGTTACCACATGCCAATGAGCACATATACTTCCCCCGAACGCAGGAGGAGTTGGCCAGCAATATGCGTCTCTTCCACCGTGTGGCACACTACACGGAGGTATTGGGTGCAATAGACTGCACGCACATATGCATCAAGTCACCACCCAGTGAGCAGGGTAGGCACTACATAAACCACAAGGGGTACCCCTCCATCAACTGCCAGGTTGTGTGCAATGCCCAGGGCATTATCATGGATGTGTGTGCTGGCATCCCAGAAAGCTACCACGACTCCCACATCTGGCATGCCTCACAGCTGTATCAGGTATTTGCCAGTGGGAACATCCCATATGGCCACCTGGTGGGGGATGCTGGCTATGCCCTGGAACCATGGATGATGACTCCCATCAGAAATGCACACACACCCATGCAAGAATGCCATAATGAGGCACACGCACAAACCAGAATCATCATAGAGCGTGTGTTTGGGATGCTGAAATCATGGTTCCATTGCTTGGACATATCTGGGGGAGCCTTGCAGTACTCTCCAGGCAAGTGTGCCCACATCTTCATAGTATGTGCCATGCTACACAATATGATCCTACAGAAACAGCTGCAGCAGGGACAGAATGGGGAAGGCCCTCACAGCCCACCACCATTGCCAAGGGCACCACAGGCACAGAGGGACTCAGACCACAAACACTCTGTGCCAGCCCCAGTAGACAGATGGAGGCATACCCAGTACGCCCATGCCTTGGCAAAGAGGGAACCTATAGCACACACACTGTGTAGGCCTCTATGGACTGACACCCTTCTCCACCTGCACACACAGTAAACATGAATGGCACACACACATGACCACCTGTAAATTATCATGTATAGGTGGCCTACTGTGTGCATCCTACATAGGCAGCCCTCAACTAATGTATGCACAACTGCCATTGGCACAAGGTAATTTAATACCTGAACAGTAAAGTAAGCTATCAGCATGTGTTGATAGTGTATGTATAAGTTCATAGGTACATAAGTAGATACATGCCTAACTGCCCGAGGCCATTCATAAGCCTAGACACAATGTGTCTGCTGTCTCCACCCCATTGATTAACTAACTGTCCCTCTGTGGATCACAGCCAATTGCAGGATCCCTGGGGTGTACCTACTGTTCCCCATCCAGTCTGCAAGGTGTTCCTGGAGTGTTAGTGAGGGGCTCCATATAATGTAATCAGGGATGTATTTCCAAAGCACAGGGAGTATCTGTGACAGGAATCTGTCACTCCAGCACCTTCCAGTTATGGTTGTGGCAAGGTTTAGCTCATTACAGTGTATGGCTCACTGTGACATGGATTCCCATAGGTGGAGCATATCCATTAAGCCTGACTTGGACAAGGCCTTGTTGGGCAGCAAAGTTCATCACTGAGTAAACGAGATGCCACTGAGTAATGCAAGAGTTCATGCAGTCTGGCAGCATAGGACACATGTCTGAGGCCAGTAATGCTCTTGGCAAGGTATGTTCGTGGACCCTCCAGCTGTTGGATGTGTCTTTTGAGGTACATCCCAAATGGGTTATCATACTCAATGATAGGCTTGATGAGTGATGAGTAAAGGGACACAATAACCTCAGTATGACTAGGTGCAAACCCTTAAGTAATCAGATGGCCGACATAGACATATGGCTTAATTACTGTGGAGATATGAGAGTCAAAGGGGACTTCACTATCTAATGGTCCCCACATACCCATTACCCCATCTGTATTAAAGTGGCTGCCACTCATGTGTTACCATGTAGGTTATTAGTTTTCCCAACATGGAATGACCATGCAGTTCATGGCCTTCAGCTGGAGGCCATGAATGTGACATCCTGTGCTGGTCTATGTGAGGCCCCTTGAAGGATGTCTGTGACAGCTGGACTGTCAATTATGGCCCCCAGTTTGCAGTAATCACCAAACACGGTCTGCTGTAGTCCACCTGTGTTTGCCTGTACCTCTGAGAACTATATGGCAAACAGTAGGGGTTCCAGGACTGAGTCTTGTGGGACACCAGTTGTGACTGGTTAAGAGTTGGACCTGGAGGCTGCTAGGCTTACCATGTGGGTTCTGTGTGTAAGCCTGTTGGCAACCCAACCTGTGATGTATGGTGTATGTACTGGCTGGTGAGTTTATAAACAATACCTGAGTGGGGAATGGTGTCATAATCCTTAGCGAGGTCCAGTTAGTATGTGTGGACTACCACACCCCACACCTAAAGTCTAGGTGACTGTAAGACATCAAACAGGTTCAGTAGGCATGATCTGCACTCATCAAGCAGACCTGAGTTGGGTAAAGTGTCTGGAGGTACCCAATGTCTCTGTTAATGAGTTCCATGATGATGCGCTCCATAGCCTTGCAGACTAGGCTAGTCAGGCTTATAGGGCAATAGTCTCAGGGTTTGTTGTGGCTCCACCTTTGTGGAGTGGGATCACTGTTGCTGTGCGCCACTCTGTGGGTATGTATCCTGTAGAGAGTCTGTGTGTGAACAGTGTGTTCAGGTGAGGGGTTAGTTCATTTGGAGCTCATGTAAGACACAGCCTGGGACACTGTCCTGTCCCATTGAGGCTGTATCTGTGGATTTGGATATGGCTGTTTCATCCTGTATGTCGGTGGTTGCTGGGGCCATACATGCATCTGGTATGGTTAAGGGCTGTGTAGGGGTTGAGAGGGGTGTGAAGTTTGCATTGAACATGTCTGCCAAAATGCTGGCAATATCAGTTGAGTCAGTGTATCTTGTGCCAGTCTGCACCAACTCTGAGCAGATCTGAGAGTTCCCACTTAGGTTCTTGACATAACTAAAGGATGCTTTATGGTTGTCTGTAGGGTCCTTGGGAAATTGTCTTTTGAAGCTAGCCTTAGATGATTTCATGAGGGATCGTAGTTTCTTACTGATACTGATCAGGGATGTCTGTCCTTCTAGGGATTTTGCTCTTATCTGTACTTGTTACCTCCTACTATTGTAGAGCCTGCATATGGCAGGGGTCCACCAGACTGGCTCCCTGTTCTAGGAGGAGTGAGTCTAGGTTAGACTTGGGATAGCATGATCCATGCATTCCTGCAGCTGATCATAGAGTGCCTTTGTATATGTTTCAGCAATTTGGACAGCATTGTCCATTGGCATGGGGGCTATGAACCATTCCACCTCGGGCATAAGCAACGTGAAATCTGCTTTGGAAATGATTTTCATGGTGGTTTCCTTGTTTGGGGTTGTGAGCGGAATGTGAATATCCAGAGTGATTAGTCCATGGTCTGATCTGACCAGCGAGGGGTTGACATCAGGTGTGGAACACTGGTCGCCAATGTTGGTGATGACCAGGTCCAATATGTTGCTCCCTCAGGTGGGGGTGTAGACCAGTTGTTCCAGGGTGTTTGAGCAAAGAAATCCTAGGAAGCGCTGGGCAAAGAGTTATTACCCGAGTAGTTCTCCCAGTTAATGTTCAGGTAGTTGAAATCACCCAGTAGTGGAGTGTTTGGTAGGACCCGCATATTTCCCAGTGTTCCCGGAAATGAGGAATGTGAGTCCTGGGCATGGTGGGTGATCTGTAGAAAGTGTCAGATTGCAGTGTTGCCCATTGTCAATTGCACTTGGATGATCTCTGATGCATCGTGCTGCACCACTAACCTGGAGGTGTTAGTATCCTTGATGAATATGGATACACCCCCGCTTTTTGTGTTCTGGTCCGGGTTCTGTGGCCGAAAGGTGTGGTATGAGTTATAGCCTGGTGGTGCTGGGGTGCTCTCTGGAGCTTTAAACCGGGTGTCTGTTACTGCACAGATATCGATGTTCTCCATACTGAGGAGTGCCTCAAGTGTGTGCAATGTGTGGTTTAGACATCCGGCATTGAGTAGAAATACCCTCAGTCATTCGTTACATGTGCTATGTACAGTGGTGGGTCTGTCTTATGAGCCTTGCCTAAAAGTCCACCTTGCCTAATATCCACCTCTCTACTATTGTTTGCAATCAATGACAGCTGAGCATGTGTGCATGTTCCGCAAATGTGTACTGACCCTTGTTACAGGGCTGTGCCAAATGGCTATGTGCACACCTACATAGAGTGGATATTGACAGTAGAGACACACTGGTTGAACGTGTAGATTTGTGTAGCCTAACCTCTCATTGCCAGACTAACAGCTGCTTGGAAATATGTTGACAATACTGGTAATGAAACATGATGCATATCATCTTTAACTCCAGTGTGACATCTGCAGTAGGCATGTAAGATGTAGGAAACCACTGTCCATGTGTAATAGCAGCTTCATAGGTGATGGTGTACACTATCTGATTATATCCTGATCATGTCGATAATGGCAGCAGAATCTATTGATATTTGACTCTGTGTGGGGAGTGGGTGTCTGTGCCCAACAGAGCTCATGGTTCTGCTGGGTATGTGAGTTTATACCCAGACAAGGATACAGCCCTGTTCACACTTGCATCATCTGTAATCAACTATCAGGATGTGTTGTATCCCTCAGAGGGGGTTGCTACTAAAGGTAGCTACCATGTTCCTGTAATAGCTAGTGTTGACACGTCCATACCTCATATATTTACATGTCAGCATCACTGTCTAAAACAACTTCATAAGCAGTAAGTATGCTAAATACAGTACGTAGTACTTGTAGTACTGAATGCTCATACAGGCATATCCACTGCTCAGCTACTGGTGTTTACTAATGTCAGCTTTGTGTATGTGGCCATCCTGGGGGAATGCATTCTCTATGCCATGCACACTGCCAAATCCGCCTAACACCGCACCCCACACATTGTCTGAGATGCAGCTACAGGGGTGATCCTGGAGGCAGTCCATACTACACCCATGACTGGACTAGACAGTCAAGTGGTGTAGGTTAACACATGCATCTCAACACCACAACCGACACATACCCTTACCAGAACACGGTAAGAACACACACACATTCCACCAGATATCACACACATCCACAAAGGCCTCTAAGTATCTGGCCAAGCAAGAGGCCTCCCAAGTTGGAATATACAGACAACAGAATACAAATACTGTACAGCATAGTTTGCATAATTGTGTCACACCTCAGAACACGTGGTTGGAAACACGGCCAGCAGTACTAATTTGTGAACGCAAACCCTAGCACTGTGTTACACTCCAAGCTTTATGAGGGCAAACATACTGTCAACTGCCTGACTGCCATGATTAGCTACATACCCATACACTCCGACCACCTTTAGAACTATACACGTCTCTGGCATATGTCATGTTGTTGTGCAGGACCTGTGATGCAGTAGCCTGGACTGCATGGAAACACATAGGAACTGTCAGGTCATGTAGCCCATGCGGGTATGTCCCAAGGCCTGGGTAGCATCCTGACAGTGGCCAGAATGATGCAGCAGTACAGGGACAAGAATTGTATTCCATAATCGTGACATTTACTGGTGTAATACACAGTGTATCCAGCATCTCTCTGCCTGGGATAACATGGTTGATAGACCATAATGCTTTGCCAGACATGGTCTGCACCTGTCACCCCTGAGAATCTGGATACTGGCAACGGCCCATGCATCCCCTATAGTGCCCTCATCATGCCAGGTTCAAGTGAAAGTCCACTGGTGCAACAGGGACAGCCAAGAAAAAACTGTGGGTCTTGCTACTCAATTATACAAATCAGGCACTCAATATGGACTCACAGCAATCTGAAACACGGAGAACATAACTCTGCAGTGAGTAAGATATGGTTCAATGCTTTGGAGAGCAACCCTGCATGACCATGTTATAACACATACCTCACCTCTTGGACAACATCCTTCATTGGAACACATGGGCCACAGGTGTGTTGAACTTCCTGAGGGATATGTACACCCCCACGCAAGCTGCACTTGCACAAAGTAAGATGCATTATACTGAGCAACTACCTTTGTGCCAAAGTGTAATCCAAATTACACCTTGTGACAGATCATCCACCATACCTCAGAAATCACAACTGTCACTGTGCTGTAATGGGGAATACCAGTTGTGAGACAGGTCACCATAATCATGACCACTCAGCTATCCCATTATGAACTGGGAAGACTCATCATGTACCAACACATGTGCTCAATGCATGTTAGATGTCATCAACACCAATGACCTGGATCACCATAGTCACACCAACAGGGCTAACAATATGCCACACATGGTCAGTCTTCAAAGCCAATGCTATGCTCCTTAAGAGTGAAGTGGTGACTGTCATGGCACCCATGCAGATTTACAATGCATGTGCAAATGCTGGGTCCTACACACATGCACTTTGGGCACTCACATATGTGCAGTGATCGTGCCATTTAAACAGAAACAGGATTCAAACAAACACAACCATGAAGAAAAATGGTGGTACCCTGCCTTAAACTGTACCACAGAAGGTAATAACTGTTGCAAGGGTCAACACACATGAGTGGAAGTTGATCCATGGTCAGCCTCAGTAAGATGCAGATACACCATATAATGCCACACAACGCTACTATGAAACTACTCATCCACATATTATGAGGCCAAACACAGAGGATTCCATAACTGTGTCATGAAACATAATGGCAACAAGACCTGCTGTGCTTCACAGCACTATGGCATGTGAGGTACTGCACCTACGGAAATAGCACCTGTTCAGCCAGATAGGGTATTGGATAACATAAAAACACTGTCTCCCCCCCAACAGGTACACATTCATATATCCATGTACACTACTGAGCCCCTGTAATAACAACTATGCAGGTACAAACTGCACTCTCTAATGCCATACATACAGGCTGCATGGGACCTGTCTAAATTCCAGGTTATATTCTACACAGATGTCAAAACAATCTGCCCCCCACATAAACATCCCGTACAATCATAGCTGCATATCAGGCTGTGTACACACTCAATGGTGCACAGCAACAGTCATCTGTTAATGCTGTCAATATCCGAGGGACCCTGGTATGTGTACAGCTGACCTGGTTACAACAAGTGGTATCATTGCATTGCGTAACACATAATGTGACTGTGTCGGTACATGTGTACTCTGCACAGTTGTTGTAGGGCTAGGTACAGTCCACCAGTCACAGCTTATGTGGTGTTGTTCCATTACATGTCATACCCCATGTATGGATGTGTGTTGGTGGTCTGAGGACATGGTGGTGTCTGAGGATTACATCCTAGAATGAAGCTTTTGACACTGTGACCTGCACCTGGCTCATCTGTGATGATATATGTTGGAGTACTGGCCTGCACATGTGAGTAGCCATTATGAATGTGGGAACACCACCACCTGGAGTGGTCTGTACCAGTGTTATGGCCCACATGTCTGGTTCTGAGTTATATGGTGGTAGTGCTATTGTGCACAACAGAGCCATCAACCAGGTGTTCCTCACTGCACAGATGTCAGTATTCCCCATTGTAGGTTCAACAGTGAGCAGCTGTGATTATGACAGCAACACATTTAGCACTGGTTAGCATAAGCATACAATGCAATTGTCTTCTAGGTGTCAGGGTGTTATCTTGTGTTTAGGTCATATGCCTTGGAATGGCACTATATGGGGAAATGCGAACGAGGTATTATCAACACTCCCTAGAATCATGGATGCATGTGATCTGTGACAAAGGCTTGCCTTCTGTCAGCCATGTCATCCCAGACTGACAGACACTGGACAACCATGTAATTACAGCAGGACATTGGATCATTGTGTTGATCAAGCAGTTGCCATTCCCAGCATGAAATCACTGAGAGTGGCGGTATTGTGCTTGTTATAGACTGATACATCTAAGGTGACAGACAGCAGCAGGTGTTGTGTAGATGACCAGTGTCAGATACATATAGTGCAGTGTTCCTGCTAACAATGACAATTTCTAACACCGGAGACCATTACAACATGTTCTGTACGTCTAACTGTATGAGCATGGCCACTGTGGTCTTCCGTGCTCAGAATCAGAGTGCATCCTAAACAGCCCTGTGCTACTAAGTGTATGAGCATGCCCAGTATAACCCTGTGTATGTGGACTCATAGTGCATGCCAAACAGCCCTGTGCTACTAAGTGTGTGAGCATGCCCACTGACACCTTGTGTAAGTTATGTACTACTATGTGTATGAGCATGGCGAGTGTAACTCTATATAGTGATAGTAGTCATCCATTCTACAGAAGGGCATACTTCTGTTTGGGATGAACTCCTACAGTAAACACACAGGTTCACAGCTATGTACAACATAACTGTCAGCATCCCTGTTGATGTCCGCAATCCTAGAAGGTCATGATGACTGCCTCAGAATGTGTAATCTCTGTGGTGCAACTCGTAACTGTGTAGTACTATAATAGTGATCTGTAAATAGGCAGGTGTTCTGATCCCATCCCATCTGCCGGTGGACAGAACAATGCTTTTTAGAGTACTCACACTCTGTATGATTCCTATACTCAATTTTGGCAAGGCTGATGATGTTACCCACCTAGGAATAGTCCTCTGGGATCTCTGTGACCCATTAATCTTGGTAGTGCGTTCTGTAACTGCATACTGCTTCTTCTTCTTCTTCTTTCAGCTTTTTCCCGGTTAGGGGTCGCCACAGCGGATCACCTTGTCCGCACATTGATTGGCAGTGGAGTTTTACGGTGTTGAGTTGCCAGCCCGGCGCCCAACCTTCCACAGAAGGCACACTCACACGCACACGTAGGGCCAATTTAGAGTGTCCAATCCACCTGCAGCATGTCTTTGGGATGTGGGAGGAAACCGGAGCACCCGGAGGAAACCCACACGACCACAGGGAGGACATGCAGACTCCGCACAGAAGGCACCCCAGCCGAGGCTCGAACCGGAGAACCTCTTGCTGTGAGGTGGCAATGCTAACCACTGCACCACCGTGGCCGCCCTGTAACTGCATACTGCTATAGTGTGATAAAGTAGTTAGATTGGTGTTTTAATCCCAGACATGCCAACTGTGTGTCCGTCCGTCCGTCTGCTGGTGGACAGAAAATTGCTTTTTAGAGTACTCACACTCTGTACGATTCCTATACTCGGTTTTGGCAAGGCTGATGATGTCACCCACCTAGGAATACTCCTCTGGGATTGTTTTGACCCAGTAATCTTGGTAGCGCATTCTGTAACTGCATACTGCTATGTTGTGATAAAGTAGTTAGGTTGATGTTCTAATCCCAGACATGCCAACTGTGTGTGTGTGTCCGTCCATCTGCTGGTGGACAGAACATTGCTTTTTAGAGTACTCACACTCTGTATGATTCCTATACTCAGCTTTGGCAAGGATGATGATGTCACCCACCTAGGAATACTCCTCTGGGATTGCTGTGACCCAGTAATCTCGGTAGCACATTCTGTAACTGCCTACTGCTATAGTGTGATAAAGTAGTTAGATCAGTGTTCTAATGCCAGACATACCAAGTGTGTGTGTGTCTGTCCGTCTGCCGGTGGACAAAACATTGCTTTTTTTAGAGTACTCACATTCTGTATGATTCCTATACTCAGCTTTGGCAAGGCTGATGATGTCACCCACCTAGGAATACTCCTCTAGGATTGCTGTGACTCAGTAATCACGATAGCATGTTCTGTAAATGTGTAATGCTGTAGTATGATAAAATAGTCAGGTAGGTGGCCTATTCCAAGGCATGGCAGGTATGTGTGTTTGCCAGTCATATCCTATGTGTTGGTGGCTGTGAGTGTGCAGCCACTGGATGTGTTGAGGAGCGTGTTTTGTTGTTTCCCTTATATAGTGCCCATAAATGTCACAATCAGCCAAGAGACTGGGTTGGCAAGACATACCCATACATTTGGCAATAGGCGTGGTGAGTAAAGTCAGCAACCCTAATATTACCCTGACTACAGTCTGAACCCATGTGTCGCACAGAAACACACTTGCCTTGGGATTACCACCAGTTCATAATACAGGAGGGGCTGGTGGTTTCCTTTTCATTCTTGTCTAATGCTTTGGTGTCATGAGGTTTGTTCTTGAGATATATATTTTATATCTATGCATGTGTATATATATATATATATATATATATATATATATATATATATATATATAGATAGATAGATATACATTAACACACATACATCTATGTGATGGAATACATGTCCTATACTGTTGAATGCCTGTGCTGGATGATCTGTACATGATAACCTCCAATGGATGTATATTTTCCATGGCTTAGAGGTAAAGCACATCATCTGTGATGTGCAGGGTCCTGGATTTGAGCCTTGCAGAGGCTGGTTGTTTTGTTGCTGGGCAGAACAAGGGCCATTGAATACGGTGTGAGTAAGGCACTTTTAAGCAGTTGTGTGCGAGTCTGCGCAACGGTAAACAGTGGTTAGTTTTGGGGAGGCTCAGTATGGGTCATGTAACTATGCATTAGAAGGCAATACTATGCAAATAAGGTAAAAGATAGTGAATCCCGGTTATCCCCAGGGTGTGAGGTAGTTCCCAAGAGTGTATGTGTATAGGTAGCCAGGTGCAGGACTCGGATATAGGTGACATCATGCGGGGGTGTGTCAGGCATACTGTACGTGGATTGGAGCCCTGTGGCTCTGGATTGCTCCTAGCTTAGCACAGCTAAGCTAGGGGTGTGTTTATACCTGCCTAGTGCAATAGGGAGGGACAACAGCAGTAGGAGAGTAATCAAGGTGAACTAGCTGAGCCAACAGGTGATATGTATCAGAATCAGCTGATTACAGGGGCAGCAGACCAGCCCAGCCCAGAACACTACTATAAACTAAGCAAACACCTTTCCTCTGGTTTTTCCACACTCTACACCACCGGTGTATACATGAGGGGAAATTTTAACAAAACCACCTACAAAATGAGAAGGGCTGCAGCAGGCAACATAGACCAACATGTGCAAGAGGCTGAGGATGGTGAAGATGTGAATGCTGCCGAACAACCCTCAGTGAGGAGACAGAGAAGAGTGTACAGACCCAGGGTAACCTACCAGGGGCTACATGAGCTGGAGATAGTGGAGCACTATAGGGTGGACAGAGACCTCCTACAGCAGATTGTTGAGCTGTGCCGGCCACACCTGACACATCGAACAGGCCGAGAGGAACCCATCCCACTGGATATCAAGGTATATGTAGGCCTAGGTATACTAGCCACATTGCACAACTGGGGATACCATGGGGATCTCACAGGCATCAGCATCCAGGGTATTCCACCAGTTCCTGGATGCCATGTCAGCACATGCCAGTGAGCATGTACAATTCCTCAATACACGTGAGGTGTTGACCAGCAATATGTGTCTCTTCCACCAAATGGCAGACTACCCTGGGGTAGTGGGTGCTATAGCCTGCACGCACGTATGCATCAAAACACCACGTGGTGAGCAGGGTAGGGCCTACATCAACCACAGGGCCAACCCCTCAATCAAGTGCCAGGTCATATGTGATGCCGAGGGTATTATAATGAATGTGTGTGCTGGCTGCCCTGGAAGCTATGATGTTTTAGATATATGGCATCTGATGCAGCTGTCCCACAGCTTTGCCAATATGGACATCCCCTATGGTCACCTAGTGGGCGATGCTGGCTACCCACTGGAGCCGTGGCTGATGACACCCATCAGAAATGCACACACACCTGAACAACAACGCCATAATGAGGCAAACGCACAGGCCAGGCATATAATAGAGCATGTGTTTGGGATGCTCAGGTCACGGTTCTAGTGTCTGGACACATCCAGTGGAGCCTTTCGGTATTTACCAGCTACATGCACCCAAATTGTTATGGTATGTGCTATGTTGCACAATATGATCCTGCAGAAATAGCTGCAGTAGGAACAACATGGGGCAGGGCCACACAGCCCCCCACCAATGCCAAGGCCTGTACAGGCACAGAGTGACTCAGAGGAGGAACAAACTGAGCCTGACCCAGCAGGCGGAAGGAGGCATGCCCAGTATGACCTGGCCTTGGCAAAGAGGCAATGCATAGCATATGCACTGACACAGTAGGGACCCAGGGAATGTCACCCTCTCTGACTCGCACAGACAGTAAAAGGGATGCCAAACATGACACTACCTGTGCTCAGCCATGTATAGGGAGTGTACTATGTGCATCCAACATAGGCAGCCCTCCAGCACCATCCTCATGTCTGGCACACCCTCAAGGTAAGTCAATCAACCTACTAATTGCCAGATGTAGTAGAATGTGTTGGTACCTGTAGCTATGGTATGGATGTGAGCATACAAGGGAATTGGGTGGCCGAATGTTAAGGCAGCAGACAGTAGATGCCCATAATGGCACCATGACATCTGTAATAGATACTGGAGTCACCATAGTAGCCAGTAGTACACAGGGTGACAACACCCACTGCGAGTAATGGGCTGAGCATCATGTGTGTCCATACCGCCCACACAAGTCTCAGCCAGCTGGACAGGTGTAGACCGACACAAACAAATGCTGTACTATGGCCTCTGAATGTGCCCTATGGGTAACCCCTCCCACAAACCCACACAGGCAGACTACAGCAGGCCAGGCAGTTGGATGTAGGTTGTGAAGACTAGGAGGTCAGAAACTAATATGTTGGTAATTAAAGCTAAGATCTGTAGTACACTGGTATGCCTCTAGCCAGCACAATAGGTAGGTCTACACAATGAAATGGAGTGCCTGACATACCAGTACAGTACTAGCACATGTGCACAAGTGTCATGTGTGCCCCCCATCCAACATACACATATAGAAACAATCAGGTGTGCCCCCCCGCTCCTGTGTAGGAATGTAGATATTGTCAGGTGTCCCCCCCGCTATGCAGAAATGTAGCAACAGTCAATGC